>NC_054475.1:164970004-165278765 GCF_017639515.1 Carcharodon carcharias | reverse complement strand
AGTTCACTCTGGTTCAGTGTACTTTGGTTAAGTATGTTTTTATTCCAGTATATTGTAGTTAGCAGTGATAGTTTGCTTACTGTTTTTTGAGCCTACTATGCATTATAATCACTAGGGGATACATTTTTGATTATTTACAACAGGATTTTAGTTGAAGCAAACTTTGACACAACTTCGAGTGGGAAATTGATCATTTCTTCCGGTAGTCTGTCAGGTTGTCTTCAACCTGCATATCGACAGTAAGGGTGGTAGAAGGAAGGGTGGTGTCAATTAGGGACCAAAAATGAAATTTCACATGGAGGCAGAGAGCATAGCTAAGGTACTAAATGAATCCTTTGCATCTGTCTTTACCAAGGAAGAACTTGCTGCCCAAGTCATAGAGGAAGTTGTTGAGACACTGAATGAGCTAAAATTGATAAAGTGCAGGTATTAGAAAGGTTGGCTGTATTTTAAGTTGAAACATCACCAGGACAGGGTCAGGTGCATCTGAGGACACTGGTAGAAATATGTGTGGTAATTACAGAGGAGCAGGGCAAAATTTTCCAATTTTCCTTAGATTTAAGGATGGTGTCAGAGGACTGGAGATTTACAAATGTTACAGTCTTGTTCAATAAAGAGTGTAAGGGTAACCCCAGCAACTACAGGCCAGTTAACCTCAGTGGTGGGAAAACATTTAGAAATGATAACCTGGTACAAAATGAACAGCCACTTGGATAAATATGAATTAATTAAGGAATTTCAGCATGGATTTGTTAAGGGAAAATTGTGTTTAACTAACTAGGCTGAATTCTTTGATGAGAACGGAGAAGATATATGAGGGTAATGCCATTGATCTGGTGTACGTGGACATCCAAAAGGCATTTAGTAAGGTGCCACATTACAGGCTTGTAACCAGAGATAAAGCCCATGGAATGAAAGGGACAATGGCAGCATGGATACGAAATTGCTGAGTAACAGGAAACAGAAAGTCGTGATGAACGGTTATTTTCCAGACTGGGAGGTGATACATAGCGGGATTCCCAGGGGTTGATGTTGGGACCATTGCTTTTCTTGAACTATATTCATGACTATGTTAATGAATTAATAATGCACGGGTATGCAGGTGACAACTTCAAAGTTTGCAGATGACACAACACTTGAACGTACTAAACTGTAAGGAGGAGAGTGATGGACTTCAAGAGGAAATAGACAGGCTGGTGGAATGGGCACGTGGCAGTTGAAATTTAATGCAGGGAATTGTGAAGTGATACATTTGGCAGGAAAAAACAAGGAAAAGCAATATAAATTAAAGGGTACACTTCTAAAGTGGATGCAGGAGCAGAGGGACCTGGGGCATTAGGTGGCAGGGCAGATTGAGAAAGTGGTTAATAAGGCATAAAGGATCCTGGACTTTATTAATAGGGGCATAAAGTACAAAAGCAAGAAGTTATGGTGGATTTTTAAGCCTAAACTGGACTATTACATCCACTTCTGGACACCACACTTTAGGGAGGCTGTGAAGGAATTAGAGATTGTGCAGCTAGAAAATATTTATGAAAATAGTTTCAGGGATGAAGGATTATTGGTTAGCTGACGTTGTTTTCTTTAGAGAAGAGAAGGCTGAGATGCGATTTGATAGAGGTGTTCAAAATCATTTGGGGTCTGGACAGCGTAGAGTCATAGAGTCATAGAGCCATAGAGGTCTACAGCACAGAAAAAGACCCTTCGGCCCATCGAGTCTACGCCAGTTAAACAAGTACCTAACTATTCTAATCCCATTTTCCAGGCCCATAGCCTTGTATGTCATGGCATCGCAAGTGCACATCCAAATACTTCTTAAATGTTATGAAGGTTTTTGTCTGTACCACCCTTTCAGTCAGTGTGTTCCAGATTTCCACCAGCCTCTAGGTGAAAAAATTCTTCCTCACATCCCTTCTAAACCTCCTGCCCCTTACCTTAAATCAATGGCCTCTGGTTATTGATCCCTCCACTAAGGGGTAAAGTTCCTTCTTGTCTACCCTATCTATGCCCCTCATAATCTTATACACCTCAATCATGTCCCCCCTCAATCTCCTCTGCTCTAAGGAAAATAACCCCAATCTATCCAATCTCTCCTCATAACGAAAACTCTCCACCCTAGGCAACATCCTAGTAAATCTCCTCTGCACTCTTTCTAGTGCAACCACATCCTTCCTATAATGCGAATTCCAGAACTCTACGCAATACTCTAGCTGTGGCCTAAACAGCGTTTTATACAATTCCAGCGTAACCTCCCTGCTCTTATATTCTATGCCTCGGCTAATAAAGGCAGGTATCTCATATGCCTTCTTAACCACATTATCTACCTATCCTGCTACCTTAAGGGACCGGTTGACATGTACACCAAGGTCCCTCTAATCTTCGGTACTTTCCAGGGTCCTGTCATTCATTGTGTATTCCCGTGCCTTGTTTGTCCTGCCCATATGCATCACCTCACTTATCCGGATTAAATTCCATTTGCCACTGATCAGCCCATCTGACCAGCCCATCTAGATTTTATTGCAATCTAAGGCTATCCTCCTCACTATTTACCACGCCACCAATTTTCGTGTCATCCGCGAACTTATTGATCAACCCTCCTACATTCAAGTCGAAATCGTTTATGTATATCACAAACAGCAAGGGATTCCAACACCGGTCCCTGTGGAACCCCACTGGACACATACATCCAGTCACAAAAACACCCCTCGACCATCACCCTCTGCTTCCTGCCACTCAGTCAATTCTGGATCCAATTTGCCAAATTGCCTTGGATCCCATGGGCTCTTAACTTCGTTATCAGCCTCCCATGTGGGACCTTATCAAAAGCGTTGCAGAAGTCCAAGTAGTCAAATGCATTGCCCTCATCTACACACCTGGTCACCTCTCGAAAAATTCAATCAAATTGGTCAGACATGACCTCCCTTAACAAAATCATGCTGACTGTCCTGGATTAATCCCTGCATCTCCAAGTGTAGATTAATTCTGTCCCTCAGAATTGCTTCCAATATTTTGCCCACCACTGAGGTTAGACTAACTGGCCCATAGTTCCCTTCTTTATCCCTTCCTTCCTTCTTGAATAATGATACCACATTGGCTGTCCTCCAGTCCTCTGGCACCTCTCCTGTGGCCAAAGTGGTATTGCAAGCGCCCCTGCTATCCCCTCTCTTGCCTCACTCAAGAGCCTGGGATACATTTCATCCAGGCCTGGAGATTTATCTACTTTTAAGCCTGCCAGGCCACTTAGAACCTCCTCCCTTTCTTGGCTAATTTCTTTAATCATATCACAGTCCTTCTGCCTGATTTCCATACCCATGTCATCCCTCCCACTTGTGAACACCAACACAAAGTATTCATTTAGAACCCTATCTATGTATTCCGGCCCCACAAACAAATTACCACTATGGTCCTGAATGGGCCCTACTTTTTCCCTGGTTATCCTCTTACTCTTAATGTACTTGTAAAATAACTTTGGATTTTTCTTTATTTTACCTGTCAATGTTTTTTCATGCTGCCTTTTTGCTCTCTTAATTTCCTCTTTAAGTTCCCCCTACACATCCTATACTCTTCAAGGCTTCCGCTGTTTTGAGCCCTTGGTATCTGTCATAAGCCTCCCTTTTTCTCTTTATCCAATCCTGTATATCACCTCAACATCCAGGTTTCCCTGGATTTGTTGTTCCCACTGTTTATCTTTACTGGAATATGTTGGCCTGGTTCTCTCCCTATTTCCTTCTTGAATGAGTCCCACTGCTCTGACGCAGATTTACCTAAAAGTAGCTGCTCCCAGTCCACTCTGGCCAAATCATATCTGATCTTATTAAAATTGGCCTTCCCCCAATTTAGAACTCTGATTTTTGTTCCATCCTCGTCCTTTTCTATAACAACCTTGAATCTAACGGAGTTATGATCACCATCTGCAAAATGCTCTCCCACTGATACCTCTACCAATTGCCCGGCTTCATTCCCTAAAATTAAGTCCAGGACCTTCCCTTCTCTCATAGAACCGTCTACGTACTGGCTTAAGAAGCTCTCCCGGATACATTTTAAGAATTCTGCTCCCACTAAACCAATTACACTATGACTAATCCAGTTAATGTTGGGGAAGTTGAAATCCCCCACAATTACTACCTTATTATTTTTACACTTCTCTGAAATTTGCCTGCATATCAGCTCTTCTATTTCTCTCTGACTGTTTGGGGGCCTATAGTACACTCCCTGCAATGTGATTGCTCCTTTTTTGATTTTAAGTTCTACCTATATGGCTTCATTTGAGGCACCTTCAAAGATGTCATCCTTCCTTACTGCTGTAATTGATTCCTTGATCAATATTGCAACATCCCCTCCTCTTTTACCTCCTTCCCTGTCTCGCCTGAAGACCCTATATCCTGAAATATTGAGCAGCCAATCCTGCCCTTCTCTCAACCATGTCTCTGTGACAGCAATGACATCATGCTTCCATATGTTAATTTCTGCCCTCAACTCATCTGCCTTATTCGTCAGACTCCTTGCATTAAAATAAAAACCATCCAACCTTGCCAAGCTCCCTTGTGCTTTAACTGGCCTATAACTTCCATGCCTTCCAGATTCACTTGCTCTCTCTTCTAATTTTGGCTGTGCTTCTCCCCCTGCTGAACCTCCTGTCAGGATCCCATCCCCCTGCCAAGTTAGTTTAAACCCTCCCTAACAGCACTAAGCAATCCTCCCCACAAGGATGTTGGTCCCATTCTGGTTCAGGTGCAAACCCAGGTGCAACCCATCCACCTTGTACAGGTCCCACCGCCCCCAGAAATGGTCCCAATGTCCTAAAAATCTAAAGCCCTCCCTCCTGCACCATCTCTCCAGCCACACATTCATCTGGGCTAATCTCCTAGTTCTATACTCACTAGCGCATGGCACCGGAAGTAACCCAAAAGCTATTACCTTTGAGGTCCTGTTTTTTAATCTGTTCCCTAGCTCCCGAAATTCTGCTTGCAGGACCTCATCCCCCTTTCTACCTATGTCATTGGTACCAACATGTACCATGATCTCTGTCTGTTTGCTCTCCCTTTTTGGAATACCCTGCAGCCGTTCACCTTGACCCTGGCACCAGGGAGGCAACAAACCATCCTGGAGTCACGTTTATGGCCGCAGAAATGCCTGTCTGTTCCCCTTCCTATCGAGTCTCCTGGCACTATTGCTCTTCCCCTCTTTTTCCTCCCCTCTCTGTGCAGCTGAGCCACTCTCAGTGCCATCAGCGTGGTTACACTCCCCAGAGGAGCCGTCACTCTCACCGTTTTCCAACACAGAAAAACGGTTCTTGAGCGAGATGCACCCTGGGGATTTCCTGACTACCTGCCTGACACCTTTCTTCTGACTGATGGTCACCTATTCCCTCTCTGACTGCACATCCGTAAGCTGTGGGGTGACCACATCTAAAAACGTGCTGTCCCCGAAACTCTCAGCCTCGCGGATGTACCTCAGCTCCGAACCTCGGAGCTCAAGTAGCTGCAGCTGGTGGGGCTTCCTGCGCACGTGGTCAGTCAGAGCGCAGGGAGCGTCTAGGACTTCCCACATGTTACAGGCAGTACATAACACAGGACTGAGCTGCCCTGCCATGGCTCTAGTTGAAAAAAACCTTACTTTAAGTTAAATACAGTAAAAAAGTTAAATTATTTATGTAATTCCAATAAAAACTAAAACCTTTACCTTTCCTTAGCTTAATCTATTTTAAACTAGAGGAAAAAACTGGAGAAAAACACTTAACCACTTCTCACCAATGAACTCTCACTTTTGTGCCGACGTCACATTTTGACGTGACTGCTTCACCGCGATGCTGACTGCAGGACACTCTTCCCAGGCTGTTTCACTGTGATGCTGACTGCAGGATGCTCTTCCCAGGCTGCTACACCATGATGCTGACTTCAGGACACTCTTCCAAGGCTGTTTCACTGTGATGCTGACTTCAGGATCCTCTTCCCAGGCTGCTACACCATGATGCTGACCACAGGACACTCTTCCCAGACTGCTTCACCGCGATGCTGACTGCAGGACACTCTTCCCAGGCTGTTTCACTGTGATGCTGACTGCAGGATGCTCTTCCCAGGCTGCTACACTATGATGCTGACTTCAGGACACTCTTCCCAGGCTGCTTCACTGTGATGCTGACTGCAGGACACTCTTCCCAGGCTGCTTCACTGTGATGCTGACTGCAGGACACTCTTCCCAGGCTGCTACACCATGATGCTGACTGCAGGATGCTCTTCCCAGGCTACTTCACCGTGATGCTGACTGCAGGACACTCTTCCCAGGCTGCTTCACCACGATGCTGACTGCAGGGTGCTCTTCCCAGGCTGCTTCACCACGATGCTAACTGCAGGGTGCTCTTCCCAGGCTGCTTCACCACGATGATGACTGCAGGGTGCCCTTCCCAGATTGCTTCACCGTGATGCTGACTTCAGGACCCTCTTCCCAGGCTGCTTCACTGCAATGCTGACTTCAGGACGCCCTTCCCAGGCTGCTTCACCATGATGCTGACTACAGGACACTCTATCCAGGCTGCTTCACCGTGATGCTGACTGCAGGACACTTTTCCCAGACTGCTTCACCATGATGCTGACTGCAGGGTGCTCTTCCCAAATTGCTTCATCATGATGCTGACTTCAGAACACTCTTCCCAGGCTGCTTCACCGTGATGCTGACTACAGGATGCTCTTCACAGGCAGCTTCACCGCGATGCTGACTTCAGGACACTCTTCACAGGCAGCTTCACCGCGATGCTGACTTCAGGACACTCTTCACAGGCAGCTTCACCGCGATGCTAACTACAGGATGTTCTTCCCAGATTGCTTCACCATGATGCTGACTTCAGGACACTCTTCCCAGGCTGCTTCACCATGATGCTGACTGCAGGGTGCTCTTCCCAGGCTGCTTCACCATGATGCTGACTGCAGGATGCTCTTCCCAGGCTGCTTCACCGTGATGCTGACTGCAGGATGCTCTTCTCAAATTGCTTCATCATGATGCTGACTTCAGGACACTCTTCCCAGGCTGCTTCACCACGATGCTGACTGCAGGATGCTCTTCCCAGGCTGCTTCACCGTGATGCTGACTGCAGGATACTCTTCCCAGGCTGCTTCACCATGATGCTGACTTCAGGACACTCTTCCCAGACTACTTCACCACAATGCTGACTTCAGGACGCTCTTTCCAGGCTGCTTCACCATGATGCTGATTACAGGACACTCTATCCAGGCTGCTTCACCGTGATGCTGACTGCAGGACACTTTTCCCAGGCTGCTTCACCACGATGCTGACTACAGGACACTCTATCCAGGCTGCTTCACCAGGATGCTGACTTCAGGATGTTCTTCCCAGGTTGCTTCACCGTGATGCTGACTACAGGACACTCTATCCAAGCTGCTTCACCAAGATGCTGACTTCAGGACACTCTTCCCAGGCTGCTTCACCGTGATGCTGACTGCAGGATGCTCTTCCCAGGCTGCTACACCATGATGCTGACTGCAGGATGCTCTTCCCAGGCTACTTCACCGTGATGCTGACTGCAGGACACTCTTTCCAGATTGCTTCACCATGATGCTGACTTTAGGACACTCTTCCCAGGCTGCTTCACCATGATGCTGAATTCAGGACACTCTTTCCAGGCTGCTTCACCATGATGCTGACTGCAGGACACTCTTTCCAGGCTGCTTCACCGTGATGCTGACTTCAGGACACTCTTCCCAGACTGCTTCACCGTGATGCTGACTTCAGGACACTCTTCCCAGGCTGCTTCACCGTGATGCTGACTGCAGGACACTCTTCCCAGACTACTTCACCACAATGCTGACTTCAGGACGCTCTTTCCAGGCTGCTTCACCATGATGCTGATTACAGGACACTCTATCCAGGCTGCTTCACCGTGATGCTGACTGCAGGACACTTTTCCCAGGCTGCTTCACCACGATGCTGACTACAGGACACTCTATCCAGGCTGCTTCACCAGGATGCTGACTTCAGGATGTTCTTCCCAGGTTGCTTCACCGTGATGCTGACTACAGGACACTCTATCCAAGCTGCTTCACCAAGATGCTGACTGCAGGATGCTCTTCCCAGGCTGCTACACCATGATGCTGACTTCAGGACACTCTTCCCAGGCTGCTTCACCACGATGCTGACTGCAGGATGCTCTTCCCAGGCTGCTTCACCGTGATGCTGACTGCAGGATACTCTTCCCAGGCTGCTTCACCATGATGCTGACTTCAGGACACTCTTCCCAGACTACTTCACCACAATGCTGACTTCAGGACGCTCTTTCCAGGCTGCTTCACCATGATGCTGATTACAGGACACTCTATCCAGGCTGCTTCACCGTGATGCTGACTGCAGGACACTTTTCCCAGGCTGCTTCACCACGATGCTGACTACAGGACACTCTATCCAGGCTGCTTCACCAGGATGCTGACTTCAGGATGTTCTTCCCAGGTTGCTTCACCGTGATGCTGACTACAGGACACTCTATCCAAGCTGCTTCACCAAGATGCTGACTTCAGGACACTCTTCCCAGGCTGCTTCACCGTGATGCTGACTGCAGGATGCTCTTCCCAGGCTGCTACACCATGATGCTGACTGCAGGATGCTCTTCCCAGGCTACTTCACCGTGATGCTGACTGCAGGACACTCTTTCCAGATTGCTTCACCATGATGCTGACTTTAGGACACTCTTCCCAGGCTGCTTCACCATGATGCTGAATTCAGGACACTCTTTCCAGGCTGCTTCACCATGATGCTGACTGCAGGACACTCTTTCCAGGCTGCTTCACCGTGATGCTGACTTCAGGACACTCTTCCCAGACTGCTTCACCGTGATGCTGACTTCAGGACACTCTTCCCAGGCTGCTTCACCGTGATGCTGACTGCAGGACACTCTTTCCAGGCTGCTTCACCATGTTGCTGACTGCAGGACACTCTTTCCAGGCTGTTTCACCATGATGCTGACTGCAGGACACTCTTTCCAGGCTGCTTCACCGCGATGCTGACTGCAGGACATGTTTCCCAGGCTGCTTCACCATGATGTTGACTACAGGACACTCTTCCCAGACTACTTCACCGCAATGCTGACTACAGGACACTCTTCCCAGACTACTTCACCGCAATGCTGACTACAGGACACTCTTCCCAGACTAATTCACCACGATGCTGACTTCATTACACTCTTGCCAGGCTGCTTCACCGTGATGCTGATTGCAGGACACTCTTCCCCATAGATAGAAACTGTGGCTTATGGCACAAAGGACACTGATTTAAAGATGAATGGCAAAAGAGCTGAAGGTGACGTGAGGAGAACTTTTTTTTGCAGTGAGTGGCTAGGATCTGGAATGCACTGCCTGAGAGTGTGATCGAGGCAGATTCAATCATGGGTAATTATCTAAACTGAAAAAAATTGCAGATCTACAGGGAAAAGGCAGGGTTGGGGCTAACTTGGTTGCTCATGGCACAGACATGATGGGCCAAATGACCTCCTTTTGTATTGTAACCATTCTATGATCCTACGTTAGTCGAATTGATGATTTTACCATGCCAGTTTTAGACAGGCGCCAAGGACACTTGATCATTGGTAGGGTTGATCATTGCACATGTTCTTGCAAAAGGAAGCTTTTTGGCCAGCTTTGTGTTAATATTCATTCCACTTTAAATATGTAAGGATATAAACCTTCTTGTGATTACAGAAATAACATTTTATGCGCCCATATATTTATGAATTATGATCTGCAGACAACATATTCTAAATCACACTGTGCAATTGGGTGAGATGGGGGCTTGTTGTGCTGGGTGAGGAGGTGTCAGAGTGCACTAATTGGGAGAGAGGATGGGAAAGATAGGGACTTGGAATTGAGGCTTGAGTGGAGAAAGTCAGCTGATAGCAGACCAGACTGGAGATTGGGCATTACAGGAAGGCGGCATCTCCTCCATCCCTTTTGCTGCTTGGCTACCTGGGCCCTGAATATTCAAATTCATACCAGGCTTGTGACTGCATCATGGGAGCTTTATTTGAATATTAGAAAGAAGCTTCCAGCTTCTTCAAGGCATGTGACACATGCAAAGCCACACACTCCAACATTGTAAACATTGTGGCAGGAGCGCACACAGTGGATTAGGACCGCACTCCCTGATTTTTAATTTTTAATTACATCCCTTTCATTTTAGATAGTGTTAATATTAAGGGTGCCAATAGCATCAAAATGAAGAGGAAAACAAGAGAGGGGACAATAATACGCCATGACCCAAACTGATAACACACAATCAGACATCCCATGTGACAATAAATGCCTAACACGTCAATAAGCCTCCAGATTCTGAATCGGCCTCATCAGCTATCTTCTGACTCATGGAAGGTAATCATCCTTGCTAGCGAGCGATCACCAATAATACTGAGGCTATTGTTTCTCTGGCTTAGTTTTGAATTTACCCTCTGGTTCTACAGTTCTGGACAAGGTGAAAGAGATTATTAGGACACCCATTAACCCATCCCTTTAGAATCCGAAAGACAGCAATCACATCACCTCTCAACCATGTCTTTTCCAGTGAGACCACGTCCAATCTTTCACCCCCACACAATCTCTTTACATCATTTTGCTTCTCCTATCCTCTCAAATTTGTTGACTATAACAACAACAACTTATGGTTATACAGCGACTTTAAGGCTATAATGATGCCATTATTAGGTGCTTCACAGGGGATTTATAAAGCAAATATGACACTGGGGCACACAAGGAAGTATTAGTTCAGACAACCAAAAGCTTGATCAATGAAATAGGTTTTAAGGAGCGTCCCAAAGGAAGAAACGGAGGTAGAGAGATGGAGAGGCCGAGGGAGGGATTTCCAGACACTCACATCCCATGAAAGAACATAAAAAGAACTGGGATGGGAAACAATCTCTTCTTTAATTTGTTCTTGGGATGAGGGAGTCACTGGCAAGTCTAATTTTTTATCGTCCATCTATAATTGCCCTTGAGAGGGTGGTGGTGAGCCAGCTTCTTGAACCACTGAGTCCATGTGGCTTCGGGACATGCTGAATAGGAGGGAGTCCCTGAATTTGGACCTAGTGACAGTGAAGGAATGGTGACATATTTCCAAGTCAAGATGGCGAGTGGCTTGATGGGGAACTTGCAGGCGGTGGTGTTCCCATGCATCTGCTGCCCTTGCACTTCTAGGTATGGTAGAGGTTGCAGGTTTGGAAGGTGCTGTCAAAGGAGCCATGGCGAGTTGCTGCAGTGCACCTTAAAGACACTGGTGCCTCTGTGCACTGGCCGTTGATGGAGTCAATGGGCCATAACTTCTGAGTTCCAGGGCAGTGTTGCTGGTGGGTACCGCAAAGGGGAGCCGGGGAATCCCGCTAACCCCAGCATGAGGTTCCAGGTAAGGATTGCACAGCAATTGCCTGGGAAGTACAAACCTCTGATGGGAAATTGCCCTGCAAAGGGACACTGGCAACTATCTGGAAATTGCAATTTAAATCGCAAACTGCGGATGGTTCCGAATGTGTTACATCAATAGTTATCTCGAAACAGAAGAATTAAGACTACTTCTAGCTTCTGGGTAACTATAGTACAGACCCACACCACTCCCCTCATGGGGCTCCACACCCCACCCTCCCCAGCAGGACTCCCCACCGCCCCACCCACACGGGACTCCCTCCTCCCGCAACCCCCAACGGGACTTCCCCACAACCCCCCTACCCCCTCCCCCACCTCCCCGTCCCCCCACCTCCCCCCTCCCACCGCCTTCCCCTGAACACCCTCCTCTCCGCCTCCCCCCAACCCTCTCCCACACTAGACTCCCTCCCACCCCAGCACCCCCTCAGGGCTCAACCCTGCCCCCCACCTCCCCCCTGCCTGCATCTCTCCCAAGCCCCTCCCTCCCCCCTGCTTCCCCCCACCCCGCCCCCACCTCCCCCAACAGGACTCCCCAACCACCCACTCGCCCTCTGACGGTGTTGCCCCCGCACTTCCCCCACTGGACCCCACCCCTCCCCCTCTCCCCCTGGCCCTGGCTCCCCCCGTGTGCCCACTTATGCCCCCCCACCCTCGCCCTGCACTGCAGCCCCCCACGGGACTCCCCACTGCCCCCTTCCCCAATCCCCACCACCACCACCCCCCCCCGCCAACGCCCACACCGGACAGCTCCTGCCCCTTCCACTGGACTCCCCCCACCGCACTTCACCCTTCCCGTCACCCCAAACCCTTCCCCCAAGTCCCCACCCGCCTCCTCCACAGCACCCTGCACCCCCTCCTTGCCTCCCCCCCATGGGACTCCCCCACCAGACTCCATGCCCCCAAGGGACCCAACAGACGGGCTCAAAATTTTGAGGGGTGTTAAACATAAGAAGTAGGAGCAGGAGGACTCCATTTGGGCCTTTGAGCCTGCTCAATCTTTCAACCCGGTCACCTACCAGCCTCTGCCTTGAATATACTCAATGACTGATCATCCAGAGCTCTCTGATAGAGCAATTAGGGTGATATTGTTTCCTCTGTCCAAGTGGGTCAGTCACCAGGAGTCACAGATTTAAAATAATTGTTAAGCAAACTGGAGGGGAAATTTGGAAAATTATTTTAATTTGTTAAGATTTGGAACCTGAAAGGATGGTGCAACCAGATTCCAAAGGAACATTCAAAAGGCAACAGGAGATGGGCTTGAGGAGCTGTCAGCTGTGGCACAGTTGTTAAAACATTCGCTTCTGAGTCACCAACTTTCACTCCAAGGCTTGAGCACAAAAATTAAGGGTAACACTCCAGAGCTGGGGGAACCCTGCACTGCCAGAGGTGCAGTCTTTTAGAGGAAACTTAAAGTCTGCCCTGTTTGGGTGGATGGAAAAGATTCCATGGCACTGTTTCGAAGAACAGCAGCGGTGTTCTCCTTAGTGTCCTGGCCAAGATATTTACCCCTCAATCGATATCACACAAACAGGCCATTATCACATTGTCATTTGTGGGAGTTTGGGGGAAAAAGTTAAGGTGCGTGATTAAATTGGATCACTCTTTCAAAGAAATGTTGCAGGCGCGATGGGCTGAATGGCGTCCTTTCTGTGATTCAAGATTCTATGGGCAGAATTTTGCCCTTGATGGGCGGGCGGACGCCACAGGCTCAGCGGTGGGCGGGCAGCCGATCGCTGCCACTGAAAGGGGGCCCGCCGCCATTTTGAGTGGGTGGGCCATGCGATGGGAAGTGCTATGTGCTTCCTGTGCGGTGGGTGGGGGGGGAGGGATTCCCCAACTGTCAGAGTGCGCACATCCCCCTGAGACTAAGTGCTGCCTCAGGGAGAGCGCTGAAAGTTTCATAAACTTAAAAATTAGAAAAATTAAAAAATTATTAACATGTTCCCCCTCATGTGACACAGGAGATGGGACATGTTAATAAATATCACAGAAACTTTATTAAAGCTTTTTTTAAAACAGACATGAAACCTCACCCCGCCAGTGGATGGGATTTCATATATTATCAGAAGCCTGACTGGGGCTCCTGGCCTGTCTACCAGCCTTAAGGTTGGACGGGCAGGTCCTTTAATTGGCTTAATTATCATGACAATGGCCTCAATTGGCCATTGATAGGTTGACGGGCGGACAGCTGATTGCGCTGTCCGCCCGGCTTCTTGAAGATTTAAATGGGGTGGGATGATGTCGGGGGTTCCTCCCGATGTCATTTTCACGTCGGTGAGCAGGCTCCGCCCCCTGTTCGCCGACAGAAATATTCTGGCCCACGTTTCTAGCTTTGCCTGATTTCTATCCCCCAGAAGGTCTCAGCTGAGGTCAGTTCACTCAGCGGAGGGTGAGGACTGAATGCAAGTGTTGTAGACACCAACTTACCACTGTCGGGTATACCGGGGAACTGCATTTCATTTAGTTAATGCTGATTTCAGGAAGTCAGCTTTGTGGCATTGTGAAAGCTAAAACTGCACCTAGATGCCTCAGTAATTACTGTGCTAATAAATTAAACTAGTCAGTAATTCTTCAGAGATTGCTAAAGAGTTTTTCAGATTGCCCATTGTAATCCACCTATCTGCTGCTGAGAATGTCAATGAGATTCCACAGTCTGGTCCCATCCTTTTTTATCTCTTTCAGTATAACAAGAACTAGCATTTGAACAAGGCCTTCAATGTTATAAAAGATGAAAGGTTTCAGAGAGAGACCAGACAAGTAGTCAAGATTTTAGATGGCAAATATTCCAAAAGGTGGGGATATAGAAGTCGCTGTGACTGAGTGGCTATTGCCTCCGAGTCAGAAGGTTAATGGTCCAAGCCCCACTCCAGAGACTTGAGCACAAAATCTAGGCTTACACCTCTGTACAATCCTGAGAGAGTGCTGCGCTCTGCGGGGTGCCAACTTTCATTGCAGTCTGTACCACCAACAAGGTACACTGCAGCAACTCACCAAGACTCCTTCAACAGCGTCTTCCAAACCTGTGATCTCTACCACTGTTTGGGTTTTGAAATGCAATCATTGCTGCATGTCCTACTTGGCTTGCTGTAGTGATGAGACTGCTGCCATGGGGGTCTCTCTGCAGGCAGCCATCTTAGATCCAGTTCAATAAAGACATTAAACCCGAAATACTGTAGACTTTGAGCTTGTAACAGCCACAAAGAAGGGCAAAGACAGCTAACACATGGGAACACCACTTGCAAGTCCCCTTCCAATTCGGGCACCATCCTGACTTAGGACTATATTGATGTTCCCCTGTTGCTGGGTCAAAATCCTGGAATTCCCTTCCTGACAGCACTGTGAATGTGCATACACCGTGTGGACTGCAGGGATTCAAGAAGACAGATTGAGGGAACAGATGTTACAAGTGGTAGAGGGCTTGTTTGAAAGACAAGCTGAAAGGCAGTGAATGTTGAAGGAAGGTGGGCTAAGAATTTAGCGGGGATTTTCACCTTCCCCACCTGGCAGAAGTCAGGCAGTTCAAAACCAACCAGGTGCCTCACATGCGGAGGTCCCATCTGGATTCTGAACACTTCCAGTTTCAACCCGCTCTTCTGAGTAATGACTGGAGTCGTTGCGGAGAGGTTTTAGGGAGTTGGCAAGGAGTCAAGTCTTGATGAGGCAGCAAAAGCATGGAAGGGAAGAGATACAGATGAAGGTGAGCAAGAAAATGATGTTAATTCTATATAAATAATAGCAACGTAGTTCCATAATACACTGGATCTTGTCCACATTGTGTAATATCTTCTCACTTTGCATTCCTCCATAATAGGCACGTAATAGCAAATGTACTTTGAATGATTCTATTTTCCAAAATACATAATGAACCACATTTTAGTTATTGTGAAATTCAAGTCTGGGATGACAACTGTTGGATTTTCTTTACAGATTTCTATTATAAATAGAATTTTGGTGTACAGCATGGGAATAAATCAGATTGTAATTTAAACACAAGAACAATATGAACTATATATTCCTGGGCTGATTTATTAATCTGCCTATAATTTCAATGTCTTCAGGCAATCTGTTCTATACAATAATGTTTTATGTGGCTGTACCTCAAATAAATAGAGGAAAAAAAATTACAAAAAATGAATTATTTACCAAGGCTTCTGATCCCTTCCTTCCTGCTCTGGAGTAATAGGGATACAAAGGAAAGAAAGATCTTGCATTTATATAGCACCTTTCACAAGGACCCAAAAGCACTTTACAGCTTTTGAAGTAATTTTGAAATGTAACTACTGGTGTAATGCAGGAGGTGTGGTGGCCAATTCTCATATGACAAGATCCCACAAACAACAGTGTAATAATGACCAAGTGCGGCATCAAGGAGCCCTAGCAAAACTGGAATCAATGGGAAAACTCTCCGCTAGTTGGAGTCATAACGAGCACAAAGGAAGGTGGTTGTGGCTGTTGGAGGTCAATCATCTCAATTCCAGAATATCACTGCAGGAGTTCCTCATGTTAGTGTCCTAGGCCCAACCACCTTCAGCTGCTTCATCAATGACCTTCCTTCCATCATAAGTTCAGAAGTGGGGATGTTCACTGATGATCACACAATGTTCAACACCATTCACAACTCCTCAGATACTGAAGCAGTCCATGTCCAAATGCAGCAAGACCTGGATAATATCCAGGCTTGGGCTGACAAGTGGCAAGTAACATTCGTGCCACACAAGTGTCAGGCAATGACCATCTTCAACAAGAGAGAATCTAACCATCTCCCTTTGACATTCAAAGGCATTACCATCATTGAATCCCCACTATCAACATACTGGGGGTTACCATTGACCAGGAACTGATTTAGACTAACCACATAAATACTGTGGCTGCAAGAGCAGGTCAGAGGCTGGGAATCCTGTGGTGAGTAACTCACCTCCTGACTCCCCAAAGCCTGTCCACCATCTACAAGGCACAAGTCAGAAGTGTGATGGAATACACTGCCTAAATGAGTGCAGCTCCAACAACATTCAAGAAGCTTAACAGCATCCAGGACAAAATAGCCCTTTTGATTGGCACCCCATCGACCACCTTCAACATTCAATCTCTCCTCCACCAATGCACAGTGGCAGCAGTGTGTACCATCTACAAGATACACTGCAGGAACTCACCAAGCCTCCTTAGACAGCACCTCCCAAATCCAAGAGCACTATCATCTAGAAGACTAAGGGCAGCAGGCACATGGGAACACCACCCACCAGGAAGTGCCCCTCCAAGCCACTCATAATCCTGACTTTGATATATATCGCCTTCCCTTCACTGTTGCTTGGTCAAAATCCTGGAGCTTCTTCATTAACAGCACTGTGGGTGCACCTACACCACAGGGACTGCAGCGGTTCAAGAAGGCAGCTCACCACCACCTTCTCAAGGGCAATTAGGGATGGGCAATAAATGCTGGCTTAGCCAGCAAAGCCCACATCTCATGAATGAATTAGAAAAATGTTGTGTACAGTTTTGGTCTCCTTATTTAAGAGAGGAGATTAGGAATTAGAAGCAGTTCAGAGAAGATTCACTTGACTGATTTCTGAGATGAAGGAGTTGCCTTATAAGGAATAGTTGGACGGCTTGGGTCTTTCTCTGTTGGAGCTTAGAAGAGTGAGAGGTGATCTTAATTAAAAAGATAAGATCCTGAGGGGACTTTACAGGGTGGATGCTAACAGTTTGTTTTCCTTTGTGGGAGAGACTAAAACTATGGGATACAGTTTAAAAATAAAGGGTCTCCCATTAAAGACAGAGATGAGAAGTTTTTTCACAGAGATAAAAACAAAAAAACTGTAGATGCTAGAAATCCAAAACAAAAGCAGAAACAGAATTACCTGGAAAAACTCAGCAGGTCTGGCAGCATCGGCGGAGAAGAAAAGAGTTGACGTTTCGAGTCCTCATGACCCTTCAACAGCACAGTTCTGTGGAAGGGTCATGAGGACTTGAAACGTCAACTCTTTTCTTCTCCGCCAATGCTGCCAGACCTGCTGAGTTTTTCCAGGTATTTCTGTTTCTGTTTTTGTGTTAAGTTTTTTCCCTCAGAGGTTCTTTAGCCTTGAAAATTCCTTTATCTGGAGAGCAGTGGAGGCAAGGTCAATGGATATTTTTAAGGCTGAGTTAGACAGATTCTTGACTGACAGGGGAGTTAAAGGGTATAGGAGGGGGTGGGGGGGTGCAGACAGGAGGATGAAGTTGAGGCCACAAGCAGATCAGCCATGATCTTATCAAATGGCAGAGCAAGCTTGAGGGGCCAAATGGCCTACTCCTGCTCCTAATTGTTACATTCTTGTGTTATGCTGTTATATGATGTACATGCACCTGTAAGATGATGTATCTTAAGCTGCTGTCAACCATTGTTCATCTCTAGATGGGATGTAATGTAGTAGTCCTATGACTCAGTGCTCAGAATACAGCAGCGATAGTCAAGGTCAAATGTGCCTCACAGCCTCCCAGTGAACACTCTATGTAAATAGTCTTATCTTCAAATAAATAATCCACATTGTTGTTTTACCAATCCATGATTGGTATGTTTATGTCAAATTGATGAACATGACACCCACAACGAACCATGACCGATTGACTTCCCATCAATTTAAATTGTGGGGATGTCAAAAAGGTTATGTTATGGACAGGTGTCCTCCTTCCTCCTATTTTCCTCTCTGTACTCCAACGTTATGTGCTCAGTGGAAGCAGATAAAAATCTTCTTAATTTCCAGCCTTCAGTGCAATGTAATGAGCAACATGTTATGTCACCAGAACTGGAAACCAACATCAACAACAATTATATTATTTGGGCTCCGGAAAAGTTCATTGAAATGTCTCAAGCTAATAATTGCAATGAATCATCCAGCATGACTAATGGGGAAATGAGGAGAGAAACAATTAAAACACAAAGAGCTGCCAAATGATTAACCACAATCTAACACTGGATCGGAGTATGTAATTATAACCAAGGCTGGTTCACCAAGCTCCCTTTGACAGCACTTCCCAAACTCTCAAACTTCATCACATAGAAGTACAAGCAGCAGCAGACACATAGGAACACCACCTCCTGCAGGTTCCCCTCCAAACCACACACCACCCTGACTTGGAACTATATTACCATTCCTTTACTGTCACTGGGTTAATAACCTGGAACTCTCTTCTAAACAGCACGCTGTGGATGTACCTACAGCAGATGGACTGCAGGAGTTCAAGAAGGTCGTTCACCACCACCGTCTCAAAGGCAATTACAGTTGGGCAATAAATGCTGACCTTGCTGTAGCAATGCTCTCATCCTGTGAAAGAATAAAATAATATTTACTGAGTGAGTGCTGTCCTATCAAGAGGCCTGTGCGAAAGGACACTACACCGTTGGAGGGGCAGTACTGTGGAAGTGCTGCATTTTTGAAGGGTCATTGCTGAACTCTTGATTTTGGGGTTACAAACCCAGTACCATAACCACTTGGCTATTTAGGCCAAGCTGTGAGAAGATGTAACTCTTTCGAGTACAAACACGTTTCCATCTGGTTCAGATGAAGTTACATTGTTTCATAGTTTGCCATTGTGAGATTTGAACTCTTGATAATCTTCTAATTGAAACCAATTAAACCAAATCAACAAAATTGGGATAAATCAGGCACAGCCCCTAATTCAGGTCAGCTGTAAAACCAAGGACAAAATTTAAAGGAACCTTACAAACTTTAAGTCAAAATGTGATTAAAGGGGTCAACAAAACACCCCAGTCCCCGCGGTGCCCACTGAGCACAGAAGGCCTCGAGCGTGTCAGCAGACACCGCGTGCTCCCTCTCCAGGGATATCCGGCAGCGAACGTGGCCGCGGAAGAGGGACAAACAATCGGGCGGGACTCCCCCGTCGATCGCCCGCTGCCTGGACCTGTTAATGGCCAACTTGATCAGGCCCAGGAGCAGGTTCACGAGGAGGTCCTCCTCCTTCCCGACCCCCTTCCGCACCGGGTGCCTATAGATCAGGAGCGTGGGGCTGAAGTGCAAACAAAACATCAATAAAAGATTTTTCAAATAACTAAAAAGGGAGTGCAGCCTACAACACCCTATGTATACATGGTCCACGGACTCCACAAGACCGCAAAAAGGGCATGTGTCCTGAGAGTCCGTGAACCTATGCAGCCTCTTATTATAGGGGACTGCTGCATGCAACACCCTCCAACCCAGGTCCCTGATAGAAAGGGGGAGGACACCTCCGTAGAGGGCCTCCCATCGGGGGCCTCCGCCGCCGGATGGCAACAAGGCACGCCAGGGCGTGTCCGGGCGGCGGACAAGGGTGAGAAAATGGAAGGTGTGCAGCAGCAGTCCATACAAAAAGCTCCTCTTTGCCGTGCCAAAAGGCACGGAGGGCATGTCCCCGAGGCGGCTCATATTGCGGGGCACCAGCACCCGAGGGAGGGTTCGGGGCTTGGGGTCAATGTGGAATTCTGTCCGAACAGGGGAATGTTCAGACGGAAGACCACCGCGCACCTGGGCCACCTCAAGACCCAAAATAACGTCGGGTCCGAGCACGACCGTTCTCAGGTCTTGGATGGCATCGGCTGCGACCTGGACACTCACAGACGCGCGACGCGCCAACTCCTGCGGGAGCATCCAGCTCAGTCCTCCGCCACCCAGCACGTCCCCGATCCTGGTCACCCCTGCGGCCACAGCCCTCCTCTCCGCCAACCACTGAAAAGGACGGAGGGGCGGATTCCTGAGCAGCGGCTCTCTGACAATAGCCGCTACTCCTGACGGGGGAGAGCTGCGTCGCGAGGCGACCACTTTCCAGACTTTGATCAGGTCCTGGTAAAAGACGGGCAACGTCTGCAAGGAGCCACCGAGGCCCATCTGTTCTATAAACAGGAGCTGCACGTCATAATTCAGGCCATGCACCTGACGGAAGAAATACGTCATCAGGACACACCATCTAGGAGGAGGCTCGACGTAGAGGTATCGCTGCAGGGTCTGAAGGTGGAACGTCGCCACCTGTGTGCATAGGCACACTAGCGCCTGATCACCCTCCCTAAGCGGGAGACTCAGAACCTCGGCAGCGACCCAGTGCAATCTTTTGTCCCAGAAGAAGTCGACTAACAATTTCTGGATTCTTGTGACAAAGTCCGGGGGAGGGGTCAAAGTGACCGGTCGATAACACAACATGGAGGCGATCAGCTGGTTTATGACCAGAACTCGACCTCGGTAAGATAGCACTCGGAGCAGTCCTGTCCAGCACCGCAGGCGACAAATTTCATTTAATTGGTAACTCTTTCGAGTACAAACCCATTTCCATCTGTTTCAGATGAAGTTACATTATTTCATAGTTTGCCATTGTGAGGTTTGAACTCTTGATAATCTTTTAAATGAAAACCAAATCAACAAAATTGGGATAAATCAGGCACAGCCCCTAATTCAGGTCAGCTGTAAAACCAAGGACAAAGTTTAAAGGAACCTTACAAACTTTAAATCAAAATGTGATTAAAGGGGTCAACAAAACAAAAGCTGTAACTCTTTTGAGTACAAACCCATTTCCATCTGTTTCAGATGAAGTTACATTGTTTCATAGTTTTGCCATTGTGAGATTTGAACTCTTGATTTTGGGGTTACAAACCCAGTACCATAACCACTTGGCTATTTAGGCCAAACTGTGAGAAGATGTAGTATCTTTCAGGTCAAACCAATTATACCAAATCAACAAAATTGGGACAAATCAGGCACAGGGGTCAGTGCTGAAGGAGCACTGTAGCATCAATGACTAATACTGAGGGAGCCCTGCACTGTTAGAGAGGCAGTATTGATGGAGTGCTGCACTGTTGGAATTGCTGGCTTTCAAATAAGATATTTAACTGAAAAGCAAGACTTGCATTTATAGAGCACCCATCATGACCTTTGAGCATCCCACAGTGTTTTACAACCAATGAAGTACTTTTGAAGTGTACTCGCTGTTGTATGAAGGAAACACAGCAGCCAATTTTCACACAGCAAGATCCCACAAATAGCAATGCATTAATGATCAGACATTATTTTCTAGTGATAGTGGTTAAGGGATAATGTTATAATTATGAGGTTGATAAGAATAATATACTTGGGACTGTAATTTTAAATTTAGGGTCAACGAAGGGGGTCATGTGACCTGTTCTGCAGTCTGCCTGATAGTAAGTTTGATGAAACTAAAACAAAAATTGCTGGAAAAACTCAGCAGGTCTGACACCATCTGTGGAGAGGAAGACAGAGTTAATGTCTCGAGTCCCTATGACTCTTCATCGGAACCAAAGAGAAACAGAAAAATTGCTGAGTTTTCCCAGCAATTTTTGTTTTTGTTTCAGTTTTCCAGCATCTGCAGTGTTTTGCTTTTATCTGAGTAAGTTTGGATGGTTTGATTGTTAGAGGTCAAAGCAAGACTCAGTTTTGTTTAACTGAGAGCAGGTGTAAAATATTGACCCTTAGAGATGGTGGCAGCAGTCTCTGAGTATAACATGAGTAGGGTCTGAATCTCCCAAAGCCCCAGAAAGGTGCTGAAGGTACTGGGTTGTGAACAGTGTTGCTGTAAATTGTCCATTTGCTATTAATTGGAAGAGTGTTAGACTCTCAAGGAGCTAATTAGCATTTCTGCCTAGATACAAGTCTAATGTGTTCACATTGCTATGGGGGAGAGGGCAAAGGATGTTATTTTTGAGATCCAGGTTACAGGCTTCCCTACAGTCAATGAGTATCTCAGACAGCAGCTCTGTGTCACCAGCAGAGAGGAGCCTGCTTGTTTTTGCAAGGTACCACAGCCGGATGCAGGAGGGAGATAGCCTCTCATCGGAGAGACGCAATCTGCAGCCAGAAGATGCTGCAGCCAGAGGCTGGAGAAACTGGGATTATTCTCCTTAAAGCAGGGAATTGTAATGTAAGATTTAAGAGAGTTGTTCAATTTCTTTAAGGATTTTGATTGAGTAGATAGGGAGAAATTGTTTCCACTAACAGTGGGGTCGGTATCTATGGGATGGAGATTTAACATAATTTCCAACAAAGGCCTGGAGGGTAAATGAGAACAATTCCTTTATGCAGTCAGTTGTTACCATGTGGAATGTGCTGTCTGAAAGGGCTGTTGAAACAGATTCAATAGTAACTTTCAAAAGGAAATTTGGTAAGTATCTGATAAAGAAGGGGAATTAATTGAATTCTGGAAGATTCTGGAAGATTCATCCAGGCATGGCCAGGGGAAAGAAGAGTCAATGGAATAGCTTTTACTGGTGGTGGATTTAAGGAACTCTCCAAAAACGGAGGAAAGGACCTGGGGATGGTCACTCGATGTTACTATTAGGCAAAACGGGGATAAGGAAACCTATTGGAAGATGGGAGTGACAGTGGATTGCTTGATAAAATGACTTCAATTCCATGGAGAATATGATGTGTGGTAAGAATAAAAGGAGAATGTTCCCCTCTGCAGTTTAAATTATAACTTGTCTACAAAAAGAACTTAGGCTTTTAGTTAATAGTGCTTTTTATCATTTGTTACACTAAAAGTTTCAAAATGTGAAATCTTTCTGTGTCATTTTTTCAGCCAGAAACTGGTAGTTTGAATGTCTGTTTAAAAGTTATTGGTCTCTACAGGGATCAGAACAAACACATTCGCTAGGGCTCTGGGAATAACTTCCTCATTTTACTTCAATATACTGCACAGGATCTGTAAGATCCACCTAGGTGCATTGAATGGATCAGGGAATTGCACTACACAGAAGGAGGCCACACGGGTCATCATTATCTGTGCTAGTTCCCCAAAAGAGATACTCAATTAATTCCGTTCCTTTATCAGATACTGTCAAATTCCCTTTTGAAAGTTACTATTGAATCTGTTTCAACAGCCCTTTCAGTCAGCACATTCCACATCATAACAACTCACTGCATAAAGGAATTTTCCTTATTTCCTCTCAAGGCTTTTTTTTAGAAGTTATCTTAAATCAGCATCCCATAGATACCGACCCTCCTGTAAGTGGACACAGTTTCTTCTTATCTACTCTATCAAAATCCTTAAAGATGTTGAATGACTCTCTTAAATCTCACAATACAATTCCCTGCTTTAAGGAGAATAACCCCAGTTTCTCGAGCCCCTCCACATAACTGAGGTCCCTCATCCCTGGTGCCATTCTAGTCAATCTCGTCTGGACCTACTTCAAGGTCTTGATAGGATGCCTTACCCAATTTTGTACACAATACCCTTGCTGGGCCCTAGCCAGAGTTTTAGGTTGAAAGGTTTAGTGTTATGACTGGGATGGGATGAGTACAAAGTTTATCTAGCCCAACTACACCACAGGTCGCACCACTAGTTTAAATGTTTAATTCACTCACCAAAATGATTTACCTTCACAACTGTTTGACCCAGAATAAAATAAACTTTAACCAGGCTTCTTTCAATAAACTCAGGCTGATTGATTTATTATAAAACAAAACTTATTTTTAAAACAAGTTACAAGAACTGTTTACCACACAATTTGTGACCTGGCAATGTAACTATCTATCCCTTTTAAAATTCCCCAGCACACATGCACACACACACAAACAAACAAAGGACAAGCAAATAGGGTCTCTGCAGAGATTGGCAGTTGAAGAAAAATACTTTATGAAAAGGATAAATTTCTCAGGGTTTTGAGGTTGCCGACCTGGTGCTCCTTTATGCGAGATGGACTGCTAGTCCTGGTAGACATCTGGAGGTTCTCACCAATGGAGCTTCAGCATGGAGGTGAATAGAGCTAGATCAATCCTTCTCACCTCATCCTCTCGGGTTTCCAAATGTGGACAAGTTCCACTGAGATGAGGAGTCCCAGTTTGATACTGATAACGGCACTATATTCCAAGCAAGGCATGGCGAGCGTGAGCTGGGCAGCCTTTCCCCTTCTCAGTTCATTCCCAGCTGAGTTGAAAAAGGCAAGTTCAAAACATAAAGCTCCTCTGTCAGGCGATTTCCAATAAATCATCAGGCCTTTGATTTTGAAACATTTTTTTTTTCTCTAGCAATTAAAGTGATTGCAGTTCAAATAAACAAATAGCTCTCCTCCACAATTGTCAAGTTGCTCATTTAGCTGATGTCATGTGATTTCTTGAAAAAGGCATGCTTGCTCACAGTCCAAAGTAAACTTATGACTTAAAACAAAAATAGGCAAGTTCCCAAATGTCCAAATAATGCAATGTCTTTCCAAATTTTAAAAGGACGCACAGTTCTTGAAGATATGGTTCTAACGTTAGCAATAACCTCCTTGCTTTTGTCCTCTAATCCCTATTTATAAAACCAAGGATCCAGTATGTTTTTTTAACAACTTCCTCAACTTCTTTCTCTTCAAACTACTGCAATCGGTGACTCGATTCTGCAGCGGCTGTTTTCTTTAAGAATAATCGAGTCGTTTGCTAGATGACTTTGGAGGTCACTAAAAGGCAACAAAGGTCATCATGGGAATGAATTCCCCATGGAAGCCATGCCAAGTTCCCTGCCCTGATGGATGCAAGTGAACAACTTGGATTTTTCCTGGTGCTACCCCATAAATTACTAGATTTATTGAATTTGAATTTCACAAGTCACGTTGATGGAGTTGGAACTCATGACCTCAGCGTTATGAAATCGGAACCACAAATGCTGCAGTGTAGCATTGGCAGCTGAGTTGTAGGCTGAACTATGTGCCAAGTGTTTGCACTTGCTGACTGAAGCTGAGGTGACAACCATCAAGATTGATGCAGCCAGGACCTGGGGTTATGTGGGCACTGTCAGGAATTGAAAAGGATGGCTTCTGTTTTTTCAGCATTAAGTTGCCAAGAATGTGGCCACACATGCAAGTGATAGATTTTGGCTGGGCAATTGGTGAAGGTAGCAATTTTAGCTTTATCTTAGTGATCTTAAAAGCAGCCACAGGAACATTTTCGCATGCTAAAAATAGCAGCTGTGGGTCACCAGTAGAGTTCTGCCCTCCCAGTCAGAAGGGTTCAAGACCCACTCCAGGACTCAAGTGCAAAAATCAAGGCTAACACTCCAGCAAAGGGATTGCTACTGTGTTTGATCCAAGTACTGGGAAAGTCCTGACTGTTCTTGTGTGCAAAGGCCCTTTATGACTAAAATAGGCTGGGGAGTATTCTGATAGAGGGTTAATTGGTTTCCTGATTATGACTTTGTTTGGTTCTCATGTGACCTGGCATTGCCATGGCGTGAATAGCTAAGAAGCAGAGGGTAAACAGAAAGTCAATTGCAGTGGGGTTGGGTCAGCCTCTATTTCCTGTTTGGCAGTTTAGAACAACGCTGAAAATTCTTGTAAAGGAAACAAGCAAGGTTCTACCCAAATGGAACAGCTTTCTGTTTGGCAGTCTTTGAACAGATCCCACTATTGAAGCAGGGTGCTGAGAATAGAGCAGAGACTGTGTTAATACATGTGTTATACATTTGGAAAGAGCAGAGAGCTGAAGACAGGGAGGACATGGGTTTGTGGATTGGAGAAAACTCTCGAGGCTGTTTCAGTGTTGTGAGAGTCCACTAGACCATTTAAAAGTGTCAAGAAGGGAGTTTCTGGGAATTCTGTGCTGTGCGTGGGAGATGGTGGTGTAGTGGTAATGTTGTTGGATGAGTGATCCAGACCCCCAGCCTAATACTCTGGAAACACAGGTTTAAATCCCACCACAGCAGCTGGTGGAATTTAAATTCAATTAATAAATCTGGAATTAAAAGCTAGTCCACGTAATGATGACCATGAAACTATCACTGGTTGTTGTAAAACCCATCTGGTTCACTCTGCCTTCATTACAAGGTCTGGCCTACATGTGACTCCAGACTCTCAGCCATATGGTTCACTCTTAATTGCCCTTTGAAATGGCTTAGCAAGCCAAA
Source organism: Carcharodon carcharias (assembly GCF_017639515.1). Taxonomy (NCBI): domain Eukaryota; kingdom Metazoa; phylum Chordata; class Chondrichthyes; order Lamniformes; family Lamnidae; genus Carcharodon; species Carcharodon carcharias. The sequence goes on along the minus strand of NC_054475.1, from coordinate 165,252,507 downwards.
GGCAGTTAGGGATGGGCAACAAATGCTGGTCCTGCCAGCGACACCCACATCCCATGAAAGAATAAGAGAAAGTCAGAACTGATGTGACCTGAGAGAGAGAAGGTTCATAGACCTGTGCCGTGTCAATGGTAACCATATCCAGAGATTTTGGATAGAATGTGGCTGCTGGCGAATGGAACCCAAGGTCCAAATCAATTGAATGGGGAATCCTACATAGGAAAAGCCAAGTTGGAAAGGCTGTGAGATTTCAAGTGATCCCACTTATATGCGGGAAGTGATGCATGATGGTCACATCATACCCGTCAAGATAATTGGGCAGTGGTCTCTGCATTTTTGAAAAGGAAGCAGCATGGAACAATGGACACTGTACTCTCTCAAAATTGTTTCCAGCAAGTCAGATGAAGTCTGTTTTCCATTTCTGGACAGGCAGAGACAAAATGTCTGGGAAGTTACTTAAAAATGCAAATGGGTTTTCCAGGTGGAAGGGATTTAAGAGAAATGGCTGCCAGTCCTGTCAGCACCATGAAGATGGATGTCAGACAAGGTCTTTCAGTGAGCTAATCATTACCTGTATGTTGATGGGATATTAATCATCCCCCCATTGCATGTCAATCATCTCAGTTCCAACCCATTTTGTGGATAATGGGACCCATCAAAATTGCCACCAGGTAACCAGAACTAGCAAGAGAAGGGGGTCAACATCTTATTACCCCATATGGGAATCCAGCAGTACAGAGGGATCATCACTCAGCAAGAAGAAAGAAACCCTGCCTCGAACAGCCATTCCAGGCAGTGAAAGGGGCTAATGTGTTTTCACCTACATAATTATGTTCCTTCTCTACAAAAGGTCAGCTACAGCTTCATATGAAAAATGCAAAAACCTCCAACCTCCATTTGTCTTCCAAGAACTAAGAGAAGAGAATCCTTCAGGCCTGAAAAGGACTGGTTAAGAATACATGACTTGTTTCTCATCATTCTGTTAGTAATCTAAGTGCAAGGAGGAATTCTGGTGCAGTGCATAGTTTCTCTGCCTCTGAACCACAAGCTCCTGGTTCAAGTCCAACTCTAAAAATTGATGGCCATGGAAGGTGAGTTCATAACAATGGCCAAACAGGTTAAATCTCATCTTGTAAATCCTTCCAACGCACACCAACGGCAGACCATAAGAGCAGGAGAGATTCCTGATCAGCCACATGATGGAAAGACATTGGAGCCACGACCATCACTATCCATTGCTCCAGGCTATAACATGCATGTACAGGTGTATGTTGCATAGCAACTTCGTTTCCTTGGGAGGCCGGTTGGTTCATTTGGCTGGATGGCTGGTGTGGATCAGGTTGATGCCAGCTGGGGTGGATTTGGGACCTGTTCCTTGCCTTATCCATGGTGGAGATCATGGTGCTTTGGGTTGGACCTGCCTTTGGGCAGAGAACTAAGTGCATGTTTCTTCTCTAAAACTCATCTTTCCTTTGTATTTGAGGGAGTGGGTTTTTTGTTGCAGTTACATTTCAGGTGTTTTGTATATAAATGTTTATCCCTTCTTTTGATCTAAACTTACCAGTAAGCCTGTTCATGTCTATTCTTTAAGGTCGCAACACTCCAAAGGTTTAAAACACTCCTCTCAAAAATATATCCTGTTGTAGTCAGCCATGAGGGGAGGAAAGAGAGGGGGCAAGTTTTCCCATAACAGATGTGAGTGCAGGTAACTATATGAAGAATATCTTTGACAACTGGATTATTTAAAGTGAAACATACCTCTTTGTTGGAAATAACCTTTGCCTGTTAATCAATGTTTGACTTCTGTTGATTTTAGTTGGTTTGTTAAAGTAAAAGTTTTATAAAGTGAATACTTGTCCATTGTTTCTTTCCATTGGTGTCGTGGGGATTTCTATCTTTAAAAAAGTTATCAGTTTCCATGGGGATCATAACAATATGTTGTCAGAGGTGCTGTGTCTCACATGAGATGTTTACACTGAAGTCCTGTCAACCCTTTAAGAGGATGGAAAAGATCCAATGAAATTATTTGAAGAAGAGCAGAGGAGTTCTCCCTAGCGCCCTGGCCAATACTTATCCCTTAATCAACATCATGAGAACTGATTATCTGGTTTTTATCACATTGCCATTCATGGGAGCTTTCTGAGAGCAAATAGATTGCCATGCTTCCTACATTTCAACAGCTACTGTACTTCATTGGCTGTAATGCCTTTTGGGACAGCGTTGGCTCATGAAAGGTACAGTATAGATTCAAGAGCCTCAACATTTGGCTCCGTAATGCTGCTATTTTCAGTGGTATGGCATCCTGGAAATCAAAAAGATGGTACAAGGTCTCCCACCCCTCCTCCACCCCTTCATCTTCTAACATGATACATGCCTATTGCCATCTTTGGGAAGAGGGCAGTAGCCTGGGTTCACTGTGCATGCATCAGCAACCTGCAGAGTGGACAGATTGTGACATCAGGCAGCATCTAATACCATGTTGTCATGGAAGATCATACAATGCATTTCAGTCAGGATGGAATGGTGCTAAACCTTTGCAAGGAGTTGAGTTGCTTGGAAGGCCTCTGAGTAGACAGACTGCTCAATCACGGGGACTACAGTTTGAAACACCTTGGGCTGCAGCATGACAGGGAGCAGAGACAGCAGAGAAGGGGAAACTGTGCAGAGTAGGAGAGGAGGAGGGCTCTCAACAGAAGGCCATACCTGCCTACGGCATTCAGAGAGTACCTGTCTTATCTTCAGCTCAGCCAGGAGTAACATTTGAGGCAGCTACAATTCCTGAAGGAGGTGCTTACTGGAACGTGCCACCTCCAACTGGACCTGCAGCCTCAAAACAAAGTGAGAATGACATGGACAGTGACCATTAAGATCACTGCGGCCTTCAATTTCCATGGGTCTGGATCTTTTCACACTGGACCCAGCGATTTTAACAGCACCTATAAGTTCACTGTGCATTGCTGCATCAGGGAGGTCACCAAAGCCCCATCCATCAGGAGGAAGAACTTAATTGTATTTTATTCAAGCAGAGAGAAGTAGAGGAGCAGACATGGGGAGGTGTACCACAACAGCAAAGATTTCCACTTGTCGAACATATAGCCGGTGCGTGATCATACACTATCCTGGCAGCAGCCATGACTGTTTTTATGCTGTGCCAGTCAGTTATTCCTTCCATCTTCCAGCCATCATGTTGAACCAAAGTAATTTTTTTGGAGACAAGAGGTACCCAAAGGGCTCATGTCCTCCGTCCACCACACGATCTCACGTGGATAGCGTGTGTACAATGAGAGCCATGTTGCCACTAGCAATGCTGCAGAACAAGCCAACAGTATCCTGAAACAATATAAAACTGCATGGACCACCCTCGGGGAACCTTCCAGTAATTGCCAGAGCTGGTTGCCAAATTTGTGGTGCGCGGCTACATTCTACAAAACTTCGTTTGAGTCCAGCCGTTACCACCAGGTCCTCAGCAAACAGTTCAGGAGAGGATGAGGAGGAGGCATCTTATAGAGTCATAGAGCCATAGAGGTCTACAGCACTGAGAAAGGCCCTTTGGCTCATCGAGTTTGTGCCGGTCAAACAAGTACTTAACTATTCTAATCCCTTTTTCCAGCTCATGGCCTTGTATGCCATGGCATTGCAAGTGCACATCCAAATACTTCTTAACTGTTATAAGGGTTTCTGCCTCTACCACTCTTTCAGGATTTGAGTTCCAGATTCCCACACCCTCTGGGCGAAAAAAATTCTTCCTCACATCCCCTCGAAACTTCCTGCCCCTTACCTTAAATCTATGCCCCCTGGTTATTGATCCCTCCATCAAGGGGAAAAGTTCCTTCCATCCTACCCTATCTATGCCCCTCATAATTTTATACACCTCAATCATGTTGCCCCTCAATCTCCTCTGCTCCAGGGAAAATAACCCCAGTCTATCCAATCTCTCCTCCTAACTAAAACTCTCCAGCCCAGGCAGCATCCTGGTAAATCTCCTTTGCACTCTCTCCAGCGCAATCACATCCTTCCTATAATGCGGATTCCAGAACTGCACGCAATACTATAGCTGTGGCCTAACCAGCGTTTTATTCAGTTCCATAACCTCCCTGCTCTTATATTCTATGCCTCGGCCGATAAAGGCAAATATCCCATATGCCTTCTTAAGCACCTTATCTACCTGTCTTTCTACCGTAAGGGACCGGTGGACATGCACACCAAGGTCCCTATGATCCTCGGTACTTCCCAGGGTCCTACCATTCATCGTGTATTCCCGTGCCTTGTTTGTCCTGCCCATGTGCATCACCTCACACTTATTCAGATTAAATTCCATGTGCCACTGATCAGCCTATCTGACCAGCCCGTCTATATCCTCCTGTAATCTAAGGCTATCCTCCTCACTATTTACCACCTCACTAATTTTCATGTCATCAGCGAACTTACTGATCAACCCTCCTACATTCAAGTCTAAATCGTTCATACATACCACAAAGAGCAAGGGACCTAACACCGATCCTTGTGGAACCCCACTGGACACAGGCATCCAGTCACAAGAACACCCCTCGACCATCACTCTCATGGACAATATCGCACAGGACGCACTGTCCATGAGCACTCAGCAGACCCCAGTTCCCCTGAAAACATTCCCAAATCACATTTGCTCTAGAATTTCCCATCTTCTTATCCCACTACAATGGAATATTACAGCACCTTCCTGGTCAAAATCCTGAAATAAAAGGCACTGCAAAAAAAAACAAAAAACAGATCAAGAACCCCTTTATTCAACACCATTTCCAATAATACAAAACTAAACTATTCACCCTTGTGCTTTCTCTATGTGTCTGTCTTGCAAGTGCTTTTACCCGGCCAAATCGGAATTGCCAGAGGTCCACCTGCAATAGCTTCTCTTCTCACTCCTGCATCACTACCTCGGGGATTCCCCAAGGATCTAGCCTGGGTCCCTTCCTATTTCTCATTTATATCCTGCCACTCAGCAAAGTCATCTGAAAACCGGGCATTAGTTTTCACATGCAGGCTGACAACATCCAGCTCTACTTCACCATTATCTCTCTCAACGCCTGCACTGTTGTTAAATTAGCAGGCTGCTAATTGGACATCCATTACTGGCTGAGCAGAAATTTGCTCTAACCAAATATTGGAAGACCAAAGCCATTGCCTATGGTCCCTGCCACAAACCTTCTTCCCAAGCTATCGACTCCATCACTCTCCCTGGTGTCTGTCTGAGGCAGAACCAGACTGCTTTCAACTGATGTTATATTTGCTGATGAGCTTTCAACCACATATCAGCATCATCATCAAAACCATCTATTTCCAACTCCATAAATTCGTCTAACTCTGCCTCTATCTCAACCCATCCACTGCTGAAACTGTCATTAATGTCTTTGTTACCTCTGGACTTGACTTTCCCGACGCAATCCAGGCTGAGCCCTCACATTCTGCTCTGCTTTAAATTTGAACTTATCCAAAATTCTGCCACTTGTCCTTATTAAAAACAGGTCCCATTCACCTGGCACCCACTGCGTTCACTGATCCATATTGACTCCTGGCCCAGCCTCGATAGCAGACTTGAAAGTGCAGTGATGATATCTAGGCTAGTGAGAGTCAAATCAAATGATGGTGCTTCTTTATTGGTCTTCTGCTTTTGTTCTCACCTTTCATTGTCAGGCTGCATTGGCCAGCCAGTTCCTGGCCATTTGAAATCAGAAATCCAGGAATGGGGGTTTGGGGTAAGGGAAGGAGAAATGTCTGGAAATCAGGGTGTCCATGGTGACACTACCTGCAGCTTTCACTTCATACCAGATTATGGGATGAAGGTGAACTGGGATTTGAGAAGATGCATAAAGCAGGAACATACCATCACCTTGGATGGTTTCAACAACACTGGTTGCAACATCCTCATTGGCAGCCTAGACAATAACCTGGAGCATGGTCTCCCTCAAGGGCCCCAGCAGTTGCAGTTGTGCCTGGCCCCTTTGGGTTCTCTGCTGCTCCCATGTTTTGGCCCATGAGGGAGAAGGAAGAGTGTCAGTGAGTGTGCTACAAGGTATTTTGGTGACGTACCTGCTGTAGCTGAATAGTTAGAAGCATCTGGAAGCTGCAAGATGTCATTGTGAGACTGGAAACTGTGGTAAATGTGTGAGGCTGAGCTGAAGCAGTGAAGTATGAGCCCCGATTGCTATAGATATTTGACAGGCGAGTGATGAGGGTGTGCTGCATTGAACAGTGAGTGAGGTCGGTGATGGTGTTTGCAGATGCATTAACTGTCGTTGATCACTCAAATGAGGTCACTGAACATTTCCCAAAACTGCAACCAGATGCTCAGGGCCAGACTCCTTGCATGTAACTCTGTGGCCACTTATTCACTTTCACTTAACAGTGAATACGTGGAGGGCTTTCTGGCTCCCTACAGAAGTGGAGAATTGTTCATACAAACATGCAATGGAAATTGTGGTGAACTCCAGAGTTGCCCTAAGTGTTTAAGAAATGAAAACAAGTACCTCTTAATATGAGAGAGCACTTGATAGGCCAGAGGTTCCAATCTCCTACACTAAACCAACAGACAAGGTCCAACATTAGTTATGGAAATGACAAGAATTTCACATCCACTAATTCAGATAAAGATTTAGCAGATCCTTTATTCTGTGGTTCAACGGCCTGGTCATCTTGCAACTCAAGCATTGAAGACTAAAATTTCCCCAATCTTCTGTCATTTCTCTATCTCCTCACAGCTCACACAATAAAAGAAAACTCATGTTTATATCAGCACTGTTGGCTATTGCACTAAGATTGACACAGACCAGCACAGGTAAAAGAGCAGGAGGAGAGCGGCACACACACATGGTAAAAAAGCGCGAAGAGAGCAGAGACACAGGATAAAATAACGTGAAGAGAGTGGAGACAGGATAAAAGAATATGAGGAGAGCGGAGACACAGGATAAAGGAGCTCAAGGAGAGTGGCGGAGACACGGGATAAAAGAGCGCGAGGAGAGTGGGGAAACAGGATAAAAGAGCGCAAGGAGATCGCTGGAGATACAGGATAAAAGGGCACGAGGAGAGTGGAGACACAAGATAAAAGAGCGTGAGCAGAGCAGAGGAGAAACAGGGCAACAAAGCATGAGGATGGTGGTGGGGACATAGGATAAAAGAGCACTAGGAGAGTGGAGGAGAAACAGGATAAAAGAGCGCAACGAGAGCTGGGACACAGGATAAAAGAGCGCGAGGAGAGCAGCAGAGACACAGGATAAGAGAGCACAAAGAGAGGGGAGACACAGGATAAAGGAGTGGGAGGTGAGCGAACACACAGGATAAAAGGGCACAAAGAGAGCAGCGACACAGGATAAAATAACGTGAAGAGAGTGGAGACACAGGATAAAAGAGCGTAAGGAGAGTGGCAGAGTCAAAGGATAAAAGAGATGAAGGAGAGTGGAGGCACAGGACAAAAGAGCATGAGGTGAGTGGTGGAGATGCAGGATAAAAGAGAGTGAGGAGAGTGGAGACACAGGATAAAAGAGGATTAGATGATTGCTGAGGTGATCAAAGGAGACACAGAATAAAAGAGTGCGAGCAGAGTGGTGGAGACACAGGTAAAAGAGCATGAGGAGAGCGGAGACACAGGATAAAAGAGCACGAGGAGAGCGGAGACACGGGATAAAAGAGCGCGAGGAGAGTGGAGACACAGGGTAAAAGAGCGTGAGGAGAGCAGAGACACAGGATAAAAGTGCGTGAGGAAAGCGGAGACACAGATAAAAGAGCATGAAGAGAGTGGAGACACAAGACAAAAGAGCATGAGGAGAGCGACGGATTCACAGGATAAAAGAGCGCGAGGAGAGCGGAGACACAGGTAAAAGAGCATGAGGAGAGCGGAGACACAGGATAAAAGAGCATGAGGAGAGTGGATTCACAGGATAAAAGAGCGCGAGGAGAGTGGAGACACAGGTAAAAGAGCGCGAGGAGAGCGGAGACACAGGATAAAAGAGAACGAGGAGAGCGGCAGAAACACAAGATAAAAGAGCGTGAGGAGAGCGGAGTCACAGGATAAAAGAGAGTGCAGAGAGCGGAGACACAGGATAAAAGAAAGCGAGGAGAGCGGAGACACAGGATAAAACAGAGCGAGGAGGGCGGAGACACAGAATAAAAGAGCGCGCGGAGAGCAGAGACAGAGGATAAAAGAGTGCGAGGAGAGTGGCGGAGACACAGGATAAAAGAGCATGAGGAGAGTGGCGGAGACACAGGATAAAAGAGAGCGAGGAGAGCGGAGACACAGGATAAAAGAGAGTGCGGAGAGCGGTGGAGATACAGGATAAAAGAGAGCGAGGAGAGCGGAGACACAGATTAAAAGAGCGCGCGGAGAGCAGAGACAGAGGATAAAAGAGTGCGAGGAGAGTGGCGGAGACACAGGATAAAAGAGCATGAGGAGAGTGGCGGAGACACAGGATAAAAGAGAGCAAGGAGAGCGGCGGTGACACAGGATAAAAGAGCATGAGAGCGGAGACAGGATAGAAGAGCATGAGGAGAGTGGAGACACAGGAGAAAAGAGCATGAGGAGAGTGGCGGAGACACAGGATAAAAGAGAGCAAGGAGAGCGGCAGAGACACAGGATAAAAGAGAGTGAGGAGAGCGGCGGACACACAGGATAAAAGAGAGCAAGGAGAGTGGTGGAGTCACAGGATAAAAGAGCGCGAGGAGAGCGGCGAAGACACAGGATAAAAGAGCGAGAAGAGCGGTGGAGACACAGGATAAAAGAGAGCGAGGAGAGCGGAGACACAGGATAAAAGAGCATGAGGAGAGCCGAGACACAGGATAAAAGAGCACGAGGAGAGCGGAGACACAGGATAAAAGAGAGCGAGGAGAACGGAGATGCAGGATAACAGAGCACGAGGAGAGTGGTGGAGACACAGGATAAAAGAGCACGAGGAGAGCAGAGACACAGGATAAAAGAGCATGAGGAGGGTGGCGGAGACACAGGATAAAAGAGAGCAAGGAGAGTGGTGGAGACACAGGATAAAAGAGCGCGAGGAGAGCGGCGAAGACACAGGATAAAAGAGCGAGAGGAGAGTGGAGACACAGGATAAAAGAGAGCGAGGAGAGTGGCAGAGACACAGGATAAAAGAGCGAGAGGAGAGTGGAGACACAGGATAAAAGAGAGCAAGGAGAGCGGTGGAGACACAGGATAAAAGAGCGAAAGGAGAGCGGAGACACAGGATAAAATAGCACGAGGAGAGTGGAGACACAGGATAAAAGAGCATGAGGAGATTAGAGACGCAGGATAAAAGAGCACGAGGAGAGTGGCGGAGACACAGGATAAAAGAGAGCGAGGAGAGCAGAGACACAGGATAAAAGAGCATGAGGAGAGTGGAGACACAGGATAAAAGGGAGTGAGGAGAGCGGAGACACAGGATAAAAGAGAGTGAGGAGAGTGGCGGAGACACAGGATAAAAGAGCATGAGGAGAGTGGAGACACAGGATAAAAGAGCGCGAGGAGTGCAGAGACACAGGATGAAAGAGCGCGAGGAGAGCGGCGGAGACACAGGATAAAAGGGAGTGAGGAGAGCGGAGACACAGGATAAAAGAGAGTGAGGAGAGTGGCGGAGACACAGGATAACAGAGCGCGAGGAGAGCGGCGGAGACACAGGGTAAAAGAGCGCGAGGAGAGCGGTGGAGACACAGGACAAAAGAGAGCAAGGAGAGCGGCGTAGACACAGGATAAAAGAGCATGAGGAGAGCGGAGACAGGATAAAAGAGCACGAGGAGAGTGGAGACACAGGATAAAAGAGAGGGAGGAGAGCAGCAGAGACACAGGATAAAAGAGCATGAGGAGAGTGGCGGAGACACAGGATAAAAGAGAGCAAGGAGAGTGGTGGAGTCACGGGATAAAACAGCGCGAGGAGAGCGGCGAAGACACAGGATAAAAGAGCGAGAGGAGAGTGGAGACACAGGATAAAAGAGAGCGAGGAGAGTAGAGACACAGGATAAAAGAGAGCGAGAAGAGCGGTGGAGACACAGGATAAAAGAGAGCGAGGAGAGCCGAGACACAGGATAAAAGAGCATGAGGAGAGCCGAGACACAGGATAAAAGAGCACGAGGAGAGCGGAGACACAGGATAAAAGAGTGCGAGGAGAACGGAGATGCAGGATAACAGAGCACGAGGAGAGTGGTGGGGACACAGGATAAAAGAGAGCAAGGAGAGTGGTGGAGTCACAGGATAAAAGTGCGTGAGGAGAGCGGCGAAGACACAGAATAAAAGAGCGAGAGGAGAGTGGAGACACAGGATAAAAGAGAGCGAGGAGAACGGAGATGCAGGATAACAGAGCACGAGGAGAGTGGTGGAGACACAGGATAAAAGAGCACGAGGAGAGCAGAGACACAGGATAAAAGAGCATGAGGAGGGTGGCGGAGACACAGGATAAAAGAGAGCAAGGAGAGTGGTGGAGACACAGGATAAAAGAGCGCGAGGAGAGCGGCGAAGACACAGGATAAAAGAGCGAGAGGAGAGTGGAGACACAGGATAAAAGAGAGCGAGGAGAGTGGCAGAGACACAGGATAAAAGAGCGAGAGGAGAGTGGAGACACAGGATAAAAGAGAGCAAGGAGAGCGGTGGAGACACAGGATAAAAGAGCGCAAGGAGAGCGGAGACACAGGATAAAATAGCACGAGGAGAGTGGAGACACAGGATAAAAGAGCATGAGGAGATTAGAGACGCAGGATAAAAGAGCACGAGGAGAGTGGCGGAGACACAGGATAAAAGAGAGCGAGGAGAGCAGAGACACAGGATAAAAGAGCATGAGGAGAGTGGAGACACAGGATAAAAGGGAGTGAGGAGAGCGGAGACACAGGATAAAAGAGAGTGAGGAGAGTGGCGGAGACACAGGATAAAAGAGCATGAGGAGAGTGGAGACACAGGATAAAAGAGCGCGAGGAGTGCAGAGACACAGGATGAAAGAGCGCGAGGAGAGCGGCGGAGACACAGGATAAAAGGGAGTGAGGAGAGCGGAGACACAGGATAAAAGAGAGTGAGGAGAGTGGCGGAGACACAGGATAACAGAGCGCGAGGAGAGCGGCGGAGACACAGGGTAAAAGAGCGCGAGGAGAGCGGTGGAGACACAGGACAAAAGAGAGCAAGGAGAGCGGCGTAGACACAGGATAAAAGAGCATGAGGAGAGCGGAGACAGGATAAAAGAGCACGAGGAGAGTGGAGACACAGGATAAAAGAGAGGGAGGAGAGCAGCAGAGACACAGGATAAAAGAGCATGAGGAGAGTGGCGGAGACACAGGATAAAAGAGAGCAAGGAGAGTGGTGGAGTCACGGGATAAAACAGCGCGAGGAGAGCGGCGAAGACACAGGATAAAAGAGCGAGAGGAGAGTGGAGACACAGGATAAAAGAGAGCGAGGAGAGTAGAGACACAGGATAAAAGAGAGCGAGAAGAGCGGTGGAGACACAGGATAAAAGAGAGCGAGGAGAGCCGAGACACAGGATAAAAGAGCATGAGGAGAGCCGAGACACAGGATAAAAGAGCACGAGGAGAGCGGAGACACAGGATAAAAGAGTGCGAGGAGAACGGAGATGCAGGATAACAGAGCACGAGGAGAGTGGTGGGGACACAGGATAAAAGAGAGCAAGGAGAGTGGTGGAGTCACAGGATAAAAGTGCGTGAGGAGAGCGGCGAAGACACAGAATAAAAGAGCGAGAGGAGAGTGGAGACACAGGATAAAAGAGAGCGAGGAGAGTGGCAGAGACACAGGATAAAAGAGTGAGAGGAGAGTGGAGACACAGGATAAAAGAGAGCAAGGAGAGCGGTGGAGACACAGGATAAAAGAGCGCAAGGAGAGCGGAGACACAGGATAAAATAGCACGAGGAGAGTGGAGACACAGGATAAAAGAGCATGAGGAGATTGGAGACGCAGGATAAAAGAGCACGAGGAGAGTGGCGGAGACACAGGATAAAAGAGAGCGAGGAGAGCAGAGACACAGGATAAAAGAGCATGAGGAGAGTGGAGACACAGGATAAAAGAGCGCGAGGAGTGCAGAGACACAGGATGAAAGAGCGCGAGGAGAGCGGCGGAGACACAGGATAAAAGGGAGTGAGGAGAGTGGCAGAGACACAGGATAACAGAGCGCGAGGAGAGCGGCGGAGACACAGGGTAAAAGAGCGCGAGGAGAGCGGTGGAGACACAGGACAAAAGAGAGCAAGGAGAGCGGCGGAGACACAGGATAAAAGAGCATGAGGAGAGCGGAGACAGGATAAAAGAGCACGAGGAGAGCGGAGACACGGGATGAAAGAGCGCGAGGAGATTGGAGACACAGGGTAAAAGAGCGTGAGGAGAGCAGAAACACAGGATAAAAGAGCGTGAGGAGAGCAGAGACACGGGATAAAAGAGCGTGAGGAGAGCGGAGACACAGGTAAAAGAGCATGAAGAGAGTGGAGACACAAGACAAAAGAGCATGAGGAGAGCGACGGATTCACAGGATAAAAGAGCGCGAGGAGAGCGGAGACACAGGTAAAAGAGCACAAGGAGAGCGGAGACACAGGATAAAAGAGCATGAGGAGAGTGGATTCACAGGATAAAAGAGCGCGAGGAGAGTGGAGACACAGGTAAAAGAGCGCGAGGAGAGCGGAGACACAGGATAAAAGAGAGTGCGGAGAGCGGAGACACAGGATAAAAGAAAGCGAGGAGAGCGGAGACACAGGATAAAACAGAGCGAGGAGAGCGGAGACACAGAATAAAAGAGCGCGCGGAGAGCAGAGACAGAGGATAAAAGAGTGCGAGGAGAGTGGCGGAGACACAGGATAAAAGAGCATGAGGAGAGTGGCGGAGACACAGGATAAAAGAGAGCAAGGAGAGTGGTGGAGTCACAGGATAAAAGAGCGCGAGCAGAGCGGCGAAGACACAGGATAAAAGAGCGAGAGGAGAGTGGAGACACAGGATAAAAGAGAGCGAGGAGAGCAGAGACACAGGATAAAAGAGAGCAAGAAGAGCGGTGGAGACACAGGATAAAAGAGAGCGAGGAGAGCAGAGACACAGGATAAAAGAGCATGAGGAGAGCCGAGACACAGGATAAGAGAGCACGAGGAGAGCGGAGACACAGGATAAAAGAGCATGAGGAGAGCCGAGACACAGGATAAAAGAGCACGAGGAGAGCGGAGACACAGGATAAAAGAGAGCGAGGAGAACGGAGATGCAGGATAACAGAGCACGAGGAGAGTGGTGGAGACACAGGATAAAAGAGAGTGAGGAGAGCAGAGACACAGGATAAAAGAGCATGAGGAGAGTGGAGACACAGGATAAAAGAGCGCGAGGAGTGCAGACACAGGATGAAAGAGCACGAGGAGAGCGGCGGAGACACAGGATAAAAGGGAGTGAGGAGAGCGGAGACACAGGATAAAAGAGAGTGAGGAGAGTGGCGGAGACACAGGATAACAGAGCGCGAGGAGAGCGGCGGAGACACAGGGTAAAAGAGCGCGAGGAGAGCGGTGGAGACACAGGACAAAAGAGAGCAAGGAGAGTGGCGGAGACACAGGATAAAACAGAGCGAGGAGAGCGGAGACACAGATTAAAAGAGCGCGCGGAGAGCAGAGACAGAGGATAAAATAGTACGAGGAGAGTGGCGGAGACACAGGATAAAAGAGCATGAGGAGAGTGGCGGAGACACAGGATAAAAGAGAGCGAGGAGAGCGGAGACACAGGATAAAAGAGAGTGCGGAGAGCGGAGACACAGGATAAAAGAAAGCGAGGAGAGCGGAGACACAGGATAAAACAGAGCGAGGAGAGCGGAGACACAGAATAAAAGAGCGCACGGAGAGCAGAGACAGAGGATAAAAGAGTGCGAGGAGAGTGGCGGAGACACAGGATAAAAGAGCATGAGGAGAGTGGCGGAGACACAGGATAAAAGAGAGCAAGGAGAGCGGCGGTGACACAGGATAAAAGAGCATGAGAGCGGAGACAGGATAGAAGAGCACGAGGAGAGTGGAGACACAGGAGAAAAGAGCATGAGGAGAGTGGCGGAGACACAGGATAAAAGAGAGCAAGGAGAGCGGCAGAGACACAGGATAAAAGAGAGTGAGGAGAGCGGCGGACACACAGGATAAAAGAGAGCAAGGAGAGTGGTGGAGTCACAGGATAAAAGAGCGCGAGGAGAGCGGCGAAGACACAGGATAAAAGAGCGAGAAGAGCGGTGGAGACACAGGATAAAAGAGAGCGAGGAGAGCGGAGACACAGGATAAAAGAGCATGAGGAGAGCCGAGACACAGGATAAAAGAGCACGAGGAGAGCGGAGACACAGGATAAAAGAGATCGAGGAGAACGGAGATGCAGGATAACAGAGCACGAGGAGAGTGGTGGAGACACAGGATAAAAGAGCACGAGGAGAGCAGAGACACAGGATAAAAGAGCATGAGGAGGGTTGCGGAGACACAGGATAAAAGAGAGCAAGGAGAGTGGTGGAGTCACAGGATAAAAGAGCGCGAGGAGAGCGGCGAAGACACAGGATAAAAGAGCGAGAGGAGATTGGAGACACAGGATAAAAGAGAGCGAGGAGAGTGGCAGAGTCACAGGATAAAAGAGCGAGATTAGAGTGGAGACACAGGATAAAAGAGAGCAAGGAGAGCGGCGGAGACACAGGATAAAAGAGCGAAAGGAGAGCGGAGACACAGGATAAAATAGCACGAGGAGAGTGGAGACACAGGATAAAAGAGCATGAGGAGATTGGAGACGCAGGATAAAAGAGCACGAGGAGAGTGGCGGAGACACAGGATAAAAGAGAGCGAGGAGAGCAGAGACACAGGATAAAAGAGCATGAGGAGAGTGGAGACACAGGATAAAAGGGAGTGAGGAGAGCGGAGACACAGGATAAAAGAGAGTGAGGAGAGTGGCGGAGACACAGGATAAAAGAGCATGAGGAGAGTGGAGACACAGGATAAAAGAGCGCGAGGAGTGCAGAGACACAGGATGAAAGAGCGCGAGGAGAGCGGCGGAGACACAGGATAAAAGGGAGTGAGGAGAGCGGAGACACAGGATAAAAGAGAGTGAGGAGAGTGGCGGAGACACAGGATAACAGAGCGCGAGGAGAGCGGCGGAGACACAGGGTAAAAGAGCGCGAGGAGAGCGGTGGAGACACAGGACAAAAGAGAGCAAGGAGAGTGGCGGAGACACAGGATAAAACAGAGCGAGGAGAGCGGAGACACAGATTAAAAGAGCGCGCGGAGAGCAGAGACAGAGGATAAAAGAAAGCGAGGAGAGTGGCGGAGACACAGGATAAAAGAGCATGAGGAGAGTGGCGGAGACACAGGATAAAAGAGAGCGAGGAGAGCGGAGACACAGGATAAAAGAGAGTGCGGAGAGCGGAGACACAGGATAAAAGAAAGCGAGGAGAGCGGAGACACAGGATAAAACAGAGCGAGGAGAGCGGAGACACAGAATAAAAGAGCGCGCGGAGAGCAGAGACAGAGGATAAAAGAGTGCGAGGAGAGTGGCGGAGACACAGGATAAAAGAGCATGAGGAGAGTGGCGGAGACACAGGATAAAAGAGAGCAAGGAGAGCGGCGGTGACACAGGATAAAAGAGCATGAGAGCGGAGACAGGATAGAAGAGCACGAGGAGAGTGGAGACACAGGAGAAAAGAGCATGAGGAGAGTGGCGGAGACACAGGATAAAAGAGAGTGAGGAGAGTGGCGGAGACACAGGATATAAGAGCATGAGGAGAGTGGAGACACAGGATAAAAGAGCGCGAGGAGTGCAGAGACACAGGATGAAAGAGCGCGAGGAGAGCGGCGGAGACACAGGATAAAAGGGAGCGAGGAGAGCGGAGACACAGGATAAAAGAGAGTGAGGAGAGTGGCGGAGACACAGGATAACAGAGCGCGAGGAGAGCGGCGGAGACACAGGGTAAAAGAGCGCGAGGAGAGCGGTGGAGACACAGGACAAAAGAGAGCAAGGAGAGCGGCGTAGACACAGGATAAAAGAGCATGAGGAGAGCGGAGACAGGATAAAAGAGCACGAGGAGAGTGGAGACACAGGATAAAAGAGAGGGAGGAGAGCGGCAGAGACACAGGATAAAAGAGCATGAGGAGAGTGGCGGAGACACAGGATAAAAGAGAGCAAGGAGAGTGGTGGAGTCACAGGATAAAAGAGTGCGAGGAGAGCATCGAAGACACAGGATAAAAGAGCGAGAGGAGAGTGGAGACACAGGATAAAAGAGAGCGAGGAGAGCAGAGACACAGGATAAAAGAGAGCGAGGAGAGCGGTGGAGACACAGGATAAAAGAGCATGAGGAGAGCCGAGACACAGGATAAAAGAGCACGAGGAGAGCGGAGACACAGGATAAAAGAGAGCGAGGAGAACGGAGATGCAGGATAACAGAGCACGAGGAGAGTGGTGGAGACACAGGATAAAAGAGCACGAGGAGAGCAGAGACACAGGATAAAAGAGCATGAGGAGAGTGGCGGAGACACAGGATAAAAGAGAGCAAGGAGAGTGGTGGAGTCACAGGATAAAAGAGCGAGAGGAGAGTGGAGACACAGGATAAAAGAGAGCAAGGAGAGCGGTGGAGACACAGGATAAAAGAGCGCAAGGAGAGCGGAGACACAGGATAAAATAGCACGAGGAGAGTGGAGACACAGGATAAAAGAGCATGAGGAGATTGGAGACGCAGGATAAAAGAGCACGAGGAGAGTGGCGGAGACACAGGATAAAAGAGAGCGAGGAGAGCAGAGACACAGGATAAAAGAGCATGAGGAGAGTGGAGACACAGGATAAAAGAGCGCGAGGAGTGCAGAGACACAGGATGAAAGAGCGCGAGGAGAGCGGCGGAGACACAGGATAAAAGGGAGTGAGGAGAGCGGAGACACAGGATAAAAGAGAGTGAGGAGAGTGGCGGAGACACAGGATAACAGAGCGCGAAGAGAGCGGCGGAGACACAGGGTAAAAGAGCGCGAGGAGAGCGGTGGAGACACAGTACAAAAGAGAGCAAGGAAAGCGGCGGAGACACAGGATAAAAGAGCATGAGGAGAGCGGAGACAGGATAAAAGAGCACGAGGAGAGCGGAGACACAGGATGAAAGAGCGCGAGGAGATTGGAGACACAGGGTAAAAGAGCGTGAGGAGAGCAGAAACACAGGATAAAAGAGCGTGAGGAGAGCAGAGACACGGGATAAAAGAGCGTGAGGAGAGCGGAGACACAGGTAAAAGAGCATGAAGTGAGTGGAGACACAAGACAAAAGAGCATGAGAAGAGCGACGGATTCACAGGATAAAAGAGCGCGAGGAGAGCGGAGACACAGGATGAAAGAGCGCGAGGAGAGCGGCGGAGACACAGGATAAAAGGGAGTGAGGAGAGCGGAGACACAGGATAAAAGAGAGTGAGGAGAGTGGCGGAGACACAGGATAACAGAGCGCGAAGAGAGCGGCGGAGACACAGGGTAAAAGAGCGCGAGGAGAGCGGTGGAGACACAGTACAAAAGAGAGCAAGGAAAGCGGCAGAGACACAGGATAAAAGAGCATGAGGAGAGCGGAGACAGGATAAAAGAGCACGAGGAGAGCGGAGACACAGGATGAAAGAGCGCGAGGAGATTGGAGACACAGGGTAAAAGAGCGTGAGGAGAGCAGAAACACAGGATAAAAGAGCGTGAGGAGAGCAGAGACACGGGATAAAAGAGCGTGAGGAGAGCGGAGACACAGGTAAAAGAGCATGAAGTGAGTGGAGACACAAGACAAAAGAGCATGAGAAGAGCGACGGATTCACAGGATAAAAGAGCGCGAGGAGAGCGGAGACACAGGTAAAAGAGCACAAGGAGAGCGGAGACACAGGATAAAAGAGCATGAGGAGAGTGGATTCACAGGATAAAAGAGCGCGAGGAGAGTGGAGACACAGGTAAAAGAGCGCGAGGAGAGCGGAGACACAGGATAAAAGAGAGTGCGGAGAGCGGAGACACAGGATAAAAGAAAGCGAGGAGAGCGGAGACACAGGATAAAACAGAGCGAGGAGAGCGGAGACACAGAAAAAAAGAGCGCGCGGAGAGCAGAGACAGAGGATAAAAGAGTGCGAGGAGAGTGGCGGAGACACAGGATAAAAGAGCATGAGGAGAGTGGCGGAGACACAGGATAAAAGAGAGCAAGGAGAGTGGTGGAGTCACAGGATAAAAGAGCGCGAGCAGAGCGGCGAAGACACAGGATAAAAGAGCGTGAGGAGAGTGGAGACACAGGATAAAAGAGAGCGAGGAGAGCAGAGACACAGGATAAAAGAGAGCGAGGAGAGCAGAGACACAGGATAAAAGAGAGCGAGAAGAGCGGTGGAGACACAGGATAAAAGAGCATGAGGAGAGCGGAGACACAGGATAAAAGAGCATGAGGAGAGCCGAGACACAGGATAAAAGAGCACGAGGAGAGCGGAGACACAGGATAAAAGAGAGCGAGGAGAACGGAGATGCAGGATAACAGAGCACGAGGAGAGTGGTGGAGACACAGGATAAAAGAGAGTGAGGAGAGCAGAGACACAGGATAAAAGAGCATGAGGAGAGTGGAGACACAGGATAAAAGAGCGCGAGGAGTGCAGAGATACAGGATGAAAGAGCACGAGGAGAGCGGCGGAGACACAGGATAAAAGGGAGTGAGGAGAGCGGAGACACAGGATAAAAGAGAGTGAGGAGAGTGGCGGAGACACAGGATAACAGAGCGCGAGGAGAGCGGCGGAGACACAGGGTAAAAGAGCGCGAGGAGAGCGGTGGAGACACAGGACAAAAGAGAGCAAGGAGAGTGGCGGAGACACAGGATAAAACAGAGCGAGGAGAGCGGAGACACAGATTAAAAGAGCGCGCGGAGAGCAGAGACAGAGGATAAAAGAAAGCGAGGAGAGTGGCGGAGACACAGGATAAAACAGAGCGAGGAGAGCGGAGACACAGAATAAAAGCGCGCGGAGAGCAGAGACAGAGGATAAAAGAGTGCGAGGAGAGTGGCGGAGACACAGGATAAAAGAGCATGAGGAGAGTGGCGGAGACAGAGGATAAAAGAGAGCAAGGAGAGCGGCAGAGACACAGGATAAAAGAGAGTGAGGAGAGCGGCGGACACACAGGATAAAAGAGAGCAAGGAGAGTGGTGGAGTCACAGGATAAAAGAGCGCGAGGAGAGCGGCGAAGACACAGGATAAAAGAGCGAGAAGAGCGGTGGAGACACAGGATAAAAGAGAGCGAGGAGAGTGGAGACACAGGATAAAAGAGCATGAGGAGAGCCGAGACACAGGATAAATGAGCACGAGGAGAGCGGAGACACAGGATAAAAGAGAGCGAGGAGAACGGAGATGCAGGATAACAGAGCACGAGGAGAGTGGTGGAGACACAGGATAAAAGAGCACGAGGAGAGCAGAGACACAGGATAAAAGAGCATGAGGAGAGTGGCGGAGACACAGGATAAAAGAGAGCAAGGAGAGTGGTGGAGTCACAGGATAAAAGAGCGCGAGGAGAGCGGCGAAGACACAGGATAAAAGAGCGAGAGGAGAGTGGAGACACAGGATAAAAGAGAGCGAGGAGAGTGGCAGAGACACAGGATAAAAGAGCGAGAGGTGAGTGGAGACACAGGATAAAAGAGAACAAGGAGAGTGGTGGAGACACAGGATAAAAGAGCGCAAGGAGAGCGGAGACACAGGATAAAATAGCACGAGGAGAGTGGAGACACAGGATAAAAGAGCATGAGGAGATTGGAGACGCAGGATAAAAGAGCACGAGGAGAGTGGAGGAGACACAGGATAAAAGAGCATGAGGAGAGTGGAGACACAGGATAAAAGAGAGCGAGGAGAGCAGAGACACAGGATAAAAGAGCATGAGGAGAGTGGAGACACAGGATAAAAGAGCGCGAGGAGTGCAGAGACACAGGATGTAAGAGCGCGAGGAGAGCGGCGGAGACACAGGATAAAAGGGAGTGAGGTGAGCGGAGACACAGGATAAAAGAGAGTGAGGAGAGTGGCGGAGACACAGGATAACAGAGCGCGAGGAGAGTGGCGGAGACACAGGGTAAAAGAGCGCGAGGAGAGCAGTGGAGACACAGGACAAAAGAGAGCAAGGAGAGCGGCGGAGACACAGGATAAAAGAGCATGAGGAGAGCGGAGACAGGATAAAAGAGCACGAGGAGAGTGGAGACACAGGATAAAAGAGAGGGAGGAGACCGGCAGAGACACAGGATAAAAGAGAGTGAGGAGAGCGGCGGAGACACAGGATAAAAGAGCGTGAGGAGAGTGGAGACACAGGATAAAAGAGCACAAGGAGAGTGGAGACACAGGATAAAAGAGAGCGAGGAGAGCGGAGACACAGGATAAAAGAAAGCGAGGTGAGCGGCGGAGACACAGGATAAAGGAGCACGAGGAGAGCGGAGACACAGGATAAAAGAGCACGAGGAGAGTGGAGACACAGGATAAAAGAGAGCGAGGAGAGCGGAGACACAAGATAAAAGAGAGCGAGGAAAGCGGCGGAGACACAGGATAAAAGAGAGTGAGGAGAGCAGAGACACAGGATAAAAGAGAGCGAGGAGAGCGGAGACACAGGATAAAAGAGAGCGAGGAGAGCGGCGGAGACACAGGATATAAGAGAGCGAGGAGAGCGGGGACACAGGATAAAAGAGAGCAAGGAGAGCGGCGGAGACACAAGAGAAAAAAGCGCAAAGACATAAGTTATAGTTAAGAAGCATATAAATCTTAGTTGTCAGTGGTAGTCGCATTGAATAAACACAGTAAATTGTCACATACAAAGGAAGAAAGCATTTAAAGCAAATTAGACGACATAGGTTAGAATGACCGTTATATTGCTGCTGTTAAGATTTGGGAGCTTGTGGACACCGAGATGATCCACGATAAAAACATTTGCAGGAAGTGTAAGCAGCTTGAGGGATTCTGGATCAGGATTGTTGATGTGGAAACCGAAATGCAGACACTGCGCAACATAAGGAAGGGGGAGAAATACCTGGACACTTTGTTCCAGAAGACAGTCACAACTCTTAGAATAGGGTCATCTGTTTTGGTCAGCAGAAGGGTACAGGAGGATGTGACTGTCATTGGGGCAGTTAATGGGACTGAGCAGACAGTAGTGGAGGAATCTCAGGCTTTGTAATTGTCAAACAGGTTTGAGACGCTCACAACTTGTGTGGATGAAAGTGAAGTCTGCAAGGTGGATGAGCTGGCTGACTACGGCACTGTGGTACAGGAAGCCGTTCAAGCAGAGGAAGCAAAAAGGAATGTAATGATATTAGTGGACAGTATAGTGAGGGGGATTGACACTGTTCTCTGCAGCAAAGAGCGAGAGTCCAGACGGCTGTGTTACTTACCCGATGCAGGGTTCGGGACATCTGCTCAGGGCTGGAGAGGAACCTGCAGTGGAAGGAGCGAGGATCCAGTTGTCGTACTTCATAAAGGTGCCAATGACATAGGTAGAACTAGAAAAGAGGTTCCGTAAAGTCAGTATGAGGAGCTAGGTACCAAATTAAGAAGCAGAACCTCAAAGGTAATAATCTCTGGATTATTACCTGAGCCACGTGCAAATTGACATAGGACATATAAGATTAGAAAGACAAATGTGTGGCTCAAAGACTGGTGTGGGAGAAGTGGGTTCCAGTCTGTGGGGCACTGGCATCAGTACTGGGGAAAGTGGGGACTGTACCACTGGGACGGTTTACACCTGAACCGTGCTGGGACGAGTGTCTTCACAAATCTCATAACTAGGGAAGTGAGGAGGGTTTTAAACTAAACATGAGGGGTGAGGGACCAAGTTTGGATAGAGGTAGCAATTCAAGGTGTAGAGTTAAAACAGGTGAGCACAATAATAATACGAGGAATGAGGGCCAGAGAATGGCAGGAAGGGATAGAGAGAAAAAAACCCTAGAAAACATCAACAGTCAAGGCTAGATGTTACAAAGGTAACAAAAAGATAAAACTGAAGCCTCTCTATCTGAATGCACGTAGCATTCATAACAAAGTAAATGAATTGATGACCCACGTTGAAGTAAATAAATATGATCTGATAGCAATTATAGAGTCATGGCTGCAGGATGACAATGATTGGGTCCTTAATATTGAATGGTACATGACATTCAAAAAGTATAGGA
Organism: Carcharodon carcharias; assembly: GCF_017639515.1. Classification (NCBI taxonomy): domain Eukaryota; kingdom Metazoa; phylum Chordata; class Chondrichthyes; order Lamniformes; family Lamnidae; genus Carcharodon; species Carcharodon carcharias. Next base: position 165,230,431 of record NC_054475.1, on the reverse strand, counting down.
AGCTAAGTAAAGATGGAGAGCTAGTACTGTTAATCAAAGAGGGCAATGGTTAGAGATGACCTTGGTTCAGGAGATCAGAATGTAGAATCAGTTTGGGTGGAGATGAGGAATAGTAGGGGTAAAAGGTCATTAGTGGGAGTGGTCTACATGCCCCCTAACAGTAACCACAGTGTAGGACGAAGTATTCAAGAGAAAATATTGTGTGCTTGCAATAAAGGGTCGGCAATAATCATGGGTAATTTTAATCTATACGTAAACTGGAAAAATCAGATTGGCAGTAGTAGTCTGGCTGAAGAGTTTTTAGAATACTTTCTAGATAGTTTCTTAGAGCAGCATGTTCTGGAGCCAACCAGAGAGCAGGTTATATTAGACTTGGTATTGTGTAACGTGACAAGATTAATTAATGACCTCAGAGTAAAGGCACCCTGAGGTAGCAGCGACCACAATATGATTGAATTTTACATCCAATTTGAAAGGGAGAAGAGTGGGTCTAAGACTAGTTTCTGAAACTTAAATAAGGGCAAAGATGTGGGGATGAAAGCTGAGCAAGCAGAGGTGAACTGGGAAACTAGACTAGAGGATAGATCAATAGAGAAGCAGTGGCAGACTTTTAAAAAGGTTTATTTAGAGTATTCAGAATAAGTACATTCCTACTATAAAGAAAAATTATAAGGGGAGGACCCACCATCCATGGTTAATGAAAGATGTGAGGGGAAGCATCAAACTTGAGGAAAAAGCATACAGCTCCGCAAAGATGAGTGGCAGGTCAGATGATTGGACAGAATATAAAGAACAGCAGAGAATAACTTAAAGGTTCATCAGGAGAAAGAAATTAGAGTATGAGAGGAAGCTAGCTAGAAATGTAAAAATGGATAGCAAGAATTTCTACAGGTATTTAAAAAAAGAGTACTTAAAGTGAGTGTTGATCCTTTAGAGAGTGACAGTGGGAAGTTAATAGTAGATAATAAGGAAATGGCAGAAGAAATGAATAAATATTTTGCTTCTGTGTTCACTATAGAGGATACAAAAAATATTCCAGTAATAGCTGCAAATCAGGAGGTTAAAGGGAGAGAGGAACTTGGTGAAATTGAAATCACTAAGGAAATGATATTGAGCAAATTGACAGAGCTGTGGGCTGGCAAGTCTCCAGGTCCTGATGGACTACACCCTAGGGTCTTCAAAGAGATGGCTAGTGAGGTAGTTTTAATTTTAATTTTCCAAAATTCGCTAGATTCTGGAAAGTTTCTATCAGATTGAAAAGTAACACATATAACCTCTCTATTCAAGAAGGGTTGGAGGCAGAAAATAGGGAACATTAGGCCAGTTAGCTTGACGTCTGTTATAGGGAAGTTATTAGAATTGATCATTAAGGGGGTTATAGCTGGGCATTTAGAAAAGCTCAAGGCAATAAGGAAGAGTCAGCATGGTTTTGTGAAAGGAAAATTATGTTTAACCAATTTATTGGAGTTTTTTGAAGGATAACTTGTGCAGTGGATAAAGGGGAGCCTGTAGACATGTTGTACTAGGATTTCCAGAAGGCATTTGATAAGGTACCACGTCAAAGATTATTCTGGAAAATAAAAGCGCAGGGTGTAGTGGGTAATATATTAGCATGGATAGAAAATTGGCTGGTTGGCAGAAAGCAGAGTATGCATAAATGGGTCTTTCTCTGATTGGCAGGATGAGACGAGTGGAGTCCCACAGGGTCTGTACTGGGGCTTCAACTTTTTACAATTTACATCAATGACTTAGATGAGGGGAGTGAAGGTATAGTAGCTAAATTTGCAGATGACACAAAGATAGGTAGGGAAGTATGCTATGAAGAGGACATAAGGAGGTTGTAGATGGACATAGCTAGGTTGAGTGAGTGGGCAAAGATCTGGCAAATGGAGTTTAATGTGGGAAAATGTGAAGTTGTTCACTTTGGCAGGAAGAACAAAAAAACAGAGTATTACTTAAATAGAAAACAACTGCATAATTTTGAGTTGCAGAGGGATCTAGCTGTCCTAGTACATGAATCACAAAAAGTTAGTATGCAGGTACAGCAAGTAATTAAGAAGGCTAATGGAATGCTATCCTTTATTATGAGAGGGATTGAACATAAAAGTAAGGATGTTATGCTTCAGTTATACAGGGCATTGATGAGACCGCACCTCGAATGTTGTGTGCTGGTCTCCTTATTTAAGGAAGGATGTAAATGCATTGGAGGCGGTTCAAAGGAGGTTTACTAGATTGCAACTGGAATGAATGGATTGTCTTATGAGGAAAGGTTGGACAGACTGGGCTTGTTTCTACTATAGTTTAGAAGAGTGAGTGGTGATTTGATTGAAGTGTACACAATCCTAAATGGCTTTGACAAGGTGGATGTCGAAAGGATGTTTCCTTTAGTGAGTGAGTCCAGAACCAGGGGGCATTGTTTTAAAATTAGGAGTCACCCTTTTAGGAGAGAGGTGAGGAGAAATGTTTTTTTCTCAGAGGGTTGTGTGACTTTTGAATTCTCTGCCTCAGAAGCTGGTGGAGATGGGGCCATTGAATATATTTAAGGCAGAGGTAGATAGATGCTTGTTAGGCAAGGGAATCAATGATTATCGGGTTAGGTGGGAATGTGGAAATCGAAACACAAGAAGATCAGCCATGATCTTATTGAATGGTGAAGCAGACTCGAGAGGCTGAATGGACTACTCCTGTTCCTATTTCTTATGTTCTTATATTCTTACATGCTCAGATACAACCATCAATTATTGAAATAGCTTTAGTTACACCTCCCCAACAGAGAAGGCAATATAACGAAATGCTTAGATCTTGCAAGATACTACATTCCATCCCATTTGAAAAAATTTATGCATTAAAATGTAAAATGGTACATGTACATAAATTCCCAGGATGGAGCATAACTGAACCAACATCAACAATACTTGAAATGTAGCAGGTTGAGTTATATAAACTAAAACCCATATGACCAATAATACCAGAGTGAATTGCATGTTAAAAAAACTGTTTTTCCTTAGCACCAGGATGTGTTTTTAAAAAATCATTTGACAAGAAAAAAATGAAAAGAGCAGCTTTTTTTCTGCCTTCCTAAATAATTTTAATTAACCTATCTGGCTTTTTTTCTCTATTACAGTCTGGATATGTCCTTCCATTTCCATTACCTTGACTCTGTTCTCTCAACATCTTGACTGTGTCAAGTCTGAACTTTGATTTTGATTACCAATTCCACATAATGGTTGGCACCGTGGACATTGATTGATATGACTTACACAAAGACACTGGCTCACTTTACACCATTGACAGATTCTTTGATATCGGCAAACTTTCAGATTCTTTGTAACTTATAATTTCTTTCTTGGACTTCCACTTTGGGCTGTAGGGGGAATTTGGACTATAGGAGGTTCCTCATGCTCTCCCTTTGTCAGATCTCCCCTTTTAAGCAAATGATCTACATGACACTGATGGTGTCTCACTCTAATCTTCACTAGATGTGTGGCTGCACCTAATCCTTTTGTTAAAGCAATGCCAATCACACACTTCACCTTATCACCTTGCTGGTGTTTCAACATGGACTACTGATCAGCACTGAATTCTGTAAGTTTCATATTTGTTTTCATGTGGACTATCCCATTGCGGTCTTGATGAAGTTACTCTAACAGATTGTCTCATCCTTTTTAGCCAATTAATGGCCAGTTGAGAGCCTTCTCCTGTTGCTGCTGGGATTTCACCAGCAGTCGGGTGATCCACGCTGCATGGCGAGACCACCAGGTAAACCCTGACTGCAAGCCCTGGTGAAACCACCCTGACTTATTTTTGGATCCGGCCTCCAGCTCTGCTGCTCGCGGTTGGCCGCCTGCAGTCTCGGGATTGGCCGCCACTCCCATTAAAGCTGCTGGAACTGGAGACCTGCCAGCCACCTGATTGGCCAGCCGCTCTCGGAGGCGGGACATCCTCCCAGATGGGGGCGGCAGCCGCCACCTTTTCTGCTTAAAAAACAGCCAGGCGGCCATCGATTCGGCCTTGTGGCTTCCCAGCCGTGCAGAGGCAGGCTCACTCCCCCTACATTTTCAAACAGGGGGTATGGTCACCACGTCCGCAAAAAATTCAAAACAAAGCAACTGAAGTGGAACATGAGCCCACAATCATTTGACTCAGAGACAAGCGCTGTCCACTTCAGCATAAATAAAATATTTGGTCATGAGACCACGTTCAGTGCAATTTACTGTGTCTGTTGCCAGAGATTCTGCAAACGTGTGACAATCGACAGTATCCCCTCAGGTCTACAAAAGCCAAATACTGCAGGTGCTGGAGATGTGAAATAAAAACAAGAAAATGCTAAAAAAAAAATGCGTCTTGTCTGATAGCATCCGTGGAGAGAGAAACTGAGTTAAATGTTTGAGGTTGATTACTTTTCACCAGAACTCATCATCTCTTTGTTCATATTTATCAGGATTCATATTAACTGCTGCCCAGGATATAGGCAACTCTCTCAAGTGCAATTCTAACACTTTCTGGCACTCAATCCTATCGTTTACAGGCTTTATATTTGTCAAGTTATTGAAATACAGAAGTGTTCATTCTCCGCCATCAGTGCAAAAAGCACAGGTTGAAATGATTGTGCACAGATTAAAAGGTAAAGAATTAAGCTCTGCATTATTACACTCACCTTGTGGTTCTGGGGATCAGCAGGAAGCCTGGCTGATCTAAAATTAGTTCTGTCAATGCAAATAAACGGCCTCAACAATTCAGCTGCAGTTATTCAAGTAGTGCTGTCTGTGACAACCTGCAAAGCGAAGGTCAAAAATCAAGTTGTTTTTAATTATGCAAATTGTTTGGATTTAAGGTTCAGTTGGAGATGATGGGTCTGCGTGCTGGTTATTTCTTGTCTGCTTCTCGATGCTGCGCTTGCCACCACATCAATTATTTCCTTAGGTTCATTGGCTACAAAGTGTATTTTACATAGCTTGACATTATGATGAATATGGATCTAAGTTTCTAAAAGACTGAAATTGAAGGAAACAGAACATTAGACAAGATAAAGGTAAGATAGGTGCTTGTTATTCTCAATAGGACATAATTTTTGACACTTTAATAAATCACACATTAATCTTCTGTTGACAGTCTGCTATCTTGAGTCAAATTTTTTTAATATATTTTCTAAACAAGATAGTAGCTCTTATACCCCACTTTCAGCAGCAACTCTGAACGATACTTCAGGTACCAGAGGATAACTATGAATGGTACCAGGGCAATCAGTTCAGTCAGGGTACGTGAGATTACTGTGAAAGAGAGTTATGTTGAAAATTGACCTTACTAACATTCATATTCACAATCCGGAGACTGGTTTGAGTACAATTCACGGCACCAAGCAGAGTTCAAAACTGCTCATCCTGATTTGCCCTTGTGGCCAGATCCATTCTTGATGTGTTCATTGGAAGAGCTTTACCCGGAAAACTTGGAAAATTCAAGAAGGAAGTCAATACCAAATGCTGTTATGGATCTTGGAGTAGTGAGTCAGTTAGATCTCATTATAACAAATAACCTCTTCTGTCAGAAGGACAGATGCAAAACCACATAGGGACATCCTAGGTGAAAGCACTGGCACCTTCTAGATTATGCCACCGTTTGGGTCAAAGATCTAAGTGATGTCTGTATCACTCAAAACGTGCGGGGGACTGATGCCTGCTAGACAGAGCATTGACTTGTCAATCAGTGATGGACATCCATTGCAAGAACCAAGATCTCATGGGGAAGAAGTTCTGTGCTTCAGCCCTAAAGCAGCCAGACCAAAGAGAGGAATTCCTGCTGCAGCTCACAACCAACCTGGAAATCATCACACATCCAACTCAATTCCAGAACGGTGGGATCAAATAAAGTCAGCTGTACTAGACTCCTTTGTCCAGGCCGTTGAGTTTAAGCATCATTGACATCAGGACTGGTTTGGTGAAACTGATGCAGTGATATGTTACCCCTTGGAACAATATCAAGCAGCCTTTGTTGTCTGGCAAAACAATTGGTTGAAAGTCAAGAAGGCAGCATTTCAACAACCCTAGGCTGACACCCAAAGATCAATCTGAAAGATAAAAGACAAGTGGTGGGAAGAAAAAGCCCAAGAAATCCTACAATATGCTAACCCATCATGACATGTAAAACTTTTTTGAAGCCACCAGAGCCATCTATAGACTAATGTCAAATGGACAAAACCCATTTCGTTCACAGGATGGTGTTTCTCTTCTGAACGATGACAATGCCATCCATCAACGCCGGAAAGAAAAAACATTTTCAACAACTTTGAGTCCATAGTGGCAGCTGATAATCTCCAGGCTATTCCCCACTACCCTGTGATAGAATTCATGGGTGAACCACCATCGATGGTGGCACAATCGCCATCACCAGAGAAAAAGTACTGAGCAAACTATTGGAAATAAAGGGTGACAAGTTTCCAGGACCTGATGGCCTACATCTCGGGGTCTTAAAGGAAGTGGAAAGGATCCCAGTGGATTGGAAAAATACTAATACAACGCCCTTTTTCAAAAAGGGGGGAGGCAGAAAGTAGGAAACTATAGACTAGTTAGTTTAACATCTGTCTTTGGGAAATTATTGGAATCTATTATTAAGGAAGTAGTAATGGAGCATTTGGAAAGTCAAAATGCAATCCATCACAGTCAGCATGGTTTTATGAAGAGTAAATCGTGCTTGACTAATTTGCTAAAGTTCTTTGAAGGTGTGACAAGCAAAGTGGATAATGGAGACCCTGTAGATACAGTATATCTGGACTTCCAGTAGGCCTTTGATAAGGTGCTGCATAAAAGATTAAAACACAGGATAAGATTACATGGAGTTAGGGGTAATATATTAGCTTGGATAGAGGATTGGCTAACCAACAGAAAGCAGAAAGCTAGGATAAATGGGTCTTTTTCTGGATGGCAAGCTGTAACTAGTGGGGTGCCATAGGATTCGGTCCTTGGGCCCCAACTATTTACAATCTATATTAACGACTTGGATTCAGGGATAGAAAGTACTATAGCTAAATTTGCAGATGACACCAAAATAGTTGGGAAAGTAAGTTGCAATGAAGAAATAAGAAATTTACAAATGGATATGGACAGGTTAGGTGAATGGGCCAAAATTTGGCAGATGGAGTTTAACGTGGATAAGTGTGAGGTTATCCATTTTGGTCAGAAGAATAAAAAGGCAACTTTTTATTTAAATGGAGAGAAACTTCAGAATGCTTCAGTGCAGAGGGATCTGGGTGTCCTTGTGCATCAATCGCTGAAAGCTAGTATGCAGGTACAGCAGGTAATAAGGAAGGCAAATGGAATTTTGGCATTTATTGCTAAAGGAATAGAGTATAAAAATAGGGAAGTGTTGTTGCAACTGTACAAGGCATTGGTGAGACCGCACCTGGAGTACTGTGCGGTTTTGGTCCTCTTACTTGAGGAAGGAGGGAGTTGCATTGGAGGTGGTTCAGAGGAGCTTCACTAGATTAATTCCAGAGATGCAGGGCTTGTATTATGAGGAGAGATTGAGCAGTTTAGGCCTATACTCGCTAGAGTTTAGAAGGATGAGAGGAGATCTAATTGTGGTATATAAGATGTTAAAGGGGATAGACAAACTAGACGTGGAGCAGATGTTTCCCCTTCTGGGGCATTCTAGAATGAGAGGTCATAGTTTCAGGCTAAAGGGTGGTAGATTTAAATCAGAGATGAGGGGCAGAATTTTGCCATCGGCAAGCAGGGGGCAGCGCCCGCTCACCGACATGTAAAATGACACGCAGTGATGTCAGGCAGAACCCCGGACATCACCGCGCCCCAGTTAAATTTTCCGGAAGATGGGGCGCAGCAAAATCAGCAGTGTGCCCGCCGACCTGTCAATGGCCAACCTTAAGGTTGTCGGGCAGGCCAGGAGCCCCGGCGGCAACTAGATAAAACATCAAACCTTATCCAGCGGCGGGATGAGGTTTCATGTACGGTTTTAAAAAGTTTAATAAAGTTATTCTGTAAATTATGAACATTGTCACATGAGGGGGACATGTAAGGGAATTTTCTTTTTCCTATTTCTCATATTTTTCAAAGGGTGAGCGATGTCCCTGAGGCTGCACTTAGCCTCAGGGAGATGTACACTCTATCATGCGCATGCGCGAAAGAGCACACTCTCGCTTTTGGGGAATCCCCCCCACCCGCACAGGGAGTGCACAGCACTTCCCACCATACGTCACGCTGGGTGGGACTTAACTGGCCCGCCCATATAAAATGGCGGTGGGGCCCGCTTCTCCGGCAGGGATCAGCTCCCCACCCGCCGGAGATTGGGTCGGGCCCACCCAGCAGGCAGAAAATTCTGCCTGAGGAGGAATTACTTTTCTCAAAGGGTCATGAATCTGTGGAATTCACTACCTCAGAATGCCATGGATGCCGAGACACTGAATAAATTTAAAGAGGAGATAGACAGATTTTTAATTAGTAACGGGTTGAAAGGTTATGGGGAGAGGGTGGGAAATTGGAGTTGAGGCTGAAATGAGATCAGCCATGATCGTATTGAATGGCGGGGCAGGCTCCAGGGGCTGAATTGCCTACTCCTGCTCCTAGTTCTTATCTTCTTGTGATGGGAGAACAATCAAACAGATGAAAAACAACAAAGCCTGTGGCTCCAAAGGTATTGCAGCTGAGGTCTTCAAAGCTGGTGGGCTTTTGCTCATGTCAAGACCCCGTGCATTCATCCTGCGGATTTGGGAGGAAAAAGAACTTCCCCACCCCCAAGCACCCCAACCCCCACCACCGCACCCCCCTCCCCCCACCCCCCCATCCCCAACTGACTTCAAGAAAGTGACATTTGTAACCACCTTCAAGAAGGGAGATAAATCATTCTGTGGAAACCATCAAGGTATTTCCTTCTTGTCCATAGAAAGGATAATCCTGGCACGCATTCTCCTGAATCAGCTATATCCTGTGCCTGTGGAAATCCCCCAGGGACAGAGTGTGGCTTTAGACCTTCCATAATAATTTAATAAATATATGTTTGCATTTCAGAATCAACAAATTGGCAAAAGGTTTTAAGTTGAACTTCAAAGGAAGAAGGGATTCATATTTACAAAATTCTGTCCAATTGTCTTTCTAATATGCGTACAATTCAGAATTTAACTGTTGAATATATACAGAAATTAACATATGAAAATAAGCGTATGAAAAGTCCTTTAGGTAATTCACGCTAACCCTGTTCATGAAATAGGTGATAAAAATGTTTCCGCTTGTGGGTGAGTCCCAAAACAGGAGGCCTGAATATAAGATAGTCGCTAATTAATTCAACAGTAAAAAGTTGCAGACGCTGGAAATCTGAAATCAAAGCAGAATATACTCAGCAGGTCTGGCAGCATCTGTGGAGGGAGGAACTGAGTTAACATTTCAGGTCGATGATTTTTCATCCCGTACAAATTCAGTAGGTGAGAACATGGGGTAGGATTTTGCCGTCGGTGAGCAGGGGGCGGGGTCCGTTCCCCCACGCCTAAAATGACGCGGGATGACATCGGCTAGAACCCCCAACTTCATCCCGCCCTATTTAAATTTTCAGGAAGGTGGGGGTGCAGCAAAATCAGCTGCGGGCCTGCCGACCTGTCAATAGCCAATTGAGGCCATTGACAGGATCATTTAAACAATTAAAGGACCTGCCCGTCCAACCTTAAGGCTGTCGGGTCAGCCAGGAGCCTCAGCGGCAACTAGAGAAAACGTGAAACCTCATCCACCGGCGGGGTGAGGTTTCATGCAGAGTTTTAAAAAGTTTAATAAAGTTATTCTGTAAATTATGAACATGCCCCAATTCATGTGACATTATCACATGAGGGGGACATGTTAGGGATTTTTTTTCTCTACTTTTAATATTTTTCAAAGCGGAAGTGATCTCCCTGAGGCTGCACTTAGCCTCGGGGAGATGTGCGCTCTATCATGCTCGTGGACGAAAGAGCGCACTCTCGCTTTTACGGAATTCCACCCCCCACCCCGCCCGCACAGGGAGTGCATAGCGCTTCCTGCCGGATGTCATGCTGGGCAGGTCTTAATTGGCCCGCCCACTTAAAATGGCGGCGGGGCCCATTTCTCCAGCGGGGATCGGCTCCCCGCTCGATGGAGATTGAGTCAGGCCCGCCCACCCAACAGGCAGAGAATTCTGCCCATGGAATTCATTACCGCAAGAAGTAGTTGAGTCCAATAACGCACATGAATTTAAGGAGAAGCTCAATAAATACATAAGCAAGGAAGGAATAGAAGGATATGCAGATAGGATGAGATGAAGGAGGTTGGAAGGAGACTTGTGTGGTGCATAAATGCTTTATGAGCTGAATAGTCTGTCACTGTGTTGTACATTCTTTGTAACCTACCCATTCCACTTGCCAGGAATAAGATGGAATGTTGATTTGGCTCAATTGTTTGTAATCTCGCCTTCAAATCTGCAAGGTGTGAACTTACTCCAGGACTGAAACACAAGATAACACTTCATTAGGAGGTGCTGCACTATCACAGATGCTGTGTTTCAGTTCAGTTCAGGCATTAAATTTAAGCTATATTTGTCTGTTCAGGTTGCTGTGAAAGATCACCCTGACTGCATTTGTAGGGGAATGGAGTTCTCCTGATCAGGGAATCATAGAGAATCACAGGAGGCCAATTGCTCCATCATATCCCTTTGAAAGAGTTTTCCAATTAGCACCCAACTCATCCTTTCTTTCCAAGAGCCCTTTCTTTTCAAGTAACTATCCAGTTCCTTAAGATGTAGGAGCAGAAGTAGGCCATTCAGCCCATTGAGTCTGCTCCGCCATTCAGTGAGATCATGGCTGATTTGACAATCCTCAACTCCACTTTCCTGCCTTTTCCCCATAACCCTTGATTCCCTTACTGATTAAAAATCGGTCTATCTCAGCCTTGAATATAATTAACAACCCAGCCTCTACAACCCGCTTCGGTAAAGAATTCCACAGATTGACTGCCCTCTGAGAGAGGAAATTCCTCCTCATCTGTTTTAAATGGGTGACCCCTTACTCTGAGATTTTGCCCTCTGGTCCTAAAAGAGGAAATAGCCTCTTGGCATCTACCCTGTCAAGCCCCCTAAGAGTCTTATATGTTTCAATAAGGTCGCCTCTCATTCTTCTAAACCCCAATGAGTATAGACCCAACCTATTCAATCTCTCTTCATAAGAAAATCCCTCCATACCCAGGATCAACCTAGTGAACCTTCTCTGGACTGCCTCCAATGCCAGAATAGATAAGGGGACCAAAACTGTTCACAACATTCTAGGTGTGGCCTAACTAGTGCCTTGTATAATTTTAGCAAGACTTTCCTATTTTTATACTCCATTCCCTTTGAAATAAAGGCCAACATTCCATTTACATTCCCTATTACCTGCTGAACTTGTATTTTAGCTTTTTGGGATTCATGCACAAGGACTTCCAAATCCCTCTGTGCTGCAACTTTCTGCAGTCTTTCTCCATTTAAATAATACTCAGCTCCTCCATTCTTCCTGCCAAAATGCATAACCTCATATTTTCCCATGTTATATTCCGGCTACCAAGTTTTTGCCCACTCACTTAACCTGTCCGTACCCCTCTGTAGACTAATTGTGTCATCCTCAACACTTGCCTCCCAACTATGGCCAGGATTTCTCCGTCGGTGATTTGGGGGTGGGGTCCGGTCACCAACAGGAAAATGACGCGGGATGACGTTGGGTGGAACCCCCGAAGTCATCCCGGTCCCTTTAAAGTTTCAGGAAGGCGGGCGGACAGCGAGATCAGCTGTCTGCCCGCTGATCTTTCAATGGCCAATTAAGGCCATTGACAGGCTAATTAAGATTGTTAAAGACCGACCTTAAGGCTGGCGGGCAGACCAGGAGCACCAGCGGGCTCCAGATTATACATGAAACTTCATCCACTGGCGGGATGAGGTTTCATGTCCGTTTTTTAAAAAGTGTCATAAAGTTAATGTGTTTCTTATTAACATGTCCCATCTCGTGTGACATTGTCACATGAGGGGGACATGTTAATAATTTTGATATTTTTCTATTTTTGGTGTTTTTTTAACCTGTCAGTAATCTGTTGGGGAATCCCTCCACCTCGCGCACAGGAAACGCATAGAGCTTCCCATCGGGCAGCCCGCTGGGCGAGCCTTAATTGGCCCTCCCACTCAAAATGGCGGCGGGGCCCGTTTGGGTGGCGGTGATTGGCTGTCTGCCTGCCGCCAAGCCGGTGGGGCCTGCACACCCACCGAGGGCAAAGTTCTGCCATATGTTTGTGTCATCTACAAACTTGGCAACAACACATTCACTTCCCTCATCTAAGTCATTAATATGTATTGTAAATAATTGAGGTACTGATCCCTGTGGCACTCCACTAGTTACAGGATGCCCCCTGTACCCCAACTCCCTGTTCTCTATTAGTTAGCCAATCCCCTATCCATGCTACTCTACTACTAAACTACCCCTAACACCATGGGCTCTTATCTTATTAAGTAGCCTTTTGTGTGCTACCTTATTGAACACCTTTTGGAAATCCAGATATATTACATCTACTGGTTCCCCTTTATCTATCCTGCTTGTACCCTCCTCAAAGAATTCAAATAAATTGGTCAGGCATGATTTCCCCTTCATGAAGCCATGCTGACTCTGCTAAATGCTCTGCTATTAAATCCTTTATAAAATACTCTAACATTTTCCCAATGACGGATTTAAACTAACTGGCCTATAGTTACCTGTTTTTTGTCTCCCTCCCTTTTTGAATAAGGGCGTTACATTGGCAGTTTTCCAATCTCAGGATCCTTGGAACATTACTACCAATGCATCCACTATTTGTGTAGCTACTTCCTTTAATATCCTAGGATGCAAACCATCAGGTCCACAGTATCTATCGGCCTTTAGCCCCATTAGTTTCCCTAGTATTTTTTCTCTAGTGATAGTTATTGTATTTATTTCCTCCCCCGCCCTTTTGCCCCTTGATTATTTAGTATTTTTGGAATGCTATTAGTGTCTTCTACCGTGAAGACTGATGCAAAGTATTTATTCAGCTTCTCTGCCATTTCTCTTTTGAATGTTATTGTTGAAGCTATTTCCATCATCCTTTCAGACAGCGCATTCCAGATTATAGCAATTTGCAGCTGAAAAATAAATTCTTCTTATTGCTGCCTCTGGTTCTTTGGTCTGATTTCCAGGCCAAATGCAGCCCTTAGCCAAGACAAATAAACCCATTGTTTATCTTACTTGTTGTGTGTAGGAATTTGTTGTGTGCAAATTTGCTGCAATATTCACCCACACAATGGGAGTGACATCACTTCATTCATAAAGTAACTGATTCGCTCTCCTACTTGTGGCACCGTTCATTATTGCTGAATCTAATTAATGAGTTAATTCCCCCACCCTTCAAAGTCATTTTAAAAAATCTTTTTAAGGAGTAAAGGCTTGAATTGGTGAGGCATTTGCAGGTCTCATTACAAATACAGGGTAAGAGATCGCCTCAGTGATCATGTCCAAACATACAGGACATCGGAGCCTAATCGCGACATCTGCTGGGGCTTCTTCGAAATGCCATGAGAGAGAGAATCCTGAGGTATTTTTATGCATACTCTGCACAAGGTATTTTAGTTAATTGAAGAACCCAGACTATACTTCCAATAAAGCTCCATCCTGTAAGGAGTTCATCTGAAATCAAATCAACATAAATTCTCCTTACAAACCTGAGAAATCCCAGCTGCCCTGACTTTTTAATACTTTCACCAACATTCACCACAATAACTTTGCTAAAATTACCCACTTTGCTGAAGAGTTGTGTTTGAATACAGCTTGGATGGAAGTGGACATTGAGAGATACTAGACATACTGGAGCTTATAAAGTTTTCAATGTTTGAAACTAGATACTTTTATCTCATTTATTTTGTGGTCTTTTTCAGGCAGGAAGCCTGAAACTTTTACTTATGTTACTCCTTTCCCATCCACCAGGAATCCCTCACAGCCAATGAGTTACTTCTATGATCCCATCATATTTTAGCCCAGCCTCACTCAATGTGCACTCTTTAAGCATTGATAGTCCAGGCTGCTGACCTGGGACCTCTGGTTACAGGTCCTCCAACCAGTGGAAACAGTCTCTCCCTATCTACTCCCCCCAAACCTCTGATCATGTTGAACATCACTATTAAATTACCCCTTACCTTTCTGGTCAATAGTGGTTAATTATAGACAATAATAATCCCTCAAGCAATATCATTAAAACAGATTTTGTCTGTGACATCTTTTGGTTATCTCCACCTATCACTAGCACTCTATCCAGCTCATCTTGTCCCACCTCCCCCCCACCCCTTAAACCAGCTTATATTTCACCCCTTTTCTATTTTTCCTTAGCTCTGTTGAAGGGTCATTCGGACTCGAAACATTAACTGTGTTCCTCTCCGCAGATGCTGTCAGACCTGCTGAGTTTTTCCAGGTGTTTTTGTTTTTGTTTTGGATTTCCAGCATCCGCAGTTTTTTGCCTTTATCATCAAAACAGATTACCTGGTGATTATCTCATTGCTGTTTTTGGGAACTTGTTGCATGCAAAATTAATTTTGCGCTTCCAACATTACAACAGTGCCCACACTTTGAAAATGTTTCATTTTCTGTAGTTTTGGGACAGTTTAAAATGTGAAAGGCACTTTACAAATACACACCTTTCTTTCCAGGTGTGCCCCACGGAGAATAATCCCAGCTTCTCCTTTCTGGGCAGAGTGATATGTGTCCTTTAGCGCTTAAATCCACCTGTCCCACATAACTCTGCTGGATGGGTGGGCACCAACAGTCGTGATCCCTGCAAGGTCAGATGCTGAGGGGTTTTGAGTGCTGAAGATTTGCCTCTGGTTTTATAGGGATTGTGCTCCGTTTTTACATGTGCTGTGCCATCACCAACTGTACTGTCAGTGGGAGTGTTTGCTGACTTGGTTCATCTGCACTGAGAGGTATGTCAATCCCTTTCCAAGTCTAGCTCAACAGCAATACACCTATGACAGCAAATTCTAAGTGATACACTGTTCACCAAATCTTCTGTCCTTCGATTCACCTCTCTCTCCTTTAAGATGCTGCTTTAAACTTACCTCTTTAACCAAGTGTTTTGACAGCTGTCTTAATACCATCTCGTTTGACTTGCTGTCAATTTTTGATAGCACTCCGACTAAGCACTGGGGCTCTTCTCCTACGGTACATTCAAACGGCTATATAAATGCCATGTTGTTGGCATCTGTTTTCCCTTGTCTTTCATCAGTCGCTGTTCATTTTGTTGCATGATAAGGAACGAACTGTTTACCTGGATTTAATTGCGTTATTAAATAAATGAATTTAATGTAAGTAAATCTGTAAATTAGCTATATATTTCACAATTGCAAATGAGGCTGTTCAGCCAATGAGAGATCCCTTGTCTTGTGAACTTTAACTAATGTGACCTGTCCACAAATTAACATTTCAGAAAACTCGGTCTTTTCTGAACTCCCATCACTAATGAATCCCTGATTAAGCTGTAACACTTACCAAAACATACCAAAACCTTAAAACCATTAATTTTAAATATAAATGCAATTGAAATTAGTTTTCTTTCCCCGCCGTTTTTCTCAGTAACTGCTTCTCCCCAGGTAATGCCGTGTTCATACTCGATAAATAACAATCTTAAGATTTTCACTTTAGAGAAGTAACGCTTGTTTACTCAGATTTTCAAAGCTTGCTGTCAGTAATTAAAGTTGAGATATTAAATTTAAATAACTAGCTGCAAAATTCCCACACCACTTTCATAATGAGTGCTCTCTCCCTGGCTGTGGTGTTTGCTCTTCTGCCTGACTGGGATAAATAGCAAATTGTTTCACCTCAGTGACAGAGTGTAGTCAGTATTTGAATTACTGCTGAAACCAGGGAACCTGTAGATCTTGAATTGGATGTAATTAAAGTTGAACACAGATGTGCCCATTGTGCCTCATGTTTGTGTAACACACACAGTGGAGCTATATTTTCATTTAAATTCAAAAATCTAAATCAAGATCTTTAATCCCGCACTCCAATATCCAGCTTGGTCATTTTGCACTGTGAAACGTCGTGTTGGAGCTGGGTATCTCATGGCGTGGTTGATTTTTTTTTTCCCCCCCAAACAGCAAGGTTTTGTTCATTCTAATTTGCTGGGAGTGCGAGTTGATAACAGTGCAACAAGGGCAACAGGACATCTGAAACCTCAGTAAATGGCAGGATCAACAGTCTAATTCCTTAACCAAGGGACACTTATGGATTGAGAAATAAAGAGAGGAGTGATGGAGAAAGAAATAGGATGAATTATAGTTAAAGGTAAAGGAAGAAATAAAGAGAGGGAAAGAAAATTGGATTGAGAGAGAGGGAGAGAGAGAGAATCGGGACCGAAAATTCAAGAAGGAATTTCTCTTTCGATTTGAAATCTTAAATTTTAAAAATCTCTACATGCAAGAATGAGGCTACAAAAAAATATAGCTAGGTTAAGTGAGTGGGCAAAGATCTGGCAAATGGAATATAATATGGGAAAGTTAAAATTGTCCATTTTGGCAGGAAGAATAAAAGAGAAGCGTTTTATCTGAATGGTGAGAGATTGCAGAGCTCTGAGGTGCAGAGGGATCTGAGCCAGATAACAGTCAGAAACAGGGGAATTTATAACGGGGAACAAAGAAATGGCTGACCAACTAAATACATACTTTGGTTCTGTCTTCACAAAGGAGGACACAAGTAACATACCAGAAATGTTGGGGAACATAGGGTTTAATGAGAGGCAGGAACTGAAAGAAATAAGTGTTAGTAGGGAAGTGTGTTGGGGAAATTGTTGGGATCCCCAGGGCCTGATAATCCACACCCCAGAGTATTTAAGGAAGTGGCCCTACAAATAGTGGATGCATTGGTGGTCATCTTCTGAGATTCTATAGACTCTGGAACAGTTCCTACAGATTGGAGGGTAGCTAATGTAACTCCACTATTTAAAAAGGGAGGCAGAGAGAAAACAGGGAATTATAGACCAGTCAGCCTGATGTTGGTAGTGGGGAAAATTCTAGAGTCCATTATAAAAGCTTCAATAGCTGAGCACTTGGAAACCAGTGGTAGAATCAGACAGAGTCAGCATGGATTTACGAAAGGGAAATCATGCTTGACAAATCTACTGGAATTTTTCGAGGATGTAACTTGTAGAGTTGATGAAGGGGAGCCAGTGGGTGTGGTTTATTTGGACTTGCAGAAGGCTTTCGACAAAGTCCCACATAAGAGATTAGTGTGTAAAATTAAAGTGCATGGGATTGGAGGTAGTGTATTGAGATGGATAGAAAACTGGTTGGCAGACAGGAAACAAAGAGTAGGAATAAACGGGCCTTTTTCTGAATGGCAAGCAGTGACTAGTGGGGTACTGCAGGGATCAGTGCTCAGACCCCAGTTATTCACAATATATATTAATGATTTAGATGAGGGTACTAAATGTAATATCTCCAAATTTGCAGATGACACAAAGCTGGGTGGGAGAGTGAGCTGTGAGGAGGATGCAGAGATGCTTCAGCGTGATTTGGACAAGCTGAGTAAGTGAGCAAATGCATGGCAGATGCAGTATAATGTGGATAAATGTGAGGTTATCCACTTTGGTAGCAAAATCAGGAGGACGGATTATTATCTGAATGGCTATAAATTAAGAGCGGGGAATGTGCAACGAGACTTGGGTGTCCTCGTACACCAGTTGCTGAAGGTAAGCATGCAGGTGCAGCAGACGGTAAAGAAAGCAAATGGTAAACAAAAACAGAATTACCTGGAAAAACTCAGCAGATCTGGCAGCATCAGCGGAGAAGAAAAGAGTTGACGTTTCGAGTCCACATGACCCTTCAACAGAACTGAGTGAATATTAGGAGAGCGGTGAAATATAAGCTGGTTTAAGGTGGGGAGGGAGTTGGGGGAGAGAAGTTGGGGGGGTGGTGTGGTTGTAGGGACAAGCAAGCAGTGATAGGAGCAGATAATCAAAAGATGTCACAGACGAAAGAACAAAGAAGTGTTGAAGGTGGTGATTATTATCTAAACAAATGTGCTAATTAAGAATGGATGGTAGGGCACTCAAGGTACAGCTCTAGTGGGGGTGGGGTGGAAGGACTAGCAGGGTATAAAAGATTTAAAAATAATGGAAATAGGTGGGAAAAGAAAAATCTATATAAATTATTGGAAAAAACAAAAGGAAGGGGGAAGAAACGGAAAGGGGGTGGGGATGGAAGAGGGAGTTCAAGATATAAAGTTGTTGAATTCAATATTCAGTCCGGAAGGCTGTAAAGTGCGTAGTCGGAAGATGAGGTGCTGTTCCTCCAGTTTGCGTTGGGCTTCACTGGAACAATGCAGCAAGCCAAGGACAGACATGTGGGCAAGAGAGGAGGGTGGAGTGTTAAAATGGCAAGCGACAGGGAGATTTGGGTCTTTCTTGTGGACAGACCGAAGGTGTTCTGCAAAGCTGTCGCCCAGTTTACGTTTGGTCTCTCCAATGTAGAGGAAACCACATTGGGAGCAACGAATGCAGTAGACTAAGTTGGGAGAAATGCAAGTGAAATGCTGCTTCACTTGAAAGGAGTGTTTGGGCCCTTGGACGGTGAGGAGAGAGGAAGTGAAGGGGTTGCATCTTTTGCGTGGGCATGGGGAGGTGCCATAGGTGGGGGTTGAGGAGTAGGGGGTGATGGAGGAGTGGACCAGGGTGTCCCGGAGGGAATGATCCCTACGGAATGCTGCCGGGGGGGTGAAGGGAAGATGTGTTTGGTGGTGGCATCATGCTGGAGTTGGCGGAAATGGCGGAGGATGATCCTTTGAATGCGGAGGCTGGTGGGGTGATAAGTGAGGACAAGGGGGACCCTATCATGTTTCTGGGAGGGAGGAGAAGGCTTGAGGGCGGATGTGCGGGAGATGGGCCGGACACGGTTGAGGGCCCTGTCAACGACTGTGGGTGGAAAACCTCGCTTAAGGAAGAAGGAAGACATGTCAGAGGAACTGTTTTTGAAGGTAGCATCATCGGAACAGATGCGACGGAGGCGAAGGAACTGAGAGAATGGGATGAGTCCTTACAGGAAGCGGGGTGTGAGGAGCTGTAGTCGAGATAGCTGTGGGAGTCGGTGGGTTTGTAATGGATATTGGTGGACAGTCTATCACCAGAGATTGAGTCAGAGAGGTCAAGGAAGTGAAGGGAAGTGTCAGAGATGGACCATGTGAAAATGATGGAGGGGTGGAGATTGGAAGCAAAATTAATAAATTTTTCCAAGTCCCGACGAGAGCATGAAGCAACACCG
The DNA here is from genome assembly GCF_017639515.1 of Carcharodon carcharias. Classification (NCBI taxonomy): domain Eukaryota; kingdom Metazoa; phylum Chordata; class Chondrichthyes; order Lamniformes; family Lamnidae; genus Carcharodon; species Carcharodon carcharias. Next base: position 165,211,156 of record NC_054475.1, on the reverse strand, counting down.
AAGTAATCATCGATGTACCGGAGAAAGAGTTGTGGGAGGGGGCCAGTAGGACTGGAACAAGAAGTGTTCCACATACCCCATAAAGAGACAGGCATAGCTGGGGCCCATGAGGGTACCCATAGCCACACCTTTTATTTGGAGGAAGTGAGAGGAGTTAAAGGAGAAATTGTTCAGTGTGAGAACAAGTTCAGCCAGATGGAGGAGAGTAGTGGTGGATGGGGATTGTTCGGGCCTCTGTTCGAGTAAGAAGCTAAGGGCCCTCAGACCATCCTGGTGGGGGATGGAGGTGTAGAGGGATTGGACGTCCATGGTGAAGAGGAAGCGGTTGGGGCCAGGGAATTGGAAATTGTTGATGTGACGTAAGGTATCAGAGGAATCACGGATGTAGGTGGGAAGGGACTGGGTAAAGGGAGAGAGAAAGGAGTCAAGATAACGAGAAATGAGTTCTGTGGGGCAGGAGCAAGCTGAGACGATCGGTCTACCGGGACAGTCCTGTTTGTGGATTTTGGGTAGGATGTAGAAGCGGGCCGTCCGAGGTTGGGCGACTATCAGGTTAGAAGCTGTGGGAGGATGATCCCCAGAGAAGATGAGGTCAGTGACAGTCCTGGAAACAATGGCTTGATGTTTAGTGGTGGGGTCATAGTCCAGGGAGAGGTAGGAGGAAGTGTCTGCGAGTTGACGCTCAGCCTCTGCGAGGTAGAGGTCAGTGAGCCAGACAACAACAGCACCACCCTTGTCAGCGGGTTTGATGACAATGTTGGGGTTGGACCTGAGAGAACGGAGTGCAGTAAATTCACAGAGAGACAGATTAGAAAGGGTGAGAGGAGCAGAGAAATTGAGACGACTAATGTCACGCCGATAGTTCTCAATGAAAAGATCAAGAGAAGGTAAGAATCCAGAGGGAGGGGTCCAGGTGGAGGGAGAATATTGGCAAATGGTATGTTGGTCTTCATAGCGAGAGGATTCGAGTATAGGAACAGGGATGTCTTGCTGCAATTGTACAGGGCCTTGGTGAGACCACACCTGGAATATTGTGTGCAGTTTTGGTCTCCTTATCTGAGGAAGGATGTACTTGCTATAGAGGGAGTGCAGCAAATGTTTACCAGACTGATTCCCGGGATGGTGGGACTGACATATGAGGAGATTGAGTTGGTTAGGATTATATTCACTGGAGTTAAGAAGAATGAGTGGAGAATCTCATAGAAACCTATAAAATTCTAACAGGACTAGACAGGATAGATGCAGGAAGGATGTTCCCGGTGGTGGGGGAGTCCAGAACCAGGGGTCACAGTCTGAGGATATGGGATAGACCATTTAGGACTGAGATGAGGAGAAATTTCTTCACCCAGAGAGTGGTGAGCCTGTGGAATTCACTACCACAGAAAGTAGTTGAGGCCAAAACATTGTATGTTTTCAAGCAGGAGTTAGATATAGCTCTTGGGGCGAAAGGGATCAAAGGATATGGGGAGAAAGCAGGAGCAGGGTATTGAGTTGGATGATCAGCCATGATCATAATGAATGGCGGAGCAGGCTCGAAGGGCTGAATGGCCTACTCCTGCTCCTAGTTTCCATGTTTATATATTTATATCTGGGTGTCCTAGTGCTTGAATCATGAAAGGCTATTATGCAGGTACAGCAAGTAATTAGGAAAGTAAATGAAATGTTATCATTTATCGTGAGGGGAATTGAATACAAAAGTAGGGAGGTTATACTTCAGTTGTACAGGGCACTGGTGAGTCTGCATTTGGAGTACCGTGTACAGTGTTGGTCACCTTATTTAAAGAAGAATGTAAATGCATTCGAAGCAGTTCAGAGAAGGTTCACCAGACTAATCCCTGGAATGGGTGGGTTGTCTTATGAGGAAAGGTTGGACAGACTAGGCTTCTATCTGCTGGAGTTTAGAAGAGAGGCGACTTGATTGAAACATATAAGATCCTGAGATTACTTGACAGGGTGGATGTGGAGAAGATGTTTCCTCTTGTGGGAAAATCTAGAACTAGGGGTCACTGTTTAAAAATAAGGAGTCACCCATTTAAAGCAGAGATGAGGCAAACTTTTTTCACTCAGGTTAGTGAGTCTTTGGAACTCTCTTCCAGAAAAGGTGGTGGATGCAGAGTCTTTGAATATTTTTAAGGCAGAGGTGGATAGATTCTTGGTAAATACAAGGGTGATAGGCTATCAGTATTATGCGGGATGCGGATTTCAGGTTACTATCAGCTCAGCCATGTTCCTATTAAATGGCAGAGCAGGCTCAAGGGGCTGAATGGCCTCCTCCTGCTCCTTGTTCACGTCTTCGTATGAACAGTTTAAATTGTTGAAAAGAGAACACTGCGGTAGTGGAAATCTGAAATAAAATAGAAAATGCTGGAAATACTCTGTAGGCCTGGCAGCACCTGCGGACTGAGAAAAACAGAGTTACTGGGTGGGATTTTCCTGTCCTGCCCCTTGGCGGGACCGAAAAATTTCCGCCAATGTAAATGGACCATTTGCCAGCCCGTCAAATTTCCCATCCCACCCCCCAACCGCCACCCCCCCCCCCCCCCCCCCCCCCCCCCCCCCCCACACACACACACACACACACACACACACACACACAGTGATTTCTACAGCAGGCAGGGCCAGAAAATTTAGGCCAATGTTTCAGGTCTGCAGCCATTCATCAGAACAGGAAAAGTTTAGAGTTGTAATAGGTTTTCAGCAAGGGGTGACTGGGACAAGGACACGAGGAAGGTCTGTGATAGGGCAGAAGACAGGAGAGATTGAATAACAGAAGAGTTAGTCTTCCAGGGTCAAAGGGAATGGTGCTGGGGAAAGACTAAAAACAAAGAGATGGATGATGTGCCTATTCAGGTGTGCTGTTATCTGAGAGAAAAATAAGAGAAAAACTAAACTAAGCAAGGAAAGGAAACAAAATGAGGACAGCGTCTACGGTCTGAAATTGCCGAACTGTTGTTGAGTCCTGAGAGCTATAAAGTGCCCAATCAAAATATGAGGTGTTGTTACTCAAGCTCACATTGGGCTTCACTGGAACAGGGCCACAAGGCAAGGAGAGATAAGAGTGTGAGAGCAAGGTGGAGAATTAACATGACAGGCCACTGGAAGTTTGGGGTCATGCTTTCAGAGTGAACAGAGGTGTTCTGCAACATGGTCAGCCATATCTTCTCTTTCTTTCTTCCTTTTCTTGCCTCATAAAATTCCTTTCTGGCCCCGGGAGACTAATTCTTCTGTCTCTGTAGTAATTATGGTTTGATTTAGTGTGTTAGGCAAGATCACATGATCTGTGGTAACCAATAGGAGAGTCGTGCGGACTCCCTCAGCAGCCAGTGTGGAGATAGAGTTGGAGTTGAAAGCACACGTGCGGTTGCTGCTCAGCATATTGTAAATGAACTTAATGGGCAGAATCTTGCCCTTGGATGGTGGGCGGGCCCCATCGGCCCAGCAGTCGGCAGACAGCTGACCCCCGCCACTGAAATGGGGCCCCGTCGCCATTTTAAGTGGGCTGGCCAATTAAGGCTCACCCAGCGGCATCCCCGACAGGAAGCGCTATGTGCTTCCTGTGAGGGGGGGGGAATCCCCAGCTATCAAAGTGCGCTCTTTCACGCATGCGCACACTGCTCTCTGAGGCAAAGTCCTGTCTCAGGACTTTGACAGTGTCAAAAATATTAAAAATTGAAACATTAAAAAATTATTGACATGTCCCCCTCATGTGACAATGGAGATGGGACATGTTAGTAAAGAACACATGAACTTTATTCATTTTTTACAATACAGACATGAAACCTCATCCCGCCAGTGGATGAAGTTTCATCAATAATCTGGAACCTGCTGGGGCTCCTGGCCTGTCCGCCAGCCTTAAGCTTGGACGGGCAGGTCTTTAATTACTTTAATTAGCCTGTAAATGGCCTCAATTGGCCATTGACAGGTCGGTGGGCGGACAGCTGATTTCGCTGTGCGCCCGCCTTCCTAAAGATTTAAATGGACCAGGATGACATCAGGGATTCTTCCCAACGTCATTCCGTGTCATTTTCCCCTCGGTGACCGGGCCCGCCCCCAAATCGCCAAGGGGGAAAATCCTGGCCAATGTTTCCACCCAAGAAGTGTTTGCAGATCAACCCTATCATTAATAGTACAACTCGGTCACCCTACAACAGTCTCTCAATCACTCCTCTGTCTTCCAGCCTATCACAGACATTCCTTTAGTCCTTGTTTCACCCACCCCTTGCTCAAAACCCATTACACCTTTAACTTTACCCAGTTCTGATGAAAGGTCAGTGACCTGAAATGTTAACTCTGTTTCCCCCCAAACAGGTGCTGTCGGACCTGCTGAGTATCTCCAGCGTTTTCAGTTTTGATTTCAGATTTGCGGCATCAGCAGTATTCTGCGTTTCAACAATTTAAACCGTTCAGTCTTATTCTTGCATTGTCACGAAAGATTTTTAAAATTTCAGATTTCAGACAAAGAAAGACATTCTCACTTTTCTTTCCGGTCACTATTCTCCCTCTCCCCTAATCCAATCAGCTCTCCCCTAGCCACAGAAAGACATTAGGTCAGATTACCAAAAGTTTGCTTAAAGGTGTAGGTTCTTTGGCAGGTCTTAAAGGTGGAAAGCGAAGTAGAGAATTTGTAGGGAGGGGGATCCAGAGCTTTGAGCCTAGGCAACTGAAGGCACAACCACCAATGGGGAAGTGATGAAAACTGACAATGCTAAAGAGGTCAAAGTTGAAGGAGTGTGGATTTCTTGGAGGGTTGGTAGGCAACATGCCCTCTAATTATTTTTTTTGGAGTGTGCGGCCGATTTATCGAAGTGTGCAGCCCTTTAAGTTTCTTCGCGCAGCCACGCTTGCGCGGTATCTAAAAGGGGCAGACTTCTGCGTGATCTACACGGGGACCTGCAGTTTGCTGCACAGCTGCACAGCTTAGAGGGGAGATCGGCTGCCAGGCTGGGGAGGGTCTCGGAGGTGGAGAGGGGTGGGACCTTGGAGGGATTTGAAAACAAGCCCGTGAGCTTTAGGTTTGAGGCGTTGCCGGCCTGGGAGCAAAAGCAGGTCAGCGAGCACAGGGGTGATGCGTGAACAGGACTTGGGGGCCGAGTTAGGAACCAACAGTAGATTTTCAGACAACATGGGTTTCCCACGGTAATGCTGCAATTAAAATTTTCACCGGTTATTCATTGGTAACACTGCAGCAATACATTACTCCAATACTAATAAATCTTTCACCTTTATTGAAGTTAAGCATAACTGTTGGGACCGAAATCATTAGTATTGATGCAGAATGAATGTAAATTGCTGGATGCTTAACAGTCATTCTTAATTGAAATTTTTGTCACGTATTTCAAAATAATTGGCAAAACTCAACGATTGACTTGCAGTTTGTACAAGGTTTTATTTTAAAAATGTTTGTGCTACAGATGGTAATTAAAACATTAACTCTGGTTGTTTGAAAGTTCTGCATGAAATGAGAGCATTTGAAACAAAAACCCTGGCGTTCCCAATGTCGAACCAAAGTAATTCACACTCCGGTTGATTTTCCTGTCCATCTCCTTATGTTAATGGGACAGTAACAGTCCCACAATAGGTTCGGCAATGGGGTCGTTGTAGGGGTCAGTATTATTCCACTCCCCTTAAGAATGGCAACGCAGCTGGAGCCATTTTGAAAGAGGTCCTACCAAGGGGTGTGGCAGTGGGCCCCTTTCAATACAGAAATCAGGATTCCGTGACCTAAATAGGGACCCAAGTGTCAGGTTTAGCCTGGGAATGAGCGGAGCCTATTTTACACTCAACCCGAAAATTAGGCCCAGTCATAAAATGGGCACAAGACTCAACGACACCAGTTGCCTGTTATCCACTCGCTCCCAGCCCAGGTTGCGCATAGAAGGCAAAGGAAGTAAAATAACAAGCGAACACCCATTATCAGAAAAAGGCCACTGGATCGGAGACACTTGTTTCTCAACCGATGGGAACACTTAAGTGTGATCCTCCAGTTTTAATCATCTTAAACAAGTGTAAGGACTTTAGGAAAGTGTCGAGGAGGGGTAACGGATTATCCTGCCCGCTGGTGAGCTCCCACTGGAACACTGCAGAGGAAGGGCCGGAGTTGTATATTTTCTATACCTCAGAGAAATACAGAGATGATACTAGTTTTGAAATATGCAACAGGTTTATTTACAAGGGTTTTAAAATATCTCTGCAATCACAAAACCCCTGCACCATCCTTATCCCAATTCATCTACTAGAAGCATCTGTGGTCTTCTGTTCAGTTTCCTCCGAATCTACACTCGGCCTTAAGCAATCAAGATAAGTTACCAGAGTCAAATAATCAAACACAGAACAAGTGACCCACTGAGTTTACTAGTAAGTAATTAGAAAAGCCAATAGAACGTTATCATTTAGTGCAAGGGGAATTGAATGTAAAAGTAAGGAGGTAATGCTTCAATTATGCAGAGCACTACTGTGGTTGGACAGGTTAGGCTTGATTGCACCTTGTTCATATGTTTGTTTGTTTGTTGAACACCAAAGCCGGAAATCAGGCCACAGAGGACGCTGCTGTGAGAAAAATCACTGGGCTATTAAAAAAACATTTTTAAAAAATTTCCTTTGAACACTTTCAATGACCTTTGGTCAGGCACCCACTCATCCAGGGGTGAGACCCTGTGATTTTGAGGCACCGGCCACATTTTAAGTTTGCTGGATTGGAACTTCAGAATCAGGTCGGAAGTGAGATTGGTTGTGGGGGGTTTGGGGGAGATTCAGAGGGGTTTGGGCAGGGTCACAGATTGTGGAGCTGTCCCAGAGGTTTATGGAACTGAAGAGGGCTGGTCAAAGATAAGTGTTGAGTTATATATCTCTGGGCCCCGATGGAGCAGGGGTGACTCACAAAAATAATGTGGGTCTGTGTCACCTCAGGACCTCACCACCTGTGACCCCTACCCCCCACAACTTACCCTGCTGGCAGGAGCTCTGGTTTGATTTTTGTGTGAGGTTGGTCTATTTAGCCCCATGCAGCTGATGTCATGAGAATATAACAATTTTCATAATATTATTGTGATTTATTGTAAAGGTAGGTTAATAGTGGAGTTTGGATTAGTTTCTCTGTGTGGATGTGCGTGCGTAGGGGGGGATTTAATTGAATTGGAGATGGCTGGTCTGGAGGCTTTGAGTTATCGAAACAGGGCTAAATACGTAAACATGGCTGAAGTTTCAGAATGTGAAGTGTGAGGAACATTTGCATTTTTAGATAAACTAGGTTAGTTTGAATTTCAAAGGGATGGTAAGATGTTACATCCAGCTAAAAGAAGCTAAGCCGAACAATGTGTTTATTTTTCACAAAGGTTACTGATAATATGAGTACTATGAAAAATTTATATTATGAGAAAAGTAAAGTTACAAAGTCGGAACCACGGAATTTATATTAAAAAGGGAGAAACGTGTATCAAGGAGATGAGGTTATGTGTAAGGGAGAAGGCATTTTAAGATATAATGCAATATAATATGCATCAAGTTGCTGGCTACAGGAACTGAAGCTGAGAAAATTCACTTTAAATATCACTGTCCGGGGTATTGTGTGTGTACTTTGCTTGGAGCTGTTTAATCCATTTGTTTTTACTGTTGCCTTAACGGAGGTGTAACAGGGAGCTAGATTAATTTGGGAAGTTAGGAATATTATAGTAGTAATTTGTGGACCTATGTATGTGCTTAAAATCTTTTATTTTATTAATGAATTTTTAATTTAGTTTTGTAAAAAAAAACTCTAAGTCTCAGTGGACTTAATACTACTGAACTCAAGGCAGGCATCTCGAAATAAAATACAAATTGTAAAACAGTTGTGGAAGCTGTTTCAAGTTTCCCTGTGGGATTTGAGCATCTCGGCTTTTACCATCCATTGTGCCATAACACTGACCTGACAAATTTAAATGGGGCTAAACTCAAATCTTAGAAAAAAGAATGCTGAGGTGTTACATTTTGTCAACTGTGGTTATGCCATTGGAAAGATGGATGACAAACAAAGAGACTATTGATAAACTGAATGCATACGAGTTGTGGGTGTATAGGAGGATGTTCCACATATCCCATACAGACAGAAAGTCTAATGAGGAAGGGCTGGGAATGGCTGGAGAAAAGAGGAAATTAGTGCAGAATGTCAAAGAGAGGGAAGTATAATATTTTGGTCACATCGTTAGAGAAGATGATAGACAGGCAGTTATTGGAAGAATAGATTGAAGGAAAATGAGGGAGAAGGAAGCTGAGGAGAAAATGGATTGTGGATGTAATGGACTGGATGCAGTTGACCCTATGTGGAATGTGTGAGGGCAGAACAGGACAGCCAGAGGTGGAGAATGAATGAACGTAGTGCCTCAAAATCACGGGGTGGCAGTGTTTCTTCACTGGTTCAATGGATGCTTGCCCAAAAGTCCAAAGCAACCCATTTTAGGTATTTTGGCACCAATGCTCATGTGGCAGCACTAAGGCCTGGGACTCTGTTTTAACTGCTTCCACTCAGTGGGAATCGGGGTAAATAGGTCAGCTGCCTGTTTTGCACTCATCCTGAAAATCAGGGCCAGGGATACTTGCCTGTTGGGATCAATTCAACTTGATCCTCCAATTTTAATTATCTCAAACAAGTTTAAGGACTTTAATAAGTTTCGGGAAGAAGCAGGGAGGTGGCAGAGGGGAGCAGATTATCCTGCCTTCTGATGAACTTCCACTAGAGCAGCCATTCTTAGAATTGATTCTAGACCATCTGTGAACCACAAATAGTGTTAAAATAAGACTGACCCATAGCAGAGAAATAATCATTAACTTATTCATTGGTGAGAACAGTAAATAATCTGGGCAACAGGATATTCCACAATGGATTTGTCAGAATCTGTTTACTGTTCTTGGTGGAGCTATTATCAAAGGCTTTATTTTATTTTATTCATTCAAGGGATGTGGGCATCACTGGTTGGGTCAACATATATTGCCCATCCTTAATAGCCCTTGAGAAGGTGGTGGTGAGCTGCCTTCTTGAACCTCTGCAGTCCATGTGGTGTAGGTACACCCACAGTGCTGTTAGGGAGGGAGTTCCAGGGGTTTGACCCAGTGACTGTTAATGAACGGTGATATATTTCCAAGTTAGGATGGTGAGTGGCTTGGAGGGGAACTTCCAGGTGGTGTTTACATGTGCCTGCTGCTCTTGTCCTTCTAGATGGTAGTGTTCGTGGGTTTGGAAGGTGCTGTCTAAGGAGGCTTGGTGAGTTCCTGCAGTTCCTCTGTTAGATGATATACACTGCTGCAACTATGTGTCAGCGGTGAATGGAGTCAATATTTGTGGATGTGATGCCAATAAAGTGGGCTGCTTTGTCCTGGATAGTGCCAACCTTCTTGAGTGTTATTGAAGCTGCACTGATCAAGGGAAGTGAGAAGTATTCCATCACATTCCTGAATTGTGCCTTGTAGATGGTGGACAGGCTTTGGGGAGTCAGGAGGTGAGTTACTTATTGCAGCATTCCTATCCACTGACCTGCTCTTGTAGTCACAGTATTTATGTGGCTAGTCCATTTCAGTTTCTGGTCAATGGTAACCCCCAGGACATTGTTAGTGGGGAATTCAGCGATGGTAATACCATTGAATGTCAAGGGGCGATGTTTAGATGTTCCTTCAACAACACCTTCCAAACTCATGACCTTTATCACCTAGAAGGACAAGGGCAGTGGATGCTTGTGAAAACCACCACCTGCAGTTTCCCCTCCAAGTCACTCACCATCCTGACTTGGAACTATATCACTGTTCTTTCACTGTTGCTGGGTAAAAATCCTGGAAGCCCCTCCCTAACAGCACTGTGGGTGTACCTACGTCACATGGACTGCAGCGGTTCAAGAAGGCAGCTCACCACCACTTACTTAGGGGAAATTAGGGTGGGGCAACAAATGCTGGCCCAGCCAGGGTCATCTACATTCCGTGAATGAATAAAAAGAAAAAAAGAAATGTCGTTGTTAACTCTCTCACGCTGTCCACCAATGTCACCTCCAAATCCTTTTTGCTGACCTATTCATTTCAATGCTCAGTACCTTTAAATTTCCTGCATGACTATGCATGCATGGTTTCTTAAAAGGAACGACTTGTGAGTGGGTTGCTGTGTGACTCTCCATGTGTGAAACTTACAGGGAGCGTTGCTGGCCACCATCAAATTGCATCCCAGATATCAACATGAGAATAAAAAATCATCTTTGGGACTCGTTGATCAGATATTCTCACCCTCCAAGAGGTCATATGACTAATGCTGAGTGCATGTGCTTGTGGGAATCTGTGTCCAGATGTGACATTGTGCGTACCTGTGTTCCATTATGCAAGTGTGATGGACTGGTTGGTCATTTTCTGTCTCATTGACTCTGTGTGTTGTGAGGACCCACCAGTGTAGCTGTACGCTCATGGTCAGATGCTTGGCATATCAGTTTTTGTAGGGCCACTTGTCTTACTCCTGTTGCCACAATCATTTCCCCCATATTATTTTAATATCTCCCACCAATTGAGATTTATCCGGGCCCTTAGCCACGTCAGAATAGCAGCTGGAGCTCTGTCTAACTACACTTCTGGCTGCCATGTCCAGAATTTGTGGTATCTTTGTGTGCAAATGAGCTGCTGTGATTCACATATTACAGCAGTACCTTCACTTCAAAAATACTTCATTGGCCGTAAAGTGCTTTGGGACATTCTGTGGCTATTGAAGATGCTATAGAAATGCAAGTCCTCTCTTTCTTCCTTTGACTTGATTGCCAGGGAATTTTCTCAGGGATTCACTGGATTTTAACACCATAACTTGGGCAGATCCTCCTTTAGGTGCATGGTGGGGTGACGGAGGTGAGGCAGAGTGAATGTAATGTTGAGGAAATTGTGGGTAGTGATGTCCTCAGAGAGGATCATACAGTGAAAAGGCAGGTTGGTGAAGCTGGCTTATGGTAGCAATGTAAGAGCATAAGAAATAGGAACAGGAATAAACCTTATGGCCCCTTGAGACTGCTCGCCATTCAACACGATCATGGCTGAGATTCTGCCTCAACTGCACTTTGCTGCCTGCTCCCCATTTCCCTCGGTATCCTCGAGGGATCAAAAATCTGTTTGGTTTGGTCTTGAATACATTCAACAATGAAGCATCCACAACCTTCTTTGAAATGATTCGGTGGCAGTTAAATAGCCTTATTGTTTTCACAAAACTTTTCAGTCTTATGATAATGGTAAATTTGTAGATCTTTTACTCCATACACAGCACTTTACTGAATTAAAATAATCAATAAAAAAAATTAGTTTACATTTGCATTTTTTTTTCAAGCCAATAATTCATCGCACATCATGTTAACCCAAACGATCACTGGTGTGATAAATAATGAAAATGATGCATATATATGTTTATACTGTAAATGTTGACAAAAATTAGTAGCTGAATACAATAAATCTGAGATCTTTGTCAAGATTCTTTGCCCAGGTATGCTAAAGCGTGGCAGATTCTCAAATCAATATTTATTGCAATATGAATTCTCCGTGGTCTGGTTCCATTAGTGAATTGAAACATCAATCATTCAGGGGTTATTTTTTGGCCTTGAATGCATTGAGCTATTAGCTTGTCAGTACTGTTACACTTATTGTTGAAATGTAGTTGCTCTCTAAAGGCAGAATGAAGACAGAATGGCATTTTGTAGTTTGCAGGTCAATCAGAATATTAAAAAACTTGCATGTTGTGCGCACCTGTGTCTGTCACACCTCGGGGTACCATTGTTAGGGTACAAAGTATGTGATCTGCACGCACCTGATTAGCTCAAATAGCACACTGATCCAAATGGAACGAACCAAGAGTTCAGGAAAATCCCATAGGAGTCAGAAAACAAAAGCTTACATTCATATAGCACCTTAACATAGTAGAATTGTCCCCACAGTGCTTCACAGGGGAGTTATTAAACTGAGTTTTGACACAGGGTCACAACAGTAGACATTAGAACCGGTGACCACAAGCTTCAGGTAGGTTATCAGGAATATTTTAAAGAGGAAAAGGTGAGGAGGTTTAGGGACGAAATCTTAGATCTCAGGGCCTTGACGGCTAAAGGCACTGTCATCAATGGTGAATCGGTGAAACTTGAGGATGTGCAAGGGGCCAGAATTGAGGACTGCAGGGTTTAGAGGGTTGCACAGTGAGAGGAGATTTCAGAAATAGGAAGGGATGAGGCACTTGAGGAACTTAAACAGGGGAATGAGAATTTTTAGATCAAGAGATTGCTGGACTGAGACTTTATGTTGGTCAGCGAGCACAGGGCTGATGGGTGAATGAAACTTGGGGCAAGTTAGCAGAGTTCTTTGAAGAGCTCACACTTATGCAAGGTACAAAATGGGAATCCAGACAAGAGAGAATTAAACAACATGCAAGAAGAAGCAGAATAATTAATAAAATTACTGGAAATACTTTATACGAAAACCATATTAGCTGTGGTAGTTGAAGAAAATCATCCTTTATGTCAGGCATCCAACATGATAAACATATAAATCTAACATATTGCACAAATCCGGCAAAAGAATGAATGACCAAATCAACATCCGTTGATGGGGGAGAGTCATTGAGGCAGGACATGAGGAGAACTCGAAATTTGTCTTTGAATAATATGAGATCTTCTATAGCCGCTCCGGCATTAAATCATATCTCAAAGACAATGCAGCACTCTCTTGTTATTCCATTAGATTCTCAAGCTAGGTTGTGCACTGAAGTGCTGGAGCAGGTCCTGGAATAATTGTGAAACGCTTATGGTACATCTAGAGTCTATGATTGGGAGATGTGTAAAAGCAAATGTGTTCTTTGTTTCTTCCTTATGTCTAATGTGACTGCACCTGCAAGCATGAATTATGCTGCGCCTGTTCCAGTATTCCTGCTGTTAAGATAAATCTTAATTGTCGCTGCTTGACTCTGAGAGAAGCATAATTGAATGCACTAAGGCTGATGTAACCTCTTAGAATATATGAAAAATACAAAGATTAAACAATGTCAAGTGTCAGAGAGAGTAGATGTTAGGCATCCAGTCAGCAGCCGGACGGATTTCTCTATACTGCCAGCTGAAGGGATGTCAGATTGTTTGTTGTGTTGTTCCATTTTGTTTCCAAAATAGATGTTTCCAGCTGTGGGGGGCATCCAAAGCCAGAGGTCATTTGTATAAGACAATCACTAATAAATCCAATAGGGAATGCAGGAGAAACTTCTTTACCCAGAGAGTGTTGAGAATGTGGAACCACAATGAGCATTTGAGCCGACTAACGTTTACATGGAAGTTAAAGAAACATTTGAGAGAGAAAGGAATAGGAAGATATGCCAATGGGGTGAGATGATGTCGAGTGGGAGGAAGCTCTTTTAGACCAGTTGGGCTGAATGGCCTGTTTAATTGCTGTAAAGTTCCACGTAATCTTGTGCCAGGATGAATTTTGGGTCCAAGAACTTGCTCTGTTTCTTTTAAAAATAAAGTGCTATGGAATCTTCATATCTAAATAAATATGGTTTCAGTTTAACACATTCAACAGTGCAGCATTCTGGTCCTAAGCTGAAGGGGCAGGCTAGATCAAACACTGAAACCAGTTGTGGGCTTACGAGTCTTCCAGTCCTGGTGGACTTCATCCTAGGGCCTTAAAAGAGGTGGCTGATGAGGTACTGGATGCGTTGATGTAAATTTTCCAAAATTTGCTAGATTCTGGAAAGGTTCCATCAGACTGAAATGTAGCAAATATAACCCCTCTATTCAAGAGGGGAGGGAGGCAGAAAACAGGAAACTATAGGTAAATGTGCTGGGGGCGATTCAGAGGAGATTTACTAGATCGATACCTGGAATGAGCGGATTGTCTACTGAGGACAGGTTGGACAGGCTGAGTTTGTTTCCACTGGAGTTTAGAAGAGTGAGGGGTGACTTGATTGAAGTGTATAAGATTATGAAGGGTAGTGACAGGGTGGACGTGGAAAGGATGATTCTTGTTAGGTAAGGGAATCAAAGGTTATTGGGAATGTGGAATTAGAAACACAAACAGACCAGCCATGATCTTCTTGAGTGGTGGAGCAGGATCAAGGGGCCAAATGACCTACTGCTCCTATTTCATATGCCCATATGGTCATATGGGGGCTTTAGTCCTGAAATGGGATTGAGAAAAGAACGTGAGGATGTGCTACAATAGCAAAACACTGTGTATGTGGAAATACAGGCATAGTACCTCAAAAGCGGCACTCTTGGGGGCCATGCTGGATTTTGGACATTGCTGGGTGTCAGGTTGGGTGGTTCAGACACGGGCAGTTTGGGTCAAGCTGGGTTGGGTGGGGTCAAGGGTCACTTAGGGTGGGACAGAGCAGCGCACGAAGCAGCGAAGCTAGTAACTAGTCTGGAACCACACCGTGCCACTGCAGCACCTACCTGAATTGTCAAAGTAAGTTATGTTTTTTTAAAAAAAAAATAACTCCATTAAAATTGATGCACGGAACATGGTAAAAATGTTTGGTGTTCAGACGCCGCCAATTTTCGGGTGGCCTGATTTGAGATACTTTGCCGGTATAAAATTAAAAAAAAGAAAATGCTAGAAATACTCAGCAGGTCAGGCTGCTTCTGTGGAGGGAGAAACACAGCTGGCCTTTCATCAGCAGAATATGCTGATAGTGTGCGATGCAGAAGGGCGGACAGAGGTCCATATGGAGCGTAAACGCACGCTGGCATAGACCAGTTAGGCTGTATGGCCTGCTTCTGTGCTGTAAGTATGTAATTCTATGCAGCTGCTGGCGAAAGATTGAGTGTGGTGTGAGGTGAAGGAAGGGCAAGTCCTACAACTCCCCTGCTGGAGGTCACATGGCTTGTCCTCCAGTATGAGGATCTGTTAGGAGGCCCATAAGTGCTTGTAATCCCCTCAACTCTTTCTTGCTGAAACCAAAAGCAAGAACTAGATCAGCGCTGTCACAGCTCCTTTTCGCATTCATTACTATCAACTTGTGAAATTTCTGTGGGTGATAGTGGTAGGTGAATGTTCAATCTACCTGTGCGACATTTCACTGTCCTGCTCTGATGTTAACCAATTTCAAATAATGAGATTAACTCCTCCATTGGAATTGTGGGAACTGAATATCTGATGAATCCATTGAGCGTTCAGTCTTTAATATCCCCATTAATAGCTTCTAGCCTCTGATACAATCATTAGTCTGGTGCATGCAGCATTCCTGAGCACATTGGCCAACATTGGCTCCCAGTCTGGCAGCACCTTGTGTTGAAATCCTTCCATGGCCCTACCCTTCCCTATCCCTGTAACCTTCTTCAGCCCTCCAGCCCTCCAAAATATCTACCTTCCTCCACTCCTTAATATCTAACACTTTGAGCTTTAGGTCACCTGTCCTAATATCTCTTTGTATGGTTTGCTATCAAATTCTGCATGATTACACTCCTATAAAACATTTTAGAATGTTTTACGATATTAATGGTGATATAAATGTGACTTGCTATTGAGTTTAAAGCTCTCGTTCTACTTCAGTTTGTTTAGAGATGTTCGATGTGGTTTTAAACAAAGATAAGTTAGAAATTGGTTTGGTGAGGCAAAGCAGTTTTAAAGATGATGGTCATACAATTTGCATAATATCACTTACATTTTCAAACACAGTCTATACTACTGCAAGAACCCCCATATAATTATCTGTTTAGATGAAGTTCAAAATGGTGCACTACAATTGAATCCCCCTTGACACAGTCATGCTGTTTGAATAACTAAGTCCAATTATTTCTGTATCTCACAGGGAACTTCAATAAGATTATTCATTTGGGATCCACTTTGCATAAACTGCCTAACCTTCGCCTTTATCAATCACCTTCACTTCAGTGAATAGCCTTTGATAGGTTTTAATCTGTCACAGGAAGATATACAACTTTGCCCTTACTTATTTTATAATGCTGTTCATAGAGGAAGCAGGAAAGGCGATGATACTATTTTTTTAAGGAATCCTGTACAAACCTTACTCAAAGTGTTAACTTGTGAAATGCAAAGAGCTATGTGAAAATATTAGAGGAATACAGGAAAATATACGTTTCAAGTGGTAACAATTGCTACAACTTAACAGTAAGATTGAGGGTGGCTGTTCCCATTGTATCTTTAAAAAATCTTTCTTGGATTGTGAGTGATGCTGGCAATTTTTACCCATTCTCAGTTCCCCTTGAGAAGGTGGTCAGGAGCTATCACCTTGAACTGCTGCGGTCTATGTAAACAAGATACGCACACGGGAATGGAGTACTTGCAATGGAGTTCCAGAATGTTGACATAGCAATGATGAAAGGAGAGGCTGATGTGGTTCCAAGTCAGGGTGGTGGTGGTGTGTGGCTTGGAGAGAATGTTGGAGGTGATGGTGTTCCCATGTACAGGCTGTTCCAAGTGATGGACAAAATGGCTTCTGCTCTCAAGCCTTTATATGCGAAAGATGACATCAGAGGTCACATGACTATGACAATCCTATGTCCACATTGCACAAAGGTACTTCTCCAAACATCCCCTTTTTATTAAAAAAACAACCTGCGTACACTATCATTTGCGGTTGCAAATCAGGCACATAATGATCTACAATGAAAATCATCACACACATATACAGAAAACGGAATATATTTAAGAAGAAAATGGATAGATTTCTGGACTCTAAGGCATCAAGGGGTATGGGGAGAGCGCAGGAGTACAGTGTTGAGATAGAGGATCAGCCATGATCATATTGAATGGCAGCGCAGGCTTAAAAGGCCAAATTATTTACTCCTGCTCCTATTTTCTGTTTCTATGTTAAAACTGATCATTCTAGTCTGACCCAATTTAGTCTGTCCCTACACATAAATTGCATGCAAAATCCTTAAAGCATTCAAGTCTTCTAATAGTACGGATGCAGATTGTTATCGGCCATTCATCTGGTGGCTACTCATTCCCGGTGTGATGGTGCCTCTCCGGGGAATTTCACTGCTGTGGTGAGTGCTGCTGCTGTGGTAACTGTTGCTGCTGATCTGTCATCTTCACTGGGGAATGGTTGACCTCTGGGACTGATGGTCATTCAGTTCCTTGTGCGGTTGGTGAACTCACATCTTCCTCATCAGCTATCTGCCATGCCAAGTGGCTTCTCCAGTTGTATGTATTTGTCTGTGGTTACGATATATTTGGTTGTTCATTTTCATCATGTACAATCAAGGTGACACCTTCTCTATACAGGTCCTAAGTTGTCAAGTGTGCTGACTTCAGTTGAATGTGTTGAATGTTTACACTCAGACCTGCTCTCTGATTCTCAGCTCTGGCAATGAGTTGGCAAATTTGGCTCTCTGCTGTTTCACTTTGATTTTGGCACTCATGCCTGTTACCATTTCTGGCTTCAGTAGTGTTTTAGCTATTAGAAGAGTAGTTTTGGTGCAGTGTGACATTAGTTGCTGAACTGGACAGCTTTCCATGCCTTGAGTATGTGTGTTTCTGCACTGTAGGATTGCCTTGTACACACCTGTGCTGGATCTACTCAATTTTTTGATGATCCCTTTGGTAATTTTCACTGCTGTCTCAGCCTTTCCATTTGACTGGGGATAGTTTGGAGATGATGCGTAGAGCTGAATTCCCCAATCATTTATGAAGTGCCTGAATTCTTCACTCGTGAACTGAGGGCCAATGTTACTCATGGCAATGTCAGGAATTCCATAATGACTGAAGTGTGCTTTCAGACATTCTGCAATCTCACTGATGGTCATTGATGTCAGCTTATCTAGCACTCAATAGTCTGACCGTAGTCAATGGTGATGAGCTGTTTCCAAACAGAGTGAAGAGATTTACTCCAACCTTCACACATGGTCTGCACGGTTATGAACAGTTCTTTAGTTTGCTTAGTTTAATGTTCATTATAAGCACTGCATTGACTGATGTGGCCCTTAATCTCATTGCTCATGTTTGGCCAATAGAGAACTTCTCGTGCTTCCTCAGACTCGATTCCTTGATGGCTTGCATGGATGTTATTCAGCACATCTCTTCTTCATCTCCTGAGGGATGATGACTCTAGTTCCTTTGTACAAGACACCATCTTGGCAATTGCTTCATCCCTGTTTGTCCAATACTCTCTTATAGCAACATGTGTGTCCTTGATGGTTTCTGGCCATCCTTTCATCATGATATACTGTAGCACTTGGAGAGTTGCATCTTGCTGCCTAACTTGCTTGATCTGAGCAAGGTGCTTGTCTGTCAGATTCAATGTCTGTGCTTGATTGGTGACTTCCGAAGCATGTCATGTTGCTTCACACTGAATCTGGAAGATTTCATACTCTATACTCATATCATTAACTTTATTCAAAGGGAGTGCAGCTCTTGACAGTGTGTCGGTGATATACACATTGTCATAATCCCAGCTGATGGTAATACTAGACAAGTCCTGTTCCAGAGCGAAACCTGGCTTGACAGATTCCAAATTTTTTATTAAACCATGGAGGAAAGTTGCTGAACAAATGCTGATAAACTTTTAACACAAAGAATAAAATATTTGTTAAACAAGAAAAATGAATCATATTATACCAGACAAAAAAGTTGGAAAGATCTCAATACAAGTACAAGAAAATGATTCCCAAATATTCACTGTTCCTTCACTCCAGCTATCTCTTTACAGACACATACAAATTTTGAAAGATAAAATAATTTACCAGATCTATCTTAAACTTGGATATTCTGAGTAAATATGTGGTACATGTGAACCAACTGGTGAACTGTGGATGGACACACCACACCCCAAAGTGAATGACAGATGAGACCAAAGCAGGTTCTATTTCTCAATAACCCACCCTGACACTTATCACACCATGAGCCAATTGGTCTCACTGAAACTCTGTCTTTCTCACGAGGGTTTCCAATCTCCACATTTGAAGAATTCACCTTGGAATTCTCTCCAAAGGTCACTCCCACTCAGACAGCTTCAACAAGAATCTACCTCCAGGATTTCAAGCTCACCTTTTGAGATTCCTTTCCCCTGGATCTCTGCGTACACACAAGCTCCACCTTCTATGCACACTTTTAGATCTTCAGCTGTGCCAAGCAGAACACCTTGTTCCAAAAGGGTACCTTTGCCCTTACGGCCTGCAGCATGGAGTCACCAACGTTTGACTGCCTTCTTGGATCTTCAGAGCTTCTCTTGAGCCCACTTTGCCTCAAGTCTTCTCTCCGCAGCTCTCTCTCTCCCTCTAATTCAGAGCCTATTGCTCTGTTCCTTTCTCTCAGCTTTACTAAACATGGTCTGTTTCTGATCCTTGTCCTTGTCCCTTACCTGGGATTGTCTTCTGGGACCTCTTTCTGTCCCACTCCCTTGTTTGGAACCTTCTTGGTTTGGAACATTGTCCCCCACCCCATGGGTCCTTGTCCCCTCCTTGGGACACCTTCTCTGCGATGGCATTCCAGTTCCAGGTTACCTGACCTACAGTTTCACACTTTGTCTTCTGCCCTGATGTGCAGAGCCAGTTCCTGGCCTAAAGATGTAAAAAGACACCAGCTGCGATTGTGTGGCCTTTCCCCAGGCTGCACATGCATGAAAACAACAAACTAGGCATGTGTGACCATCTCCCAGCCAGTGCAAATGCAAGACCCCAAGATCCACTGGGACCTGGAGTCCCTGATCTCCGAAAACCTGATCTCTGACTACTGACTGAAGTAAGTATCGGAGTTCATCACAATCTGCTTCCCCTGCTTGTAATATACTTCCAATGGTATATTTGGAACAGATAGAAGCGTTTTGAGAAAGATGCTTTGAAGTGGCTTGTGATCAGACTCTACTGTCACTTTGTCTTCCCCAAACAGGTTGAAATGCTCACAAGTAAAGACAGGCACTCTTTCTCAATCTGTACATCGCATCATTCAGTTTGTGTTAATGCTCTGTATGCAAGCGTGATTGGTTGTCCTTGCTGCTTGAGGGTTGCTCCAAGTCCTGTCTCGCTGGCATCACACTGGAGGGTAACTTCATCATTAATATTGTAACACCTCAGCATTGGCATTGTTGTCACTAGTTGTTTGCTGAGAATGAAAGCTGTTTCTCGTATTGTGCCTCAACACCACTGAATATCCTTTGCAATGAGCTTGCATAGATGTTCACATCCTGATAACAAATTAGGCAAGAATTTGACTAGGTAGTTCACAAATCCTACACATCGTTGCACTGCCTTCACATCAGTTGGTTGCTGCATCTCTGCTGAAACTCTGGCCTTATCAGGATCAGGGTGAACTCCTTTTGCTGTCAGTGCATGACATTTATACTTGACTTCAGTCATCTTCAGTTGCAGTTTTGTTTTATTCAGCTGTACCTGGAAAGCTTTCTCCAGCAGCCTCACTAGATTCTGATCATGGTCAGCAATGGTTTCTCCCATTGTATCTCCACATCCATAGACTAGCATATCGTCCATCATTGCCTCCACTCCTGGATGCTCATTGACTATGTCATGCTGTTGGCATTGATACTCTTCCGGAGCAGTAGGGATGCCAAACAACATGTGCAATTATCTATAATTCCCAAATGGCACCCAGAATGTAGTCAGAAGACTGCTTCCTTCATCCAACTTCATTTGCCAATATCCATCCCTTGCATTGAGGGCACTAAAGAACTTTAACTTGGAAAATTGTGACAAAATGTCTTCAATGGTTGGCATAGGGTATTGGCATCGCTTCAAAGCTTCCTGGAGGCCCTTTGGATGGATATATACACGCTCTCAGCTTTCCAGGTTGTTTCACTGCCACAATGCTGCTAACCCAGTCTGTAGGAGTTATCACTTTCTTGATTACTTCCTTCTTTTTACTTCCCCTATCCTGTTTTTTGGCTGGACTTGAGGGCAGCTGCAACTCTCCTTGGAAGATGCTGAGTTGGTCTCACACTCTCATCCACTTCAAGATTATAATCACCAGGAAAATATCCAAGACCTGTGAAAACATCTTTGTAATGTTTTAGGATTAGTTCAGCGGTCAATGGCTTTGTGCCATGTAAAACCTTATGGCCTCTTCTGGTACATGGAGGATTACCCACCCAAGCTTTTGACTTGTTTCAGCTGAGAGGAGTGGATTTTGGTTAGTCCAATATCTGGGACTGTAGATCTTCTTTCTTCCTATTGCATTGGGCTTTCAGCTTAGTTTAACCTCTTGGGGTGGGTGTCTTTCCATCATACAACTCAACTTTACCTTCGATGGCTTCAGTTTTGTGTCACCATCTTGAGCAACTTCCCACAGGTCCATGAAGCCCATGATGTTGCATGTAGCACAGATGTCTATCTGACACTTCATATTAACCTGATGCTCTCCTCCTGCAGTTGTCATTCCAATAGTCACAAACCATTTTTCACCTTGAGACTTGAGAGTGCCACTCTGTTCTTGTAGAGTGATCCATCAGGATCACATCTCTCCAGCAACCATATTTATAGGCTTTCTTTTCTTCTTTCCGGCAAAACACTTGAGTACAAAGTGATCCAGCTTCCTGCAGTTAGAGCACTGCTTTCCTCACACTTACACATGTTTCCTTTTGTGTGGTGTCCTTTGTCATATTTACATCAAGTATTTTGGCCTTGATCTTTCTGTTGGCCCTTCTGTAAATGTTTCTTCCCTTCGCCGTTGTCTTGTACTTGGAAGGCCTGAACTGCCCTCCTGCAAAATGTAAAGCCTTCTCAGCTCTCCCATTAATGCTACTCAGCTGATGATTGACCACTTCAGAGTTTCTACACATGTCAATAGCTTTCTTAAGAGAAGTTTCTCTTGTCTCAGTAGACATACTGTCACTTGTTCCTAAGACAATCCTATCTCTGATCAGATAATCCTTCAGTTACACAAACTCACAAGATTCAGCTAGAAGTCTCAGTGAAGTCACATACTGATTAATATATCTTCCCTGTTTCTGAGTTCTGGGGAAGAATTTTCCCTCCATTGCGGGGGAAGTTCAGCAGCGGGCGCGTGCTGGTGCTCCTCCGATTGGGGGCATGCCGCCATTTTATGTAGGTCGGCCAATTAAGGCCCACCTAGGGTGACGTTCGCCAGGAAGCGCTATGTGCTCCCTGTGTGGGCGAGGGGGGGGTGGGCGGAATCCCTGAACCGAGAGTGCGCTCTTTCACGCATGCGCATGAAAGAGTGCACTCATCTCCCTGAGGCTAAGTGCTGCCTCAGGGAGATCGGTGCCAAATATCAAAAATGTGAAATATAGAAAAATAAAATTTCCCTGACATGTCCCCTCATGTGACACTGTCACGAGTTGGGACATGTCCATCACTTTTAATTAAACTTTTATTAAATTTTTAAAAATCTACATGAAACCTCATCCCGGCCATGGACAAGGTTTCATGCTTTTTCTGAAGCCCGCCAGGGCTCCCAGCCTGCCCGCCATCCTTAAGGTTGGACAGGCAGGTCCTTTACCTACTTGTTAGTTTTTAAATGGCTTCAATAGGCCGTTGACAGCTCAGCGGATGCACAGCTGATTCGGCTGTGCCCCCGCTGACCTGAAAATTGAACTGACGCAGGGTGATGTCAGGAATTCCGTCCAACGTCACACGGTATCATTTTACATGTCGGCAAGCAGGTCCCACCCCCGCTTGCTGAACTCATTATCCTGTCCCTGGTGTTGAACATGTAGCGTTCATAAGTAGCATTAGTATAGGGCTCAAAATGGGTGTTTAAGGCTTCCAAAATTTCACAACACTGCCTTTTCTGCTCCTCAATGAGGTCAAGGGTGCAATATAGTTTGTGGCACTCTTTCCACAGCACTAGCAACAGAGTTGCTACCCTTATTTGTTCAGGTTTCTTGAATAACTCTATGGCAATTCCATAGTTCTGCCATTGAGACTGGAAGAATTTCCAATTTAATTTCAAATCTGCCTTCATCTCTTCCGGAGCCGGTACTGGAATATATAACGCCGCACTGACTCACCCAGCAGTCAATGTCCTGGAGAAATTTGCAGACTGAAATTCTAATTATTGTCTGATGTTTCTTACAGCAATTGGCTCTTTTCTAGCTATCTTAATCCACTGAATTTTAGTTGCATACTCCTAAACCATGTCCCAAATGGTGGATGAAATAGCATGTACCTTGAATCAACCAGTTGAACATTGCTGTATGTATTTGCTTACTTTAGTCTTCCACGTGGACACTGTGACCATTTGCTAACCTACAGCTAAATTTCTTTTATGTGGCAATGATTTTAACAGTCAACTTAATGCAAGATGTTCTTCTGAAAGTATGAAGTGCAGATCAGCTGGAATATTTTATGATCCCTGGGTCATAGTATTTGACCTTTTTAAATTTATGTAAACCATGTCCCAAATGGTGGATGAAGTAGCTTCTGCTCTGAAGCCCTTTTCTGCCAAGGATAACATCAGAGGTCACATGACAATGGCAATATTATGGCCACAGTGCACAAAGGCACTTCTGTAAACACAGGCTGTGGTTGTCCATCCATAGGTTATGGGTTTGGAAGGTGCTGTTGAATATGCTTTTGATTAACAGCCTGGTATCAATCTCCCTGTAAAGAATGATACACTTCAGTGTTTGCCTACCCAGCTCAACCCTTTAATAGATGTAAGCTCAATTCAGCTGTAGCTATTCAGCAAATTGCTTCAGTAATCACATCTAGGTTAACTTTTCTCCCCCATTTGATTTTAAGTAACCCTCAGAGAACATTGACAACTGGAGTGGCAGTGACAGTGACAGAAAATGGATCACTTCATTAGCTTCAAATTGGAGCTAACATCTTTAACGGGA
Organism: Carcharodon carcharias; assembly: GCF_017639515.1. NCBI lineage: Eukaryota > Metazoa > Chordata > Chondrichthyes > Lamniformes > Lamnidae > Carcharodon > Carcharodon carcharias. The sequence goes on along the minus strand of NC_054475.1, from coordinate 165,187,428 downwards.
ATTGCATTTTTAGGTTGGTACAAACCTTGTTAGGGCCAATTAAAGTCTGTTTTAAGCATCTGGCTCTCTCAGTTCTATCCTCTGTCAATTCCTACTTCTATACTCTAAGTCCCACTAGACTGCAGTAAAAGGAATTAGTACAATGCCAGAGTTTGTATTTCAGCCATACAGGTTTGAAAGGTAGCACAGACTGTGTAGAACTTTCCATTCTCCTGGCAACATACATTCATAGGAGAAAATCTCCGGCTTCAGTTCTGACAACTTGAAGGTAATTACAGGACAATGTTAGCTGTTTCTCAGGGAGGCGGTTACTAAATTGCACATCCTGGCTGAAGGGGCAATATACACATGGGTACAGCCTTGTCTGTGATCCTTAAGATAACCACTGCCTGAAAGGTGACTCGTGGCCTGTCCATGTTGCCATAGGAGATTTGATGGGGATGTCATTCCTTAGCCTACAATTTTATGATGCATTTTGCACCAAGTCACGATGGGTAACAAGGCTTCCATGTAATTGAGTTGTCCAAGGTTGCACAGCGTCATATATCTCAGTCATAGCACTCTTGCCTCCAAGTTAGGAGTTGTGCATTCAAATCCAGTTCCAGAGAGTTGAGCATTTAATCCAGTCTGACACTCCACGTGCAGTACTGAGGGAGTGCTGCAATAGCAGAGTCTTTCAGCTGAAATGTTAAACTAAGATCCTTGCTGCTCTCAAAGATGGCCGTAAAAGAACCCAAAATGCTAATCTAGGAAGTAATGATAAACCTGTATAAACATACAAACCTGTCTAAAACTCTGTTTCAGTTTCAGCTGGAGCTGTGTCCAGTTCAGGTCATTGCACTTCAGGTAGGATGCGAAGGCAGTCGAGAGGGTGCAGAGAAGATACACAAGAATGGATCCAGGGATGGGGATCTTCAGTTCTTAAAACAGATTAGAGAGGCCTGAGCTGTTCTCCTTGGAGAAGATAAGGTTGGGATGAGATTTGATCGAGGTGTTCAAAATCATGAGGGGTCTGGACAGAGTAGATAGGAAAGAATTGTTCCTATTGGTGGAAGGGTCAAGATTCTAACCAGAGGGCATAGACTCAAAGGGATTGGCAAAAGAAGCAGAGGCAACATAAAGAAAATCTTTTTCATGCAGTGAGTGGTTAGTATTTTGATGCACTGCCTGAGAGGGTGGTGAAGGCAGATTCAACTGTATCTTTCGAAAGGGAATTGGATAACTATCTGAAAAGAAAAAGAAATGCAGGACTGGGGGGGAAAGGCAGTGGAGTGGGACTAGGTGAGTTACTCTTGCAGAGAGTTTGCACAGATATGAGGGGATGATTGGCATTCTTCTGTGGTGTAACAATTCTATGACTATTTGATAATCAAAGATCATCATGGGTATTCCCCCCCACCCCACTCCCACACCGACCTCCCCATGCTCCAGCCAATATTTATCCTTCAATCAACATCACTGAAATGTAACAACTTGCCGTCTAAGGGATCTTGTGTGAACAAATTGGCTGCCGCATTTTATGTGTTACATCAGTGACGACTGTACCTCATTGACTATAAAGCGCTTTGAGACCTGCTGAGGGCATGTAAGTTGCAATATAAACACAAGTTCTTTATTTCTTTGATTGTTGTAAACCCATTCAGTTTCCTTCAGCCCAATCCATGAAATAAAGATTCAGAGGATATTGTTAAGATATCAATGTGTGACTTCAGTCTGAGCATCCTGTATGGTGCTTTCCCTACCTAGCCTACACCTTTCTATCTGGTTCCACTTTCTTCGAGATCTGCGCCAGATGTATAAATCACATCTAGTTACACAAAGCTTTTGGTTGTGATATGTTGCAGGTTTTCATGTGTACACTTTGTGTTGCACCCATCACAATGACAGCTTCATTCACTTCTCTTTCCGTTAAGACATACAGTATCGGCAGTAAATATAGTCACATGACTTTTCTAACCCCCATTAGCCTCATAAAACAAATTGATTTTCTTGAACAGTGGAGCACACACTTTCCAATTCAATCACTTAACTCAGTGACTTTCTTGATGCTACAGAATCTCATTCTGCAATCTCTTTTATGGCTCTGCTAATTTGTGATGCAGCACCGGACACACCGGTGTAGATTTTGACTTTTGCTCTCCGTCCATTCAGGCAGTGAGGACCAACCAGACGACCTCCTCCACGAGCTCAGTGCTTTTGAGGCCCCAACCCTTTTACATTTGCTAGGGGAGCTACAGGGAGCCAAACAGATCTCCTGACACAGATCACTGGAATAAGCGTAAAAAACAAGCTGGAAACTAAATGGCCATGTCTCTTTTAAGTCCCATTCCCCTGAGTCTGGTGGGAGTGAACACAGCAAAAGCTGCAACCCGCCCTGATCTAACATTGCAATCGGGGTCCGATTTCATTGAGCTATGCCAAGTCTATAGCACATTCAGCTTATGACAGTGTTTGTGCTCCACAAGAGCTTCCTCGCAGCCCACTAACATCTCCCTCTATGCCTTTCACCTTCATGTTTCCTAGCTTCACCTTAAATGTACTTATGCTGTTTCCCTCAACTATTCCCTATGGCAGTAAGTTCCACATTCTAACCACTCATTGGGAAAATTAGTCTCTCCTGAATTCCTGTTGGATTTATTAGGGACCACCCTGTACTTTTGGCCCCTAATTTTGGTCTGAACACACATGTGGAAACATCTTCTTTACATGTAGCCAATCAAATTCTTTTATAATCTTAAAGATCTCACTCAGGTCATGCCTCTGCCATCATGTTTCCAAAGAAAGAAGCCCAAGCCTGTTCAGTCAATCCTGATAGATAGAACCTCTCAGTCCTGATGTCATCCTCCTGATTCCATTTTGCACATTTTAATGTATTTTGCACCTGCCACCTGTATTACTGAGCAGAGTGGCCTCAGATTTATGAAGCCTCATTGGCACATAGTATGGCTGGCTTGAGCAGATAAATACATGCAAGGCTCATTAAGCATGGAAACCAAATAAAAATAGTTGCTCCTCTATCTTTCAGGTGAGAAGCTAAACTTATGCTCTATAATAGGTGGATATTAAAGATCGAATGCACTATCCGATGAAGAGCAGGATGACATCTTCCAAGTCTTAGCCCATATTTAATGCTTAACCAATACCACTAAAGATAGACCCTCCAATCATTTATCTCAGAGCTATTTGTAAGACCTTGTGGTGTGAAAAAATAAGTTGCCTGCCACATTGGCCTGTATTACAACAGTGACTAAACTTCAAATTAAAAAAAAAATAATTGGCCATGAAGTCTTTCTGTGCATTCCACAGCACCAGGGCCAACTTCAGGAAGCTCCCTCATACCATTGAATGTTAAAGGCAGCATGATGATCAAACTAGCAAGTCGTAATCATAGGTTAATTTCAACAATTTTTTTTTATATGCTTCAGGGGACAAGCATAATCAATGTCCTTGCCTTTTTAGCAGATGCCACCTGAAAAAGAAATATTGTTTGAATGATTTTCCTCACTTGGACGCATCCTTATTGGAGTGTAACATTAGTAGGAAGATAAGATGCCTTCCAAGAGAGGCGGTTGCTCATTGTAAGGAATAAGGGACGATGCCAAACCAAAGAGTTCATTACCACTACAGCAGTCTATACATTGCTGAATGAAGGTGTCAGATAGTGACAACTTGATGAACACAAATTTACTTCAGTCTGTTCAAAGGACATGAGTCCATTAAATAGGCAGATTGTACATAAAGTATTTTTTAATCAAGCTCATAATGCGAGTAAGGGATTGGAGTGTGTAAAATAAGTTGTGAACTAGAATTTGAGCCGAAACTTTTAGCCCCTAGTAAAACGCTAACTTTGCTGGAGGCTCACTGTATTGTACTGTTCACTGTACTGCTCTGACCTGGGGATGAGGAATGTACTTTTGTACCTTTTTCCTTTGGAACCATCACTCCGCGCCCCCCTTTAGAATGCGTCTGAGAATTTTTTGGAGCGTTGTGGCAGAAAGAAGGAAAAATTAATTTGTTTGCACTGAAGAGCCCAGAATTGCACCAGACAGGATATTTACATAATAAAACATTGGGCAGGCACGCACCCAATCAGCAGTAAAATGGTGCGCAGTGATGTCAGGCAAACGTCCTGACATCATCGCGCACTCCTGCGATATTTTGCATGGTGGGCCTGCACGGGTGGCTGGAGTGGTGCCCGCAGTTAATTAAACGACCCCTTAAGGCCCTTAAGAGTCCCATTGACTGTGATTTTTCCTTCCCCGTGCGAGTTCCAGCTCGTCGCATGGGCAAAACGTGCAGGCGGCCAGCCAACATTTTCACAAACCTCATCCAAGGGCAGCATTGCCGGTGTGAGTAGTGAGGAGTTTTGGAGATACGTTGCTGCTGGTTGCTTACTGGTAATTGGCAGATTCATCTCTGTTTGGGGCTTCATTCTTAGCATTTCCAGGCTTCATTTCAGGACTCATTGCCAGACCGTTTGGAGGATTCAGACCGTGTGGATCCTTCTGGGTATCGGACAGGCTTCCCTTACCCTGGTAATGGGGACTGTGGTCTCCGCTGGAAGCACCTCCTGAGGAGGGAGAGGGGGGCAGAAGGGAGAGGAGGCCACATGTCCCAATGCAGCTGCCAGGGCAGGTACCTGTGGGACGACAGGTGCAGGCACATGGGGTGCAGGACCAGCAGGCAGTCCAAGGTGGAAGGGGCCGCAGAAGATGCTACTATTCTGCTGCCAGTGTTTACAGGCGGCAATGCAGCTACCTCAATATGTCCGAGGTGCAATACCAAAGGAGGCTCCGCCTCTTAGGGGAGACCGTGACCTCCATCTGTCAGGTGATTGGGCCTGAGATCAGCTCCTGTGTGGGTGGACACCCCATGCCAGTGGCTCTGAAGGTCACAGTGGCCCTCAACTTCTATGTCTCCAGCTCTTTCTAGGGGTCAGTGAGGGATCTGTGTGGAGTCTCCCAATCAGCTGTCCACAGTTGTGTCAAGCTGGTGACAGAAGCTCTGTTCAGGCAGGTACTGACATTTATTCATTACCGTGTAGATGAGGCCAGCCAGGCTGAGCGAGCCAGAGGCTTTGCAGCGATTGCTTGTTCCCCTGCATCCAGGGTGCCATCAACGGCACACATGTGGCCATCAAGGCGCCAGTGGGTCAGCCGGGTGCTTTAGTTAACAGGAAGGGCTTCCACTCCATGAACATGCAGATAGTGTGTGACCACAGGGTGCAGATTCTGCAAGTCTGTGCAAGGTACCCAGGCAGCTCCCATGATGCTTACATCCTGAGACACTCCAAGATGCTGAGGTTGCTCAGTGCTCCCAGCTGACTGTTGGGTGACAAGGGCTATCTGTCGATGAGGTGGCTCAACACGCCTCTCCACCATCCAAGAACAGAGGCAGAGCAGTGTTACAATATGAGTCATGCCTCCACAAGAGCAGTGGTAGAGAAGACCATAGGTCTTCTCAACGTGCACTTCTGATGACTGGACCGTTTGGTTACCTGGACCGTTACCTCCCAGAGTGGGTGTCACTGATAATGGTTGCATGTTGCGCTCTCCAGAATCTGGCACCGGCAAGGGGGGACCCACTGGAGGAAGAGGATCTTGACACAGCTGCACAAGCCACAGAGGATGAATCAAGTGGTGAGTCAGAAGAGGAGCTTGTGAGGAGAATGTTGAGGGCATTGAGGCAGACCTTGGTAGCCTCCAAGGACGCAGAGATACCAGGGACACCTTGATCCAATGTTCCTTCAGCAAGTCTACCAAAGACCTGCTTCCGCCTCATGCCAGGGCTGCTGCCTCCATTCTGGATGTCTGAAAGAACCCTTCCATTTGAACACAAGGGACACTCAGTGTCTGTGCAATAAAGTTCAGAGCCATTTACATCCAGCATTACATACTGGCATACCCTACACCAATAAAATAAAAGGGTGAAGCATACAGAGGCCATAATGACAAAAACAAAATTTATCTCATTGTGACAATTCCAAACGATTTACGTAAGCTTCTCTGGTCTTCATTCCCAGATGTATAGATAAAGTAAACATAAATTAACATAAAATCACCTGCGACCTGTCCCTCATGTGCTGATGGTGCCTTTAACTTACACTTGCGAGTGCTACATCTTGATGTTCCCCCCTCACTGGCATCAGCATTGGAGCCTGCCTGCTGACTCTGCTGTCTTGTTGGCCTTGGTGACCTTGGCAATCATCCTCTGGCCAGTGGAGCCTGTGCTGGCCCCACCCGGGGGAGGTTGGGGGGGTAGTGGCCAGTGCCATGGCTGGCATCTCTCCAAACGCCGTAGCCTCATCAGGTGCCTTGATCACTGGCAGAGGGGCAGAGAAGCTGCTGCTGTCATCCAGAACGCCCTGAGAGGAGCTCGCAGAGATGACAGGCAGCTCGTGCACCAATGTGAGGTCGTTCTGGACCTCCCTGCACACCATTGATGGACGGGCACCTAGCTGGGTTACTGGACAGGATGTTCCTCTCATCAGGCGGGCACATACACCTCTCAGACTGACACTGAGCACCTGAGGCTCAGGTCAGTGCCTGTGTGAGGGCTTGCAGGTCTGTGCGCAACCCCAGGAACCCCTGGTTCTGCCTCTGCATGAGAGTCGACACTCTCCCAATGGAGGAGACAGTGCGCTTGACCATGAGGGTCAGTGCCGTGCGCATGCTCTGCACGAACTCCTCCACAACGGAGATCATGGCACACACATGCTCATGGATCTCCAGCAGATCCTCCTTCATGTCCCGCTGGACATCCACCATCTGCCGTCTAATGGACAACTACAGAGACTCATCATTAGCCTTCAACTGAGCTTTGTCTTGGACCCCAGCAGCTCTCCGACTGCCAATGTCCTGGAAACTCCCTGCCTCTGCCTGCACCTCAAGCGATTGTGAAGTGCTCTCATCAATGTGCACCAAGATACTAGCCGCTGCTCTAACACCCACTGAGGTGTTGGTGCCTGCTTCAAAGACTGGGTGTGATGCAAGTGTAAATGAAGCCCGGTGGTCCTCTGGCATTAGGGGTGGCCCTTCAGGGTCCGGAGACCGATCTTCTGCTGGCGAACCTAAAAAGGACAACAAGGACATGTCATTAGTTAAAGTCATCACACTGTCACTGGGCATGCCAGGTACCCTGGTGAGACAATGGAGATCTGCATCACGGTGTCCTCATCTTCCAATGATCAATGGGGACTCCAGGTTCAAAGCTCACATCAGTGAAGAGACTACACTAGAATGGTTGCACAAGCTGAATGTCTAACCACTGCACTCTTACCTTCGACTGGCATCCCCGTCTCTCCACGCCCGGTTGCACATGGGCCGTGCTGGCTCTTGCGCTCCAGGGCATCTTGCTCACATCTCGAGAGGATTAGGAGGCTAGTGGGGCCTCCTCCGGTCTGCGAGCTTTCTATTTTGCTGTACGCTGTCTTCTCCTGAAAGAACAGAGGAGCATTGATTAGTCTGCTCTGGAGCTGCAGGGCCATTGCAGCCTGGCCCACCCCAGCTAAGGAGCACTTGGCAGGGCATGTCTGAGTCATGGCCCTCCAATGCAAGGCACTCGGCCAAAGCAGCCAGGGCTCACCCCTTTGGCACTCAGACCCTAGCACCTCCACCAGGTACAACCAGACCTTAACACATCTGCACACTGACCCATACCAGCATGGTACTCACCCTTCCTGAGCGGAGGCAGGTCATTGGAGCGCTTCCTGCACTGGAAATAGGTGCGCCACACCACATCATTGCTGCCACCTCCCCCCATGCTCGCTTGGTGAGGTGCGGCAGCCTCCTCCTCCCGCCGCTGGGGACAAGGGTGTCCCTCCCGGCAGCCACCTCCTCCAGGAGGACGGCGAGGCACTCCTCCGGAAAGCGGTGGGGACTCGGTGGAATGCCCCACCCGAACTGGACTCCCACCTGCCACTTCCAGCCTCACGAGAGTCCATCGCGAAGGTTCAGGGGACGTCCACCTTGGCCAGACTTCCGGGCCTTTTAAACAGGCCGCAGGGTCGTCATTGGTCCCGGCAGCCAGCAGGCCCCTACCCCCACTCCGCCCTGACCGGCCAGTGTGAAACCGCGGCCAGAGCCCGATTGCAGGCAGCAGGCCATTTCGGGGCCTGTCCCTGGCCCACCCACCGCGCCTGCCCAATGAGGGGTCAATCCTGACCATAGACATAATAACCTGAGAGGTATAAATAGAAAGAATGTGTCCCTGCTACATTTAGGTTCAACATAATCATGACCAGAAGGGGGAAAGCAAGAGATAAAAGAAACATTTATTTGATGAAAAGCCTCTCCCTGATAAAGGAGACACTGAGAAGCAAAACCTTGCAGTATTTCATTTCATCCAGCAATGTTTTAGCTGGTGCTGCTGTGGGGAGGGTTTGAACTAGATTGGCGGGGTGGGGGTGGGGGGGTGGTGGGGATGTGATCCTGAAAGGGAGCTCAGATTGGAGGGAAACAAAACTGGTCACAGGGAGTAGAAAAGCAGTGTGTGAATATAGAAAGCGGATTAAATAAAGGCAGAAAAAACAGAGGCAAGCATCAACTAGGATCAGAAAGCGTAACAATGTTAAATAGGCAAAGTTAAGGGCACTCTACCTGAATGCACGCAGCATTCGCAAAAAGGCAGATGTTTTTGAAAACACCAGTAGAGGTAAGGGGCATAATTTAATCACTATTATGGAGATGTGGTTATAGGGTGACTAGGACCGGGGACTGAACATTCAGGGATATTTTTCATTTAGGGAGGTTAGACAGAGGGGAGGAGGAGTTGGGGTAGCACTGTTGATAAGGAGCAAGATCAGTACATTAGTAATGAGACGATCATAAATCGAAGGGTCAAGATGTAGAATCAGTTTGGGTGGAACGTGAAACAGCAACCGGCAGCAAACATTAGTGAGAAAAAAATAAACAAAAATACCTGGAAAAACTCAGCAGGTCTAGCAGCATCTGCAGAGAGGAACACAGTTAACGTTTCGAGTCCGTATGTCTCTTCAACAGAACTAAGGAAAAATAGAAGAGAGGTGAAATATAAGCTGGTTTAAGGGGAGGGTGGGACAAGTAGAGCTGGATAGAGGGCCAGCGATAGGTGGAGATTGCGAAAAGATGTCATAGACAAAAGGACAAAGAAGTGTTGACAGTGGTGATATTAGCTAAGAAATGTGCTAATAGGTGACATTAAGTGTGGAAAGCAGGACGAACAAGGTACAGATAGCCCTAGTGGGGGTGGGGGGAAGGGATTGAAATAGGCTAAAAGGTAGAGATAAAACAATGGATGGAAATACATTTAAAAATAATGGAAATAGTGGGAAAAGAAAAATCTATATAAATTATTGGAAAAAAAGGTGATCAGAAAAGGGGTGGGGATGGAGGAGAGGGTTCATGATCTAAAATTGTTGAACTCAATATTCAGTCCGGAAGGCTGTAAAGTCCCAAGTCGGAAGATGAGGTGCTGTTCCTCCAGTTTGTGTTGGGCTTCACTGGAACAATGCAGCAAGCCAACGACGGACTTGTGAGCAAGAGAGCAGGGTGGAGTGTTAAAATGGCAAGCGACAGGGAGGTCTGGGTCATGCTTGAGGACAGACCGAAGGTGTTCCACAAAGCGGTCACCCAGTCTGCATTTGATCTCTCCAATGTAGAGGAAACCACATTGGGAGCAGCGAATTAGGGGAAGTGCAAGTGAAATGCTGCTTCACTTGAAAAGATTGTTTGGGCCCCTGGACGGTGAGGAGAGGGGATGTCACTTGCCATTTCAACACTCCACCCTGCTCTCCTGCCCACATGTCCGTCCTTGGCCTGCTGCATTGTTCCAGTGAATCTCAACGCAAACTGGAGGAACAACACCTCATCTTCCGACTAGGCACTTTACAGCCTTCCGGACTGAATATTGAGTTCAACAATTTTAGATCACGAACTCCCTCTTCCATCCCCACCCCCTTTCTGTTTCCCCCTTCCTTTTCTTTTTTTTCCAATAAATTATATAGATTTTCCTTTTCCCACCTATTTCCATTATAAAAAAAAATAATTTTTTTTTACATCTTTTATGCTCTCTCCACCCCCACTAGAGCTATACCTTGAGTGCCCTGCCATCCATTCTTAATTAGCACATTCGTTTAGATAATATCACCAACTTAAACTTTAACACCTATGTGTTCTTTTGTACTATTGTTGTTGACATCTTTTGATGATCTGCTTCTATCACTGCTTGTTTGTCCCTACAACCACACCCCCACTCCACCTGTCTCTCTCTCTCCGCCCCCACACACACACCTTAAACCAGCTTATATTTCAACTCTTTCTTGGACTCGAACTCAAGTTCTGTCGAAGGGTCATGAGGACTCGAAACGTCAACTCTTTTCTTCTCCGCCGATGCTGCCAGACCTGCTGAGTTTTTCCAGGTAATTCTGTTTTTGTTTTTGTTTTGGATTTCCAGCATCCACAGTTTTTTTGTTTTTATCTCATGAGGCATAGTTTTCCTTCCTGACAATGCAGTTTAAAGACCCCTCTCTTAAGTAGAAAGACTCCGATGAGTCACCAGCTGACTTATCTTTCTGCTACAGTAATTAACACCAATTGAACCAAGGCTTTCAGCTAATTGACAGATAACTGCCAGAACCAGGCAGGCCCCTTATTTAAAATTTAGTTACTTCTCCTTCTCGACCAGTGTCTGACTTTTAAATCTAAAATTAAACTTGAGAAAGACTTACCAGTTCAATTGTTATTTTGAATCAAATTCACAAGTACTCACTCTGTCTCTTTCTCAATCAGACGTAGTCTTCCTTACTGACTTTGCCCCTTACTCAAGGGCAAGGACATGGCAGATGGAATACAATGTTAGTAAGTGTGAAGTTAACCACTTTGGTAGAAAAAGCAGAAAGGCAAAATATTTCTTAAATGGTGAGAGGATGGGAAGTGTCGGTGTCCAAAGGGACCGGGTGTCCTTGTTCATGAGTCACTAAAAGCTAGCATGCAGGTACAGCAAGCACTTAGGAAGGCAAATGGTATGTTGGCCCTCATTGCAAGGGGATTTAAGTAAAGGAGTAAAGATGTCTTGCTGCAATTGTATAGGGCCTTGATGAGACCGCATCAAGAGTATTGTGGATAGCTTTGTTCTCCTTTTCTACGGAAGGATATATTTGGCATTGAGGGAGTGCAGTGGAGGTTCACTATACTAATCCCTGGGATGGCGGGATTGTCTTATGAGGAGAGATTGAGGAAACTAGGCCTGTATTCATTAGAATTTTGAAGAATGAGATGTGATCTCATTGAAGCTCACAAAATTCTTACAGGGCATTACAGGGTAGGCGTGGAGAGAATGGTTCACCTGGCTGGCGAGCCTAGAGTCAAGGGACATCCTCTCAGAATAAGAGACAGGCCACTTAAGACTGAAATGAGGAGGAATTTCTTCACTCAGAGGGTGGTAAGTCTTTGGAATTCTCTTGCCCAGAGGGCTGTGGAAGCTCAAACGTTGAGCATGTCCAAGACAGAAATCGATAGATTTCTGGATACCAATGACAACAAGGGATATAGAGATAGTGGGGGAAAAATGATGATCAGCCATGATCTGTTTGAATGGTGAAGCAGGCTTAATGGGCAGAATGGCTTACTCCTACTCCTTTTTCCTATGTTTCTACTGTTACAATCCCAGCTGATGTTACTGCTGAACAAATCATATACGAGAGGTGAACCTGGCTTGATGGATCATAACCATTTTTTGAAACTGTGGAGGGAAGTTACTGAACACATTCACAGGAGTCTGCTGATGAACTTTTAACACAAAGAAAAACATTTATTATACAAGAAAAATGAACTATATTACGCCAAGCAAAAACATTAGAAATATCTCAATACAAACACAAGAAAATGGTTCAAATATTCACAATTCCCTCACACCAGCTGTCTCTTTACAGACACATACAAATTCAGAAAGATAAAATAATTTATCATATCTACATTATACTCTGATATTCAGGGAATGTATACAGTACATGTGAACCAACTGGTGAACTGTGGTCCTACACACCACGCTCCAAAGTAAATGACAGATGTGACCAAAGCTGATGCTATGGATTTCTTAACAACTCAACTGGATACTTGTCACACTGTGAGCTAACCAGTCTCATTCAAACTCTATCTTTCTCACCTTGATTTCCAATGAAGATCTTGCCTTGGGGTTTTCTCCAAAAATCGCTCCCACTCAGACAGCTTCAACGAGAATCCAGTCCAGGGTTTCGAGCTCACCTTCTGAGATTCCTTTCCCCTAGGTCGCTGAGTACAGTCAATCTTCACCTTCCAAGTATACTTTCGAATCTTCTGCTGTGCCAAGCAGAACACCACTGCTCCAAAATGGTACCTTTGCCCTTATAGCCCACAGCACAGAGTCACCAACCTTCGGCTGATCTCTGGTATCTACTGGGCTTCTCTCGAGTCCACTTCACTTCAGTTCTGCTGTCCGCTCCTCTTCCTTTAACTTGGAGCTGTTTTCCTCTGCTCCTGTCGTTTATCTTGACACAATGGGATCTACCTTTGATCCCTGCCTGGGACTTTTTTCTGGGATCTCTTTGTACCTCACTCCCTGGTTTGGGACTTTCCCCTTGTCCCCGTTCCTGTGTCCTGCTCCCTGGGACAGGTCACCTGACCTGCGGTTTTGTGCCATTTCACCTCTTTTCTTTCTCTTCTCCATAGGTGCACAGAACAGGATCCCTGACTGAAGATGTGAAAGACACCAACAGCACATGGTGCAGCCCTTTCCCAGCTGGTGCATAGGCAGGAGTCCCGAGGGTCACTGGGAACGGTAGGTCCTGGCCCCTGAACTCCCAGTTTCTGACTGCCAATTTAGGTAAGTATCAGAGTTTATGAAACTATGTGCCTATGTTCCTAAGACAGCAGTGTGATCGAATACTCTCCATTCCCTGAATGAATGCAGCCCCCAAAACACTCAAGAATCTTGACATCATCTAGGCTAAAGTAGCCTGCTTGATTGGCACCCATCCAACATCTTAAACACTCACTTCCTCCACCACTGATGCACAGTAGTAGCAGTGTGTACCATCTACAAGATACACTGCAGCAACTCACCAAGGCTCCTTCAACAGCACCTCCCAAACTCGTAATCTCTACCACTTCAAAGAACAAGGGCAGCAGATAGATAGGAACACCACCACCTGCAATTTCCCCTCCAAGCCACCCACCATCCTGACTTGGAAATATATTCACCGTTCCTTCACTGTCGCTGGGTCAAAATCCTGGAACTCCCTTCCTATCAGCACTGTGGGTGTACCTATGCCACATGGACTGCAGCGGTTCAAGAAGGCAGCTCACCACCACCTTCTCAAGGGCAATTAGCGATGGGCAATAAAGGCTGTCTGAATTAGCGATGTCCACATCTCATGAATGAATAAATAAAAAAAAAGGTCTTGCTGAATTGCTGTAGTGCGTTCTGTGGATAGCACATGGCATCCAGCGATGGAGGGACTGGATATTTAAACAGAAAAGGTCCTGCTTTCCTATTGTCTCAGCAGGTTATTAAACTAATAGACATTTGGATATTCTTCTGTCTTAAGTCTAGGTTCATTTTAATAGTAACTCTAATTCTTGCATAATTCAAGCAATTTGTGGAAAATGACTTGTCACCTTAAACACAAGCTTGAACATAAAATATTGCATGGCACTGTTTGAAGAAGAGGAAGGGTCTTCTCTCTGGTGTCCTGGTCAATTTTTATCCCTCGAGTAACATCATTCAAACAGATTATCTGATCAGTATCACATTGCTGTTTGCAGGAGCTTGCTGTGCGCAAAATTCACTGCTGCATTTCCTGCAACAGTGCCTATGCTTCAAAAGTAGTTAACTGGTTGTAGGGCACTTTGGGATGTCCGGAGACAGTGAAAGGCGCTATAGAGATGCATATTTTTTTCTGTATTTACAATGGAACAAGTTCAAGCCCCAATTCATCCTCCCCCTACTTCACGTGCCTTGGAAAGTGTGGTCTTCCTGGGTCAGAAGGAGATCCCATGGTGGAGCTGCTATAAGAAAGTTAAGTGTTAGCTGTGGTTCAGCGCGTGGACACTCTCGCCTCTGAGTCATTTGGTTGTGGGTACAGGCCTTACTCCAGGAATGGGAGACAAAAAAATAAGGCTGACACTCTGGAGTGCTGCACTGTTGGAGGTCCTTTGGATGAGATGTTAAAACAAGGTCTGTCTGCTCTCTCTCAGACTGAACATAAAGGAATCAGTGATGCTATTTTGGAGAAGAGCAGGGGAGTCCTCAGTGTCCTGGCTGATATTTATCCCTCAAACCAACAACATTAAAGCACAGCATCTGGTCGTTATCATATTATTGCCAATGGCAGTGCTTCCCAAACTTCATTCTGCTGTGACCCCACCCCCCCACCCCCATTTTAACGCTTCACACTTGGGTGTAACCCCAGAGTGAAAATTTGGGGGGCAGGGGGTAGAGTTGTTGAGTGGGATGTGGGTTCAAACAGCGGGGATACAGGCACAAAAAACAACGAAGACACCTTCCATTTTGCAGGCTCTGTTGGTCTCAGATATTGGGCCTCGGAGTTCATTGGCCCAATAAAGGGACCTCGTGGTCGATCCCAGGACAACCAAATCTGAGTCTCCCCTCCACAGCTGCCATTGCTGCCTTGAAGCTCGCGACCCCAATTGCTCAGCCCACCACCCTACTGGGGGTCGCGACCCACAGTTTAGGTGCCCCTATTCTATTGGATCTTGCTGTGTGTAAATTTGCTGCCATGTTTCCTGAATTACAACGGTGACTGCCCTTCAAAAGTAATTCATTGTAGCGTTGTGGGGCATCCAAGAGCTGTAGACCCTCTTTCCATTTCCTCTTTTAAAAGGAAGAAACAGCAAAAGATTGAGCAGCCAGCAAAAAGAATAATAAATGGTGTTCTTCACAAGATCGGCATTGTATTTTAAAAAATGATAAATAGCAAGCTTGTCAGCCCCTGCTTGTAAAATTAAAAGGCAAAATGCAAGGTTGAATTGACACCAACTAATAGAAGGGGTTATTGCATATTTTAATGTTGTAATTTATCAACAGTTACAGCATTGCCAGCATAAACTTCATGTTGCCATCACCCAGATATCAGGGGCTTCCTTGGCGATTGTCAAAGTGAATGATTATATGACTAGGTGGCATTATGTGTGGCTGCGTGGGACACTAACTGTATGATTTAGTGGGAGTGAGATGCTGACTATGAACTGGGTCAAGCAATGCATGACTGGCTGACTGGGTAGCAGATATAATACATGATTGAGGAGAAAGGATAAAGCAAATGCTGGATGGAAGAAACATGATACATGATTAAATGACAAACTGGATGAACTGCATGTAGGAACTCGGGAGTGGTAGTAAGCCATTCAGCCCATCCAGCCTGCTCGACCATTCAGTTATATCATGGCTGAACTGTACCTCAGCTCCATTTACCCGCTTTTGATCCACACCCTTACCTGATAAAAAATTATCAGTCTCAGTGTCAAATATTTTGATTGTGCATCCATAGCCTGTTAAGGCAGAGAGCCCAGATTTTGTTCCCCTTTGTGTAAAAAAGAAATGTAAGTTGATTTTGTTCATGGGTGGCTTGGTTCTAATTTTAAGATTGTTCTCAATTCCCCCACCATAAGTTTTCTGTGTTCACGCATTTTCCAATATCTTTTAAAAATTAGATCGCTCGTTGTGATAAAGAGCCGTATGTTTGTGTTTGATCCTGGAGGAGGATCTGAAACTTTGCACAACCATGTGACTCAGAGGCAAAAGTGTTACTCCCTGAGCCACAGCTGGCACTCAACTGTTTCTGTAACAGCTTCACCCGGGACCTTTTGCTGACGTAGCTGGGACCTGACCTAAACGCAACTTGCGTTATTGCAAGTCCAGAAAAAAAAAAGAATTTGCATCCCTATAGCACCTTTCACAGTCTCAGGACATCCCAAAGTGTTTTGTAAGCAATGAAATACTCGTCAAGTGTAGGCACTGTTGTAGGAAACGCAGCAGTGAATTTTGCACACGGCAAGCTCCCACAAACAGCAACGTGTTACTGAGCAGATAATCTGTTTTAATGGGCAGGGTTTTGTGGCCCCTTCCGCCTAACGGGACATTACCGGTCTTACCGAGCTGAATGGAGATTTAAATGGCTCAGCACACGTGTCGAGGGGAGACGCACAGCGGTGGGGCGGTGGAATCCTGGCCAACGATGTAGAATGAGGGATAGTATCAACCAGGGCATCAGGGAGAACTCCCCTGCACTTCTTCAAATGGTACCATGGGATGGTTTATGTTCTGTGCTAGTTTGTGTTGAGTTGGCAGCTGGAGGCGTGTGATTAAGTCAATGACTGAACTCGATGTCGCCATGAGTGCCAAATACCACATTATAGCAGGCTAGTGCATGTGAGCAAGAGACTAATTGGAAACTGCATCATTAGATCAGTGTTTAGCAAAGACTGAGTGTGAAATTCAGATCCGTGGCACTGCTGGAGGTTGTGTTATGGAAACTGAAAGCCCTCCTGGAGGTGTGTGCTGCACCACAGACACTCACATTGCCACCTGCGTGACGTACCATGTTAAGGTGGGCGCCCACATCTCCTGCATGCACCAGAAAATGCTGAAACAGTCCAATCGGAACCTCATCCAGCCTTACAAGTTGAACTGACACTCAATTTTCAAATTTGGACCACACTGGCTCATTGGGTGAATTTGCCACTCCACAAAGATAAATTGTTCAGCTGTAACAGGGGCCTGTAGAGAAAAGGGTGAACATCAGGAGCACATGATACTGATGTAACAACTGATGTAACTATGATGCAATGTAACATGACTGGAGACTGAGACCTAGTGGAAAGCAGAAGTACAACCTTGTGTAGGGTACTGAGATGTACATGCAGCTGTATATAAACAAGAATGTTTTTTTATACGAATAACACTCTATGGTAGCATTCTTAGGGTAACAGGAAAAAGCTAAAGAAGCTCCATCTAGTTCCCGAATCCAAGACGAAACATGGTGGCAGCTGATGCTTTCTGTTGACTATTCATGTGCACCAACTAAAACATGGTGACAGCAAACAAAGCATAAATACCCAGACAAGCTCCAATGGAAGACTACAGACCTTAGACACTTCTGAATCATTGGAAAAGGACAGGTAAAAAAATTGAAGGCTCACCTGAGAACAGAGCATCATGGATGCCTGCAGATGCAAGCAGAAACACAAACCCAGAGTCCAGGCAGCAGTGAGTACAAATCACAGTCAAACAGCCAAAGTACTGAAACAGCAGCACATCTGGAGCTTAGGGTAAGTATGGAGTCTACATTGTCATTCCCAGAAACAGTTCTGAAATGTGGATGACTCTCAACAGGTTCAGCACTGAGACAGTTGGAGGAAGAGATTCTCCAGATACAGAACAGCTTCAGGTTTGCATATGAAGGAACAAAGGATCGGGTCAGTACTTTGTGCAATAGGGGCCATAGCTGACGATGTTATTGCAGGACAGTGCATCAATGAGGCTTCAAGCTCACATAAGGAAGTTCTCCAGGCATTTGACTTGTACTTCAGCATTCAAAAAAATTTGACCATTGAGCGAGCAAAATTTAATAAGAGGAGGCAAAAACTGGGCAAATCTATCGACTCATTTATAAATGTCCTGTACAAATTTGTAGAGAATTGTGACAATGGGATCCTCAGGGATAGATTAATATGCAATTTTATAATGGTTGGGGTCTTGGATGAAATCCTATCAGACCTTTTGCAAAGGAGGGAAGATTTAACTCTCACAAAGTCCGTACAAATAATGTGACAGACCAATCTTAGGAAGCAAAGCAGAGCAGTTTTTCATGGGGAAAGTGATGTCACTTGGAAAAAAAAAGTGAACCATTCAATGGGCGGGATTTTCTGCACCCGCGCACCGCCGTGATCTTCTGGTCCCACCTCAGGTCAATGGAATTCTGGCTGGAACACCGCCTCGCCCACATCGGTTCCCACCCGTGATGGGGCCAGAAAATTCCCGGCCAATGTGTTGGACAACAAAGGAGAAAGCACAGTAATGAAAAATCTTCCAAAATCAGGAAAAAAAGCACGCCAGCCACCATCTTGAAATGCCCTCAGTGAGGTGGGAAAACCCCCCACAAGTGGGAAGAATGGCCAGCAGGGGACGCTGAGTGCCATGACTGTGGAAAGCTGGGACATTTTCAAACAGGTCTGCAGATCCAAAGTTCCTCTCGCTCATAGGAAGAAACAGTTAATGATGAAACCAAATAAAATTCAAGAAATTGAAGAGCCACAGAAAGAAAAAAAAATAGCAAATAACCTTCTGAGGAGAAGTTAACAAAACAGTAATAACTGGAGCATTAAATTAGACATTGATGGTCACCCCACAGGATTCAAGCGAGATGCTAGGGCAGGTGTTTCAGTGTTATCTGATGAAGTAAAAATATCATATTCTAGCCATCCTCCATCCCATTCATCCAGGAGGGATGGCACTAAAAGTAATAGTCTAACAATTGACATTATTAAGATACAAGAATAAAGAAATTGTAGAACGCCTGTACATACATACTACAGAACCAGCAATCATCATTATTGAGCAGAAAAGCACCCTTGCAGCTGAGGCTCATTTAGAAGTTTGATGAAATTCCTGATGAACAGTCCAGTAATGTATTCAGAAATGAATTTCCATCCCTATTTTCAGGCTTAAGGGAGCTGAAAAGGAATATCACATAAACCTAAGGGTGGATGCTAAGCCCATATCTCTCTTCACAGTGAGAAAGGTCCCACAACCACTCTTAGACAAAGTCAAGAGCAAGATTGAACTCATGGTACAACTTGGGGTCACCTCTCCAGTAGCCATACCAACAAAGTGGTGTTCTAGAATGGTCACAGTACCAAAGTCTAATAGTTCGAATAAAATCTAGAGCCATAGAACCATAGAAAAGTTACAGTTCAGACAGAGGCCATTCAGCCCATCATGTCTGCACTGGCCAAAAAGAGAAAAAAGAAACTAGCCACTCATTTTAATCCCACTTTCCAGCACCTGGTCTGTAGCCTTGCAGGTAACAGCTCTTCAGATGCAGATCCAGTTACCTTTTAAACGAGTTGAGCATTTGAGCCTCAACAATCAACTTAGGCAGTGAATTCCAGACACCCACCACCCTCTGGATGAAAAATCCTTTCTTCGCGCCCCCTCTAATCCTTCTACCAATCACCTTAAATCTATGTCCCATGGTAATTGACCCTTCAGCTAGGGGAAGCAAGGTGTTCCTCTCTACCCTATCTCGTCCCCTCATAATTTTGTACACCTCAGTTAGGTCACCCCTTAGCCTCCTCTGTCCTAAGGAAAACAACCCCAGCCTATCTAATCTCTCCTCATAGCTGCAACTTTCAAGCCCTGGCAACGTTCTTGTAAATCTCCTCTGCACTGTCTCCAGAGCAATTATGTCCATCCTGTGTGAACTCGACTCAGTTAAACACATCAGTAGAGCGTGAAATCCACCCAATGGCATCTGTGGTTGAAATTCTTGCCAAATTAGCAAAAAAACCCTCTTCGCAAAATTGGTTGCTAACAGTGGCTTTTGGCAGTTGTCTCTGGACTAAGAATCCAGACTGTTAAGTACTTTTATCACCTCACTTGGTCATTATTAGTTTAATAGGTTACCATTCAGAATTGCGTCTGCACCTGAGATATTCTCAAGAACGATGTCTCAGACCCTGGAAAACATGGAAGGAGTAATGTGCCGTGCGGAAGACATTCTCTCACATGGTTCATCAAAGGAAGAACATAACCACCTTGTGGGAACAGTATTAAAAGTCCTGCAAGAAGCAGGTTTGACACTAAACAACAAATTTGAATTTGCAAAGGCTATGATAAAAATTATTTGGCCACATTGTGCAAACTTCAGGAATTTCCCACAGCCTAAGAACATCACGGAATTAAAAAAAATTCCTTGGGATGGTCACAAGATAGGCAAGTTCCCACCAAACTTAACAGAAATCAATGAGCCATTACGACAGCTGTTGAGACAGGGTGGACCAGCAACATGCTTTTGACAAGATCAAAAATCTCTTAACGTCACGAGAAATTCTACTGCACTATGATCCAGAGTTTCCAAAAATTTTGCAGCTGACACATCATCGACAGGATTGGGTGCCATGTGGTTTCAAATTTTTTAAAAGTGGACAAAGAAGGTCAAGATCTCTCAAAGATAAAGAGAAGAGGTAAGCAACCATTGAGAAAGAAGCATTAGCAGCCACATGAGCCTGCAAGAAGTTCTCTGATTATGTCATGGGATTAAGGTTTAAAATTGAAACCTACTACAAACCCTTGATTGCTCTCCTTAACCTGAAGGAAATCACAAAGATTCCACCTAGAATTCAATGTTTAATACTGAGAATCATGAGATATGATTCATTTACTGAGTACGTTCAAAGGAAGTACCAGACAAACTGGATGCATTATCACTAATACTGGTGGCAATTGTTAAACAGGAAGACTTAGATTTTATTGAGGAAGTGGAAGCATGTTCTTTGGTCATCACAAAACACTCACCAGCCACTGAGAAGAGATTACAAGAAATTAAATGAGCACATCAAAATAAAAGATAGAGTGTACTCCAAATAGCCCAGCACTTCACCAATATTTTAAACAAAGAGAACATCTGACAATCATCAATGATTTCTTAGATCTTAACAACAGACCAGTTATCCCTAAAATAGTTCAATTTGGCATTTATCAAGGTCACTTGGGAATAAAAAAATGCAGAGCAAAAGCCCAACAGTCAGTTTGGTGGCCCAGTATCAGCCACTCCATTGAAGAGTTAATTACAAATTGCCTTATGTGTGCAGCACATAGCCAGCAGCAGAGCAAACCCTTGCACCATCTACCTTCCCTCTGAGACAGTAGGAGGCCTGGGAATGGATTTATTTGAATTCAAAGGAAAAGTTTTCATCATTGCTATTGATTACTACTCCTGATAACTTGAAGCGAGGAGATTGCATAGCCTGCAGCAGAGGAAGTCATTACATCACTAAGAAGCATCATTGCAACACATGGCATCCTGGATATTGTGGTGTCAGACCTCAATGGGCCTCAATTTGTTAACGAGCTGTTCCCCAATATTGTGCAGGAATATTGTTTCATGCATGTTGACTAGTTTATCTAGGTATCCTCACTGAAATGGAAAAGCAGAAAGGGGAATTCAAACAATCAAAGAAATGATGAAAAAGAATTAATATGTTAACTTAGCCCTTCTTAATGATAGAACTTCATCACTAAAAAACAAATTCTCGCCATCAGAACTATTGATGGAAAGACAGCTGCGAACACAACTTCCTGCTCTACAACAAACACTACAACCTAACATTACCTCAGGTGATGATAAGAGAGTTAGGAAGCATGAGGAGCAAGAAAGAGATGGTCAAATTTGTGATTTCAACTTCAGATGCACAGCCATGAGACTTGAAAGTGCTACAGCTGGGGAGGGATTGTGGATACGAGATCAACAGAAAGAAGGCATTATAATAGAAAGAGCTCCACAATCGAAATCTTACAGAACTGAGATGGACCAGAGAAATATCAGATGAAATCGAAGAGTCTTGATGTCATTGGGAAGGAAACCAGTGGAACCTTGGACGGACTATTTAGATCCAGATGGAGACAAATAAACAGAAACAAGTAGAAACTCTACAACACCCCCCAGGTGGAAAATATTCTTATCGCATGGTGAGGGAGTGCAGTTCACCCTCAATCTCGAAATGAAATCAGAGCCAGATCAGGGAGATTGGTCAAAGTGCCACAGAAACTAACCCTGTGAAGTCTAATATTTTGGGGGGAGATGTAGGTGTATGAATAAGAATTAGGGGGGTTTGTTGAGTAAAGGAACCCCTGATACTGATGTAACTACTGATGTAACTATAATGCAACGTCACACGATTAGAGACTGCGATCTGGTTAGAAGCAGAAGTACAACCTTATGTAGAATACTGAGATATATATAGATCTGTAAATAAACAAGACTGGATTTACAGATAACGATCTAAGGTAGCATTCTAGAGGTAACAGGAAAATCCTAAAGAAACCCCATCTAGACCTACAGCCCAATGTGTAACATGGCTCAGCAGTGTGTTATTTCAAGGGCCAGGAAAGCAACTTGCAGGCAAGGGGCCTTTGAATAGCTTCTGCTATTGCAAAGTCTCTGGAAGTATCTGGAATGTTTTTGGAGGTGCTGTGGTGGGTTCTTGGATATTGTTGCATCCTCACAGGAGGCAGAGGATTTAGTAATCTGTCCCCTCAAAGTCTCCAACAGGTCTGGAGCAGAGGCTGCCGAGAGGGCTAGTTATGCACAAGGTCCCCTGCCAAGTTGAAGCTGGGTTTTTCCATTTTCTTTGACAGTGATACTGACTGGCAGGACAGCCAAAATGCACCAGCATCGTGATGTGTATTCCCATTAGCATACTCCTGTATACCGCCCCATTAAGTTCCTTAGCTGAATCACCTGCCCCCACTCCTTTCTGAAGGTGGTCCTTGAGGGACACCCGTGGAGCTATGGTGTCTCTCCTTCTGTCCAAATCCACCACTAATCTTCTTCACAGGTAGTCCCTCAGGATCGAGGATGACTTGTTTCCACTCTAGTTCAATAGGCTCTGAGATAGCTGATAAGTCTAATGCTTGATCTGCAGATTCCGCTGCATGCAATGCAGGTGGTGCTTGGAGGGTTGGGTTGGATGAATTATTTGTAGGTTTGTGCACTCTCTCCAATACCCCGACTTCACCTCTGCATACTCCCAATGAAGTATCTCCATGTGCTCAGTGCCTTCTCAAATGAACCTTCTCTATTTCGATCAGTCAGAAGTCAGGGTCTCCCATGACGTGGTGGGGATGTTTGACTTCATCGGGGTGCTTTGAGGACATCCCTGAAGCCCTTCCACTGCCCTATTGGGATTTTTCTACCGCAGCCAAGCTCCACGTAGAGCATCTGCTTCAGGAGTCTTGCTGCTGTTTTTTGCTCTTTTACAATATTTGAAGTATCTTGATCATTCTGCTGCCCTTCCCCACTATGCTGTTATGGAGAGGCTTCAGTCTCCTGCTGAGCCTATGGCTGGCTACCGGTTCAAATGGCTTTTCAGCTTCAGAAGGCCGATCAGGGAATGTAGAGTCTGGGCTGTGTAGCAGCAAGGGTAAGGGACCAGAATCTACCACTAATGTCTCCAGCACTGCAACTGGAGTCCCCTTTCTGCCCTGGTTTTCTGTTTTCCTTGTTTGCAATTGCATCAGTAACATTCAGCAGCAGACTCCTGTAATTCCTTTTAAGTAGGACGGGCTGCCTTTAAGATCAGAAGGCTGGCCATGCCGATTGTGGAGCTCCCTGCTCAGTGCTCAGGCAGGGCATATAGGAAATACTCGGCCCAACACTACAATCAGGTAAATGAATCGGCAGCACCTAACCTGTGTTTTACCCACCTTGTCCTTAGCCAGCACAGGCAGGGAGCAGTTCACAGCCTCCCCACACAAACAAAAAATGGAATAGGTTAATTTTTAGCCCTGTAACTGTGGGTATGTGTAAGTGTGCAAATGGCAGAGGGAGAGATGGACGGACTGACCTGGTAGTTTAATCTGCCCACAATGACTATGTGAAAGGGCAAATATATGAATTTGTGACTGTGTGGGTGACAATGCAGCTGTATGGGGACTTGGGTGAAAGATTGTTCAAAAGTAAGGCAGAATAAATAGAGTTCTTTACAGCAGTACACTCTGCGTACGCAAACTTTGGTAATCTTTTAAAAGTTCTAATAAACCCCGATGTGGATTTTTACAAATACTAATCTTTGTTCTTGGTGAGATTAAAATTTGAAAATGTGCTTTGAGCTCTTTCCAATGTTAAGACTCACTGGCATTTAATCTGATGAAACAAGTGAGCACATGGGGAAGGCCACGAAATCTACTGCTTCACCACTGCCTCTGCCCAGCTACAACATTTTGATTCATTGAATGAGATGTTGGGGGAAAAAACATCCTTTGAGTGGGAATGAATTAGATTCCAAACCCCGAGACTTCACAGTGGTCAAACAATTACAAAGAAATAAACAGCTTAGAGTTTTACTGAGGCTATGTGAAAGGTGGCAAAATAAAGCATTTAGAAATATTGGGGAAACGTAGGATCGAGGCTGTAGTCGAGCCAAAGAAGCTTTAAGGGCAGGATTTTCCTGTCAGCAAGTCGGGGGGGGGGGCGGGGTCTGCTCGCCGATGCGTAAAATGACGCGCGGTGACGTTGGGAAGGAACTTTCAGGTAGTCGGGGTCTCAGCAAAATCAGCTGTGCACCCGCTGACCTGTCAATGGCCAACTGAGGCCATTGAGAGAGTCATTGAAGTAATTAGTGGACCTGCCCGTCCAAACTTAAGGTTGGCGGACCGGCCCAGAGCCCTGGCGAGCATTAGAAAAAGGATGAAACTTCATACACGGGCGGGATGAGGTTTCAAGTAGGTTTTTAAAAATTTAATTAAACTGTTTTAAAAAAGTTATGGACATGTCCCGACCCGTGTGACAGTGTCACATGAGGGAACATGGCAGGGATTTTTTTTCTCTCTATTTTTAATAATTTGTACAGTAGAGATGATGTCCCTGAGGCTGCACTTAGCCTCAGGGAGATGAGTGTGCTCTTTCGTGCGCATGTGCAAAAGAACGCATTCTTGGGTTTAGGGATTCCCACCGCCCCCCCCCCCCCTCGTCCGCACAGGGAGTGCATAGCGCTTCTTTGCAGATATCACGCTGGGCGGGCCTTAATTGGCCCACTCATGTAAAATGGCGGCACGCCCTGATCGGGGGCACCAATCGGAGGTGCACCTCCGCTCACCCGCACTTCAACCTCCCCCCTCCCCCCCCCCCCCCCCCCCCCCCCCCCCCCCCCCCCGATGGGGGTAAATCCTGCCCTAAGGGTAACAATTTTAGCTTGGCAGGCGGTTGTGCGTCTGACCCACTGGAGCATAAAATGATGTCGGGTGGGCGTCCCGACATTAACACGTAGCCGGGTGATAATTTGTTCGGCGGGTGCATGCCAGAGTCGGCAGCGCACTCGCTGACAATGATAAGGTCTGTTAAGACCATTAAAGGAGCAATTAAATGGAATTCTTTTGCTGCCTGCCCAAACTTACGGCTGGTGGGCAGGTGAAAAGGCCAAGCAGCCTTTGTACTTTTTAGGAAACCTCATCCACGGGCGGGATGAGGTTTCCTAAAGCAAATAAAAATGAAATAAAAAGTTTAAAATGTCGTTAATTAATTACATATCCCGGCGCATTTTTTATTTCTTTATTATTATTTTTTTAAAAACACTTCATCTCCCTGCCTCAGGGAGATTATATGAAGCGCCGTACTTGCCTGCATGCGCATAGTGCGTCCTCGGCCTCCTCCCCAACCCCACCACCAGCCCCCCCCCGGCCTGCACAGGCAGCACTCAGTGCCGCTGCTTGTGTTTCACACTGGGTCGGCCTTAATTGGTCCACCATCGTGAAACCCCGCCTTCCGGCCCCAATCGCGGGCAACAGTCAGCTTCCCGACCGTTCCCGCCAACCCTGCCCGACAAGGGCAAGATCCTGCGCTAAACGTTGAAGATATGATGAGCGTCTGTAAACAGCCATTAAGTCCGGCCTATAACGTGTCAGCTGCGGCTCAGTTGGTAGCACGCTTGCCTTCAAGTAGAAGGCTCTTGTTTCAAGTCCCACTCACAACTTTAAGCATAAAAATCTATGTTAACACTGTAGTTCTGCCCCCTTAGTAGGTCCTGCCTTTCAGACATAAGGCCCTGTTCACCTCTCATTTAGAGGTGAAAGATCCTGTGGCATAATTTTGAAGGAGAACAGGAGAATTCTCCTTGGTGTCCTGATCGATATTCATCCCAACTTACCAGAGATTATCTGATTATTATCACAATGCTGTTTGTATAAGCTTGCTGTGCACAACTTGCCGGCTGCGTATCTGACAGTGACTGTTCTCCAAAAACATTACATTGGCTGCAGCCACTTTGGGATGCCCTGAGGCACTATAGAAGTACATATTAGCACAATTCAACTCCATCTCAATTTTGCAGTGATATCTTCATTTTATTGGACCCTGCAGCTTAATTGTACGGTCCTGACCATCTGTATAGCAGAGTTACTGAAATCATCTCATTCTGACATTGGGAGGCATACTAATTACTAGGACCCAGCAGCTAGAAATATCTTTGCCCGGTGATTATGGAAGTATGTCTTTATGGCCACATGTTATGAGCCAAAGAACATGGGCCATATGCTTTGACTGCGAAAGAAATGCAACCTGCCACCTAGACACTCAATAAGTGATTTATTTCCACCTGTTTTGGCATGTAGTTTATTAAGAGTGCTCAGAAATGCATGTGGCTGGAATCAATACCTCCAAAGAAATTATGGGAAATTAAAAAATGTCAAAAGCTTCAATTTTTTAACCCCCATTTTGCTGTTCTGGCTTGAATGAGAATAGATAAAGGATTCAATCCTCCTATTTGTGACTTGGGAGAAGATGGTCACTGCTGAACGTTACAACAAGGTTACAGAGCACTGGAGAAGGTACCAAGAAGGAAATCACAAAGGATGATACCAGGAATGAGAGGAAATGCTTATCTGGAAAAACTGGACAGTCTAAGGCTCTTTCCTTTAGAAAAAAAGAGGTGACCTGTAGAGGTCTTTAAAATTACGAAGAGGCTCGACACAGTAGATATAGAGACTTGCACTTGTGAGGGAGTCCAAAACTAGGGGTCATAAATATAAGACAGTCACTAATAAATCTAATAAGGAATTCAAGAGCTACAGTTATACCCACAGAGTGGTAAGAATGTGGAGCTTGTTACAACAGGGAGTAGTTGAGATGAATATTATTTAAGGTAAAGCTAGAAAACACTCAAGTGAGAAAGAAATGGAAGGAGATGCTGATAAGGTTAAATGAAGGAGGGTGGGAGGGAGCTTGTGAGGCACATTGAATTTTGCATGTACCATTCAGGCTGAATGGTCACAGTTCTGTGCAGTAGGTTCTATGCAAGTCTCTGAATGATAAGATCCATGGTGGACTGGAAAGGATGAAATCTGAAAGTACCAGTCAGTTAGTCAGACCACCAGCAGATGAACAGGAAGCCACTTCCACCCTCTCAGGGCAACTAAGGGATGGATGATAAATGCCAGCCTTGACAATGATGTCCTCATCCACGTACACGATCATAACAGAAACAATGCACAGGAAAAGATAAATTGACCTACTGAGCCCACATCTACACGCACCTTAAACATCATGAATCACAGCAACCAGGGGAGGGGCAATCAGGACAACCATCCACTGACAGTGCAGGGGGAAATATTGAACCATTGAATCAAACAACACAGAAAGAAGCCAATCCGCATACTGTTGTCCCTGGCAGCTGCTTGAAAGATCTATCCACTTAATCCCACTTCCTCTGCTCTTCCCACATAGGCCTATGAATTTTCAACAATGGATCTAATTCCCTTTTGAAGATTATTATTGAATTTGCTTCCACTGTCCTTTCAAACAGTGCATTCTGGTAACAGAATCTGTGTTTTTTGCCAACAATCTTACATCTGTGTCCTCCGATCACTGACCTCTCTGTCAGTGGAAACAGTTTCTCTCTATTTCCTCTGTCAAAAACATAATTGTTTTGAACACCTCTATTAAATCTTCACTTAAACCTTCTTTGTTTGAAGGACAGTTTCCAATTCAAAGTTGGTGAGTAGATATAAGAATGGTTGGATAGTGGAAAAGAGATAATTCAGTGACTTTTCACCCAGCCTATATTTATATGCAAGCTCTTTATTACAGGGGATAAAAAGGAGTTTGTAGTGTTTGCAGTAGCTCCTTAAGTCTCTTGTCCAAATGGGGTCGGAGATCTATAATCACAGGGCTCATACAGCAGAGCTCCTTTTTCCTTCAACTTTCCACTAGTTCATGCATCTTTCATAAAGTGGCCACCATCCAAAGTTCAACACTTGATCCTGCCTTTGATTTCCACCAGTTCACAGAATTCAATGCAGAGCTTTAATTATGCACACCTATGCTACAGAGTTGCAAGATGAAGTCAATAAATGATGACTTTTTTTTTTGATAGGACCTCATGAGATAGAATGTTCTATTTGCAAAAAAAAGTCTAAAGGAGCCAAAGATTAAGATTTACGGTCAATTCTCATTTCTAATTCCATTTGTTGACACGGGAAAGGTGTTACATTGTCTACAAAGCATAAACAGGCTATTTGAGTAGTTGGTCCACATGAATCTCCTCCCTTCCTACTTTACCTCACCCCCATCAATATATTCTCATGAGTTTATTTAACTTCCTCTTAAGTGCAGCCAAACTATTCACCTCAATCACTCTATTTTCTTTTATTCCTCTCTGAAATTTAAGTGTTGCTGGCAAGGCCAGCATTTGTTGTCCATACCTAATTGGCCTTGAGAGGATGGTGGTGAGCTGCCTTCTTCAACTGCTGCAGTTCATCTTGTGTAAACACACCAACATTGCTATTTGGTAGGAAGATTCATGATTTCACCCAGAACAGCAACTCTGTTCTGTCGAAGGGTAATGAGGACTCGAAACGTCAACTCTTTTCTTCTCCGCCGATGCTGCCAGACCTGCTGAGTTTTTCCAGGTAATTCTGTTTTTGTTTTGGATTTCCAGCATCCGCAGTTTTTTGTTTTTATCTCTGTGTTGATCAAGCAGGCTGCTTTTTACTTGATAGTGTTGAGCTTCCTGAGTGTTGTTGGAACTCCTGACACTCCTGACTTGTGCCTTGTAGATGATGGACAGGAATGTTCCACATTCTCACCACTGTCTGGATAAAGACATTTCTGCTGACTTCCCTGTTGGATTTATTAATGACTATCTTACATTTGTGATTCCTAGTTTTGGTATCTCCTACAAGTGGAAATATCTTCTTTACATCTTCCCTTTTCTCAAGAAAAAGGCTCCAGCCTGTTCAGAATTTCATGATAGATATAACTTCTTCATTCTGGTATCATCTTTGTAAATCTTTTCTGTACCTTTTCTCGTGGTGAATTCAAATTGCTGGGCCATGTTCACACTTACTCAAACAACAGTAAACTTTTATTAGTGTTTGTGGTGATTCAGTACATAATGCAACTCTATCCTTCTTATTTCCATAATGTAGACTGGTAGCTGTATGGAATGTTCTTTGAGGAAAGAAAGAACTCTATATACTTTCATGGTGTACCTTTCACAATCTCCCGTTACCCCATTACACTGTACAGTTAATGGATTATCTTGAAATTTAGTCACTATTGTAATGACAACGTAGCTAACATCCCACAAACAGCCATGTAATAATGACATGATCTTCTAATTTCACTGATGTTGATTATGAAATAAATATTGGTCAGGACATCAGAAGGACTTGTTGCTCTTCTTGCTAATAGTGACCATGGGATCTTATGCAAACACCTAGGAGAGCAGAGGGGACCCTCAATTGAACATTTCATTTGAGTAAGGCACTTCAGACAGTCCAGCACTCTCTCGGTGCTGGAATGGGATATGTTAACCTTCATTTTTTTGTTAATATCTTTGGAATGGTTCTTCAACCTACAACCTCCTGACTCAGAGACAAGAGTGTCACCCACTTAGACATGGCAAACATTAGTAAGCATAGGTATTTCATATTTAATTAAAAAATCCTAAGCATGGAAATTCCTTTTCCCACCAGAAATGTGGACTTCCCATTCTCCACTGTTCATGATTGGAAAGCCAGAGCATTTTCCAGTGGGAAAGAAATAGGGAAAAGCATCATTGAGTATGCAGAGTTACCCAAGGATATAGGAAGAGGAGGAGGCCATTCAACTCTCACCATTCAATTGGGTCTTGCCTGATCATCTGGCCTTCTTGGCTCCATATCTTTTAATACCCTTTCCTAACAAAAATCCACCAATCTCAGTTTTGACATTTTCAATTGACCCTGGGCTGGTCAATTTTTGGGGGACCGATTCATTGATTTCTGCTACTTCTTGTGTGAAGAAGTGTTTCCTAACCCTGAACGGGCTAGTTTTGATTTGAGGGATATGCTCCTTTGTTCTGGGCTCTGCCAACAGCAGAAGAAATTGCTTCTCCCTGTCTACCCTATCAAATTCTCTAATCATCTTAAACGCCTCGGGCAGAATTTTGCCCGTGGTATGGTGCTTGGCGGGACCGGGTGGGGGGGGCATTCAGGAAGCTGACTGGTGCCCACAATTGGCACCACGGTGCAATTTCACAGTGGCGGACCAATTAACGGCCTCCCAGCATGAAAAGCAAGTGGCAGTACTGAGCGCTGCCTGGACTGGGGGGGTGGCGGAAGTGGGGGGGCTGGCGTGAATCAGCCGACCATGAACTTCGCACATTAGCATGAGTGAGTGCTGCATAATCTCCCTGAGGCAAGGAGCTGCCTCAAGGAGATGAAGAGATATTTAAAAATAATTTAAAAATACGTAATAAAACGTGTCCCCTCACGTGAGAGAGCCACATGAGCAGGGACATGTTATTAATGAAAAATTAAAGTTTTGGTTTTATTTTAATTTGTTTTTGGAAACCTCATCCCGCCCGTGGGTGATCTGATAATCCTCAACTCCAATTCCCTGCCTTCTCCTTGATTCCCTTACTGGTTATAAGACTGATGGCTGTTTGGGCATAAGAGCTACCGACTGAGACGCTGGCAGGTGACACCGATGCTCACTTTGGGGACTGAGATCCCACTTAGGAACAAAAGCGATGCGAGCAGACTTGAAGCCTTCGCCGCTATCTAACGATTCAAGCACTGCCGCGACTAAGGTGTGGTGTGCCCAGGATCTCCTCCTCCTGTCTATGTCTTTTTTTCTGCCACTACCATTAAGAGACACAAATGCTGCTAGATTTGGCCCAATAGTCACCTGTTCACAACTAATGACCCTCCAAACACGGAACCAGCGTGAGTTCCTGCCATTCTGGCCAGTGTGACAGGCACCACAGAAACCGCCTGCCGCTGCACTTAGTCTCATAAATGGAAAATTCCACCCCATAATTCTTGACAGTACTGCTCCCTTGGTATTGTACTGGAGTGTCAGCCTTGACTGACATGCTCAAGTCTCAGAGTGAGACTTGAACTTGAAACCTTACGACTTAGGGACAAGAGGCTACCAACTGAGCCCCGGTTAACAATGGGCCGGAAGTGCATCCACTTTTGGGCGACAGAGAGAAAGCTCATAGATGATCAGGAAAGCAGCCATGTTGAAGGTTTCTGTGCCATTAGTCTTCAAACTCTCTGATGACTCAGTAAGAGTTCCTTTGGTTGTAACTGGGCTACAGGATGTGGCCCCAAGGAACTCAAGAAAGGAAGCAGCAGAAATGACTCAGGTGATCGGTGTCACCTCTAATGGCCCAAGCACCACATTGTGTTAGTAAAGATGGCTCACCATGTTGGCCACTGTTAGTTGGTATGTAAAACAAATAAAGAAACAAACATTACAGTCTGCCGTACAAATTACCTCTTAGTTACTAAGCAGTGTCAGTCATGTTGAGTTGGTAGCAACCTTCCCTCTGTGTTAGAAGGTTGTGGGTTCAGTCCCACTTTAAAGGCTTTACAAATCTAGGCTGACACCATCAGAGATGTTTTTTAGATAAGGTGCTAAACAAATGTTTCTGTTTGCCCTCTCAGGTAGATGTGAAAGATCCCATAGCTCTACTTTGAAGAATAGCTGGGGAGCTCATGACAATGTCCTGGCCTGTTTTTATCCCTCAACACACAGCATTATCATCATCACATTGCTGGGGATTTTTTTCTGTGGGATCTTACTGTGTTTAATTTGGCTGCTGCGTTTCCTACATTACAACAGTGATCATATTCCAAAAGTACTTTGTTACCAGTGAAGCTCATTGGATCACCCCGAGTTCATGAAAGATGCTGTAGACATACTTTCCTTTTTCTCGTTAATTCAGGACATACAGGATGGAGCCACTCATAGCCCACAGCTTGATACTTAATCCAGTCTCCGGCATGTTATTAATATTTCAATTTGTTCACTCTTGGAAAGAGCCTGACACTTTATCTCTCAATAAAGGAAGTAAACTGGTTAATAGTAATGATATGCTTTTCTGTTTTAATAACAACTCAGTAACTTACCTAATGATGCACAATAATATTCAAAAATAATCTAAACATTGCTGAGTTTTGAAAGTGTAATCCGTGATACAGTTTTCATATTGAGGATTTGACTGAGAAAGTGCTGTGTAGAGTTGATTGTCACAAAGCAACATGAGATATAAACTGGATCTCACAGGAAGCACTTTTTGAAATAAGCTTTCAAGCGCGTGTTCACACCTTCACAAAGCCTGCTTACCCCCTTGACCAAGCTTGTTTATTGATGCCTCTTTAATGAGTAATTCGTATGAATCATCCTTTTCAAAACATGCACCATATTATAAGGCAAAATCAAAACACTGTAAAAAAAAAAAATGCATTCAGTATTTAAAACATTAGGTTTTTTTTTCTAGAAATTCTTAAGATGTGGGCATCACTCACAAGGCTGCCATTTATTGCCCATTCCTAGTTTCCTTGACAACATACTAGCGGACTTTCTTGAAATGGTCGAGTCCATTTCTTTCTTCCAAATGATCCTCTAGGCATTTAAGAACCAACCATTTTATTCAGGGACTGGAGTCATGTATGGGAAAGCAGAGTCCCTTCCAGGAAGGACAATGATGAACCAGTTAGAATCCTACAACAATCCAAAAGCTTCATTTTCACTTTTACTGATACCAACTTTTAATTTCATAATTTTTTGGCCCTCTTCAGTGCCTTTTGTCAGATTTTACTTGATAACACTCCTGTGAAGCACCTTGGGACATTTTACTATGTTAATCACCTAACATACCGATCACCCATGTGCCCGTTGGCTTGTATTGGCTCCTGGTCAAGCGATATTTCAATTTTAAAATTCTCATTTTTGTTCTCAAATCCCTTCACAGCCTCACCCCTCTTTATTTTTCAATCTCCTCCAGCCCAACAAACCTCAAAGATATTTGCACTCATATAATTCGGGTCTCTTCTGTATCCCCAATTTTAATTACTCAACCATTGGCAGCCATGACTTCAGCTATGTAGGTCCTATGCTCTAGAATTCCATCCCCGAACCTTTCCCTCTCCCTATTGTTCTGCCTTTAAGATGCCCCTTAAGACCTGTCACTTTGACCAAGATTTTGGTCATCTGACCTAATATCTCCTCATGTGGCTCAGTGTCAAATTTTGTTTTATAATACTCTTGTGAAGCACTCTTGGAAGTGTTATTACATTAAAGGTGTTATATAAATATAAGTTGTTGATTTTGTTTTGGTTAAAGGTGCTATATAAATGTAAACATGTGTTGTCTTATTTATTTGTGTCCTTAAACGGAGATTGGACTCAGACACCTTCCAATTCAGAGGCCACAATGCGAATGCACAGTCCCAAAGTGACTCAATAAATCTCACCGTATCATATAACTGTATTGCTTCACATTTTTATGAGTAAACTGCCTCACTTGTAAATCAAATTGAGTTTCTTGCTCTTCCGCAACACATAATCCTCAATGATCTGAAGTGACCTTGCATCACTTTTTTTTCTGCAGTCTGTATCATTAGTTACTCATTAACACCACACAACTCAACGCCTTGGGATGTGTTCATTGCATCTTCTTAAGTGGCAAGAATATGTTCATCTATCATTACGCTAGGGTTCTGCATAGAATTTCATCAGTTCTGTATTGCTCTATTATGTAATCATGCCCTTTTTAAAAAAAAAATTATCCAGTGTGAGATCAAAAGAACAAATCTTGAATCATAGAAACCAGAGGTGAGAAGACAGAAAACACACAAAAGGTCAATCAAATCCTACAGAGAGCCAGAAGTTAAAGGCTTGTAATGGGATATGCATCAGAAATGAAATGAAAAAGAGAAATTGGGTCTGATCTATAATTCAGATCAAAATATTAAACACTTTCTTTCAGATCCTGACTAATTTGCTGCGACTATCCAACATTTTCTGTTTGATTTCCTACCTTGAGCTATTCACCCCTAGCTGCCCTCAGTTGGAGACTTGGACCTTCTCCTTGAACCACTGCATTCCTGGTGCTGATGTTCCGCTCCCACATGTGGGTTTGGCAGGGAGATTCACGATACTGACCCGGTGACTCCAAAGATGTAGGCTTAAGGCTTTGATAAGATACCTAGGGAGAAATGTTCCTCTGGTGAGCAAGTGCAGAGGAAAGGGGGCATAATCTTAAAGATTAGAGCTAGACCACTCAAGGAGTGATATATTCCCCACATATGGGCCAGAATTTTTTGGTGGTTGGGCGGGTGCGCGCCCGACCTGAACGAGCATGCAATGACACGCGACGGTGCCGGACGAGCGTTCCAACGTCGTCGCACACTTGTGCGATATTCGGGTTGGCGGATGCTACGGGTGTCGACAGCGTGCCCGCCAACAGTTAAGAGGCCTATTCAGGCCATTAAAGTAATTATTAAGTTAAATTTTTAGCTGCCCATCCAGCCTTCTGGTTGGCGGGCAGATGAAAAGGCCAGGTGGTCTTTGGCTTTTTTAAGGAAACCTCACCCGCAGGTGGGATGAGGTTTCCAACAGCTATTAAAAATTAAATAAAAGTGTTAATATTTCATTAATAACATGTCCCTGATCAAGTGACAGAATCCCATGTGGGGACATGTTACTTAAACATCTTAAATTTCTTTATTTTTAATTTTTTTAAATCTTCATGGCTCTGAGGTAGTGCTGAGCGCTGCAACACACGTTTCACACTGGGCGAGGCCTTAGTTGACGAGCGGGCGGAGGTCGGCTTCCCAAACACTCCTGCTCGCCCCCCCATTGAGCCTCCCCGATGAGGGCAAAATTCTGCCAATGCAAATCTGGAATTCTGGAATTGTATGATAGAGCAATAGGGATGAATAGTTATCCTTCTATCCACACCAATAAAACTGATTATCCAATCTTAGCCTTGCATCCCTATGGGGTAGAGAATTCCAAATGAACCTTCATTGCACCCCAACTATATCATTCCTAAGGTTCATTTGACTCATTCCTGGTATGGGATATGGCCATATCAGGAGAGATTGAGTTGAATGGGCCTATTCTCTTTGGAGTTTGGAAGAATGAGAGGTGATCTAATTGAAAGGACTTTAAAGGGTAGATGTTGAGAGGCTGTTTCCCTCTGGCAGGTCAGTCTAGAACCAGGGACCATAGTCTCAGGATAAAGGATCAGCTATCTAGGACTGAGATAAGGAAGAATTTCTTCACTTAGAGGGTTGTGAAGTTTTGGAATTCTCTACCCCATAGGGATGCAAGGCTAAGATTGGGCGGGAAGGTGAAGTTGAGATCGGAGATCAGTAATAATCTTATTGAATGGCAAAGCAGGCTTGTGGATCTATTCCTTCTGCCGTTTCTTATGTTCCAGAGTGTATTACAGTTAATGAAGTACTTTTGAAGTGGGCAGGTCAGTTTTGAAGGATACAGGAAATGTGGCAGGTAATTTGTGGACAGCAAGGCCCCACAAACAGCAGTGTGCTAATGGCCAGATAATCAGTTTTGTTGGTGTGGATAGAAGGATAGCGATTGGCCGGGAGATGAGGGTGAACTCCCCTCCTCTTCTTCAAAAGGTATCGTGGGATCTTTTACATCCACCTGACAGAGTCTGAGTTCACACGTTTCAGATGCAAGTTGGCACCTCCATTGAATGGTGTTTGAAGGTGTTTCCTTGTAGCAGAGGAAAGGATTTTAGAAAAAAAACGTTTGCATAATTTGGAATGGAAATACAAATTCTTGACAACAGCAATCTGTCCCGGGTGAAAGGAAATACAGCACAAGCCAATCAAAGAATTCAAGAGCTTCTAAAAAGTTTTATTGCTTCCCAAGTTCTTGCCTTTATGTGATAGGTTACAGACAGCACAATTTTCTATATTTCTCACAAGGCAAAGCTGAAAAACAAATTTAATAAACAGACCTGCACGGTTTTACACTTTGATGTTTAATATATTTCTTTTAAATTTGAATTTAAAATTTAATTTCTCATCTCTCATGCCATAAATCATAGAGGAAATGCAAATTATCCCCCCCCCCACCCCCTGCCATTTCCACACAATAACTTGTGTCCTGGAGTCAGTCCTGACATATTAATGTCAACATGAAGCGAGAAAAGGATCAAAACTCCTGAGTTTCCAGGTGCTGCAAAATTCCTTCTTTAACATCAGCAATTTGCATTTATTTAGCACCTTTAATGTAATAAAGCATCTCAAACAGCATGGTCAGGCAAAAACTGACACAGGGTAATATAAAGAGATATTGGCATCATGGACCGAAACCGTGGATACAGAGATAGGCTTTGGAATGACTTAAAGGAAGCGAGGCAGAGTTGTGGAGAGGTTTAAGGAGGGGATTCCAGAGCTTGGCAGCTGAAGATACGGCCAACAATGCTGGAGTTGATTAAAATCAGGGAGTGCAAGAAGGTAGAGTTGAAGGTCGCAAAGGTCTTTGACAGTCTGCTTGCCTTCAAAAATTTACAGCAAACCTCTGCTTTGGTTAAGTTGAGCTGCCGTGGTTCCCTCACTGAAGTTAACATAATGGCCCAAATCTTCTGGCCTCTGGACCTTTGGAGACTAGACATATAACAGAAGATGCCATGTTGAAGTCCTGAGGCGTGGACCTATTTGGGAATTGCCCGGGAAGTTTAAAGTCCGATGGGCAATTCCTCTGCTGCTCGTTTGTTACTTGTCTGGATAGTTGCCCAGGAAACGTTAGATGGATTAAAGTCTGGCTCTAACACTTGGGCAACACCACAACAGAACCACACCCCACCCCACCCCACCCCACCCCCTCCCCTGACCACCCAACTCCGTCCCCAACTACCCAACTACCTCCTGGCCTGACCACTCATCTCACCCGCATGCCCAGCCTGCCCCACACCAGCCCCGTCCAACTCACCCATTCACCGACCTACATTCAGGCAGAATATAGCAGCTAATGCCGTAAAAAGGGGGTGTTTCTTTGACAGCCGGGATCACAAGTTTCCAGAAGAAATGCACAGCAGTGTCGGGCGTGAAAAATCTTTGGGCGGGGTGGCAACGTGATTCAGGCCTTTATTTCTTTGCAAAATTGAGTTGTGTTTGAAACATTGGCAGCCTCCTGTATCCTCCACTGCTTTTGTCTCACGTTTTGCGATAATAATAGTTGGATGTCAATACTTTGATTTGTACAAAAGGTGAGAAATACAACGTGACTGACAGAAAACACCGATGACATGAATTAATTTGACATGTTATATTTTCATCGAGAGACATGGGGGGTAATTTTCACCCCCGTCGAGGGGGTTGTCCAAGAGCGGGCGTGGGCAGGCGCGCTGCCGATCGGCACCCTCGATTGGCTGGACGTCGCCAATTTACGTGGGCTGGCCAATTAAGGCCCGCCCAGCGTGACACGCGCCCAGAAGCACTGAGCGCTCCCTGGGCGGGTGGTGGTGGTGGGGGTGGGGGTGGGGTTGCCTGAGTCTCATGCGCCCAACAGAGCGCAGGAACCTCCCTGAGGCGCAGGGAGATTAGTTTTAAGTTTAAACAGTTTAATAAGGGGTTGAAAGTTTTTCATGACGTGTCCTCCTCCTGTGAAACTGTCACGTGAGCTGGGGCATTAATTTTAATAAAAACTTTTCTGAAAGTTTGAAATCATTCGTGAAACCTCATCCCACCCGTGGATGAGGTTCCATGAAACATGCAAAGGCCGCCTGGGCTCTTCGCCTGCCCCCGCCCACCTCCCTCACCAACCTTAAGGCTGGACGGGCAGCTCAGCTGATTGCCTTAATTGCTTTTTAACAGGTCTTTGAGAGTTCGGTGGGTGTGCAGCCGACTCCGCTGTGTGCCTGCTGAACAGGAAATCTAAATGACACGCGGTGAGGTTGGGACGCACGCCCGATGTCACCCAGCGTCATTTTACGCCTCGACGAGCGGAAGATTCTGCCTGCCCATGAA
Organism: Carcharodon carcharias; assembly: GCF_017639515.1. Lineage (NCBI taxonomy): Eukaryota > Metazoa > Chordata > Chondrichthyes > Lamniformes > Lamnidae > Carcharodon > Carcharodon carcharias. Next base: position 165,149,401 of record NC_054475.1, on the reverse strand, counting down.
GAAACAGTAGTCTAGCAAATGTATTCTTAGCAAATTCTGCTCCTAGTCATTTTAAAGAGGGATTATGTTGTAAAGGTTCGTTTGCTGTCTCATTAAGAGGTCTGGAGACTAGTCTGTTCAAATATAAACCATTTATTATTAACCCATAACTATGTACATATCCCAGGTACTGCCTCCATGCTGGGTCCTTCAAGACTCTACTCTGCCAGTCTGCTATCACACAATGCCCTGGGCGGTACTGTTCTCCCTTTAACCCTTTGCCTGTCGAACATCCTTGTACTACAATGGCACGCTGCTAGGCTTTAAAGGCATATTACAACATCCCTTTTTTTTTTAAAGTAAACTTTCCCCCCTTCCATCTGCCATGGCTCTTCCTGGATATTGACATTTCACAAAGGGAAAGTTCATTTTCACTTGTTTCACAATTTCAGTCAAATATCTGTGTACTCTTTTATTTTTCTATCCTTCAATCCTTTTGCAAGCTTATGAAACTTTCCATTCAGCTTAGCAACTGCTCTGGTGAGTTCAGCTGTCTTTATTTCAGGGTTATCAATGAGATCCTTATACACACTTAACAACTTCACCTGGCATTCAGTTCACTTCAGAGTCTTTCTTTCATGGGTCACTGACTACTCCTTAGATTATTCCAGTTCACTCTTTAGATCATCAATCTGTTTCTTAGAATATTCCTTTCCTGCATTTAAAGTCTGAATTTGCTTTTCCTTACATACCTATTTCATTTTTCATGCTCTTCAGATTGGATCGAAGTTCAAGAATTTCATTGCTCTTTTCATGATGAAATTCCAACATTTCATCAAATTCATCTTTGTATCTGAAAGTTGTTTCTCTACACTGATGTTTGTCCTTAGCAAAGCCTAATTCCTGCGTTCTGCCAATTGTTTCTGAGAGTCTTCACACTCTTTTGTGAGGAACTTAACTTTTCCTTGCAACTGTTCAACTTTTTCTAGACATTCTAGGCCCCAGATTTTCATTTCAGCCATGTCATTTTTCAACAACTCAGTTGTTATCAGTACATTTGAGGCATCTAGCGATTCTTCTAATTCTTTGAGCTTAAGCATCGGACTAACATTTTCCACTCTTATTTCTGTCTTTTCTTTTGCTGTCTGCGATAGAGGTTTGTCCTTGTCCTTCATTTTTGTTTCACGGTTGGCCAAGTCTGTCCCAGGTGAAGTCTTAACTTGATTCAGTTATATAATTTTGCTATTCATAGCTTCATGATCTGATCACAGTTTGGAAAGTTCTATGGCTTTTCCTTTCAATGCCTCCTCTTTAACATTCAGCAGGCTCTTCAGCTCTTAGTGTACCTAAAATTGTTATTCTCCAAGACTCTCAAACTTGGGTCTGGTTTAGCACTCATCTTAGCCAAAATGGGCCTGGTGACTTTAATTTCTATCCATGGCCATTTTATTTTTGTTTTAATAGTTACTGCTTTAAATTGTCATTGCCCCTTTAAGAATGTCAGTACAGGGACTTTTTCTCTCTCTTCAATATGGCTTCATGGCTGCCATTTTTTAACTCCGAACCAAATCAGCCACCTCCTGTATTGGCGCTGCAGCTTTCCTCCAGTTGTGCTCTGGATGTGCTGACCCTGATATATCTATTTTGAAAAGGTAAGTTCAGCTTTTTTGTTTATATGTTTTTACTGTATTTTGCTCACTCTTCTTGTGATTTGGCCAGGTCTATAGACTCTGGCTTCACTCAGGTTCTCTAATTCATCTACACTATGGGGAGAATTTTCTCCTCGTCGGGCATGCTGGTTGGGAGCGGATGTGGGGCCGATTGCCACCTGCGATCGGCTGCGTGCCGTCATTTTATGTGGGCACACCAATTAAGGCCTGCCCAGCGTGACACATGTGCGGTAGCGGCGCTACCTGTGCGGGCGGGGGTAAGAGCCCCGTGAATGAAATGGGAGCCTGCCGAATACTACAAAGTGTGGGATGGTTGGAGGGGAAGTCGGAACCTGTGCTCTTTCGCATTCAGAGAGCAGAAATCTCTCTGAGGCACGGAGCTGCCTCAGGGAGATTAAGTAGAATTTGAAACTTCACAATAAAAAAAGTTTAAAATCATTTACACATGTCCCCTCATGTGACAGTCACATGAGCTGGGACATATTTATCAAATGTGTATTAGATATTTATTAACTTAATAGACCCTTCATGAAACCTCATCCCGCCCGTGGATTAGGTTTCATGAAAAATGCGAAGGCCGCCTGGGCTCTTCACCTGCCCCCCCCACCCTCCAACCTCAAGGTTGGACAAGCAACCCTGTCAAATTGCTTAATTTGTTTATTAATGGCCAAATTGGAATTATTCTTTGTGCTTTATAAAAATCTGTCTCTCTTCTTTTCTTCTGATACATATAAAGTGCTTTCTCCTTTTAATAAAGTTATCTCTCTTTCTTTTTACTTATTTTTCTTTTTTTTAAATATATATTAATATATTATCAATTATAATTGTCATATCATTACTTTTATCATTATTCAATATTTAATACAACTGTTGCTTTAACACGTTACTTGTCATAGTCACTCAGTCCTGTTGCATCCAGAGTAGCACTCCAAATCTAAGTGAGACTCTGAAAGGGTCTCTCAGGCCCCTCCCTGCAAACAGCGAGAGAGCTCTCCCCAGTGTTTTGGTCAGTATTAATCCCATAACCAAGACCTAAAACAGACAATCTGCCCAGTTATTGTATTGCTCCCTATCTAAGAAAGGATACACTTGCCAAAGAGAGAGTGAGGATGATACCGAGGATGGCAGGACTGTCATATAGGGAGAGATTGGCTGGACTGGGCCTGTATTCACTAGAGTTTAGAAGAATGAGAGGGGATCTGACTGAAACGTATAAAATTCTAACAGGGCTAGACAGACTGGAGGCAGGGAGGATGTTTCCCTTGGTTGGGGAGTCCAGAACCAGGGGCCTCAGTCTCAGGATACGGGGTAGGCCATTTAGGACTGAGATGAGGAGAAATGTCTTCACTCAGAGGGTGGTCAACCTGTGGAATTCTCTACCACAGAAGGCTGTGGAGGCCGGGTCACTGAGTGTATTCAAGAAAGAAATTGATAATTTTTTGGATATTAGATGCATCAAGGGGTATGGAGAGAAAGCGGGAGTGTGGCATTGAGATAGAGGACCGGCCATGATCATATTGAATGGCGGAACAGGCTTGTAGGGCTGAATGGCCTACTCCTGCTCCTAGTTTCTATGCTGTTTGTGGAAGCTTACTGTGTGGAAACCAGCTCCTTCATTACAATCTTGACTAAATTGCAATAAGTGCTCCATTGTTTATGAAATTTTTTGAAGTGCCCTGAGGCTACGAACGGTGACACATGAACACAAGTTCGTTCACTCGGCATTTTACAAAAGTTTTCAAAAATAACTTATTTAAAACATGTCGAGAAATGATGAATTATTCAGAGTTACAGATCTGTGAGGTCAGCACATCAAGAATAATGCTCTCATGAGCAAAACAAATTCAAGCTTTTGTTATAATCAATGATTCGTAAGACCGAAGCACATCCTGTCTGCAATGCTGCTGAAATATCAATGATCAGAATTGGCAAGTTCTGTGAATTTAAATTAAGCAAGTTCCTAAAGAAACAAAACTGCTATCTGAAGCTTAAAACAGGGAGTGTCAATAACCTGCACCGTGTCTTGAAAAAGATGTTATTTATTTTATCAGTGACAAGATGTCATCGATTTTAATCAATTCTTTGAAGAATCTCCTCAGAACAACAATAAAAAATTGCATTTATATAGCACCCTTAATGTAGTAAAATGTTGCAAAGAACTCCACAGGGGCTTTGCTGAATATAATACCTGACACTGAGCTACATAAAGAAATATTCAGGCCGCTGACCAATAATTTGGCCAAAAAGGTAGGTTTTAAGCAGCATCATACAAGGTGGAGGGAGAGGGAGAGCAGCATTTTCTGGCCCCGCCCACCACCGGGATCATCCAGTCCCGCCGAAAGTCATTGGGCGGGGCCAGCGAATCTCCCACGGTGGGTCCCGCCACAACGGGGCTGCCAAATCCCGGCCAGAGACAGAGAGAGGCGGAGAGGTTTAGGGAAGGGTTTAGGACCGAGACAGCTGAAGACATGGCCGTCAACCATGGAGCAATGTTGGGGGATGTGCAAAAGGCCGGAACCGGCGGAATGCCGTTCGATAGATTAAAAACTATGCAAAGCTCGTAACAGATGAAATTTGGTGTTGTTGAAAGGTTAGGTTGTGTAGGTTGGAAGCAGCCAGTTGGGAACATCTGACTTTCTCCTTTAGATATTTTACTGTGCTTGAGATTAAATAGCACAGGGTTGGGTTTTGATGGAACTCTTTCCAATTCCACTAGCGTAGAGCAGATAGGGGCTATTGATCAAGTGATGCCTGTCTGATATCATCACTGAGAGGCCCAAACCATTTGTTGGTTGGAAATCATTTAAGTTAATTCAAGCAGGGTGCCCTGGTGCCTCCAGCACTGACATCATTCCAGTGAAACTAAACGCAAGCTCGAGAAACCGCACCTCATCTTTTGGCTCGGAGCTCTGCAGCATTCTGGGCTCAATACTGAGTTCAGCAATTTTAGACCACAACCTCTCCCTCTGTTTTATTTCATGGTTTCTTTTCTTGTTGGTTCACTTTTATCTCATTTGTTCCTGTGTTTCTCCACTTTGCATTCGGTCTGACCACTCACATCTCATCCGCTCTTTTGCTTCTTTACTCCACTCGTTAAAATTCCCTTCGGTTTGTGTACCACGAAATCTTTTGTCATTTAATCTCTCCTGCTCTCCATCTACCACAGGCCTTCCCCTTTCGTTCTTCTTCCAGCACCACCCCCCCAGCTTTCACTTGCTCAATAATGATAATACAGTAATGGTCTTTCGTTCAAGAAATGCATTCAAAGCCTGAAGGCTGAACGGCAGTGTGACCTTACATTGAAAGATTAATATATAAACTAAGTAAACATGTAACAATCATGTAGTAATAAAAAAAAAATTGACAAGCAAATTCAGCCTTTTTACATTTCTATCTTTCCACAGTTCAGATGAAGGATCATCATCAACCTGAACCATTTAACTCTGATTCTCTCCACAACAGGTGCTGTCTGGCCCATTGAGCATCTCGAGCATTTTCTGTTTTTATTCCAGATTTCCAGCATCTGCAGTATTTGGCTTTTGAGGTATTGCTTGCTACTGGTCAGGGCAGGATAGGGGGTGGAATCATCCCAGATTGGCACTGTGTGTGGTAGTGAGTGGGTAAAATGGCATTTAACCCGCCGGTCGCAAGGGTGGATTTTCACACTGTATCATTCCAGTCCCGCCACATTAACTATGCGTTTCCGGGAAGCATGCCGTTTTGATGGATGGTGGGCCCTCATTTGGCTTCTTCATGCCGGGCGCCATATTTAAAGTGCAGCTGTGAGCACATCTGTCAGGGCTTCCAGTCCAGGACTGCGGCACGGAAGACATCACCCCGATAGGCATAAAGCCTGGGGTCCCCAGATTCGAGGCTGCATCCCTCGAGCGCCTGTTGGACGCAGTGGAGGCACGCTGTGATGTCATCTACCCCCGCTCTGGCCATAGGATGGGCAGCAACATCACCAATCTGGCTTAGGAGGCGGTGGCAGTGCCAACACCCTGCTAAAGAGGACAGCCACCCAGTGCCGCAAGAGGATGAATGATCTCCTCCGTTCCGCCAGGGTAAATCACTCTTCTCATCACTCTCAACTCACACACTCACAAACCCATCACACATCCACAAGGCCCTCACTCACTGCCGGTTCAAGAGACATCACCATTCAGTCTCTTACACACGCCTTCATTCTCCTTATCCCATCCATGGCACGACTCACCACCCACACATGCCAGGCATGCTTATCATCTAGCCTGGCTGGCATCCTGCTTACACCCTCTCCATCTCTCTTCATGCAGGACAAGCTGGCACACAACAAGAGAGAGAGGTCACTGACTGGTGGAGGAATGTCTGAATTCAAAATCCTCACAGGCTTTGAAAACAGAGCCATCCAGCTGGCCGGTGATGACCCGGACCGGTCCTGTGCTGACGGTGAGGTTGGCGCTGCTCAACCAAGTGAGGGTCCAGCAGTGCAACATCCATCAGACAGCCATGCCGTGAGTGATGTGTCCTGTTTCACAGGCTACTACCATGTACTAATTACCTCTCCTTGCTTTCGCAGGCACATCTACAAACAGCCAACAGGGTCTAGGGCTTTCAATCAAGCCCCAAAGAAACCTCTGAAGGGGAATCTGCAAGCAACCGCCTTGAAGTCCTGTCACAGCGCTCACCCACACCCTCCACCAGCACAGAGACACACACCTCGGCAGGACTGAGCTTTAGAGTAGCCTCGGGATCACAATCTGGTGAGCACATTGCACTGTCTGATCCACAGCAGGTGGCAGAAGGGACTTGCCAAGGTCCGGCACCCGGGGGACTGCTGGAGGCCAGAGATTGGCTGAGTCCGAGTCAGATGAAGAGCCTCTAGACTCGGTGATGTCACTGTTGCTGGAGCTGCAAAGTCAAGCTAAGGAACAACATGCTGAGGTGATAGTGCCAGCATGCCAATGCACTGAGGTCAACACTGATAGGATGGCAGCCGCCATGGAGACCTTGGTCCAGGATGTCGCTCCTGCAGCGCTGTGCGGGCTGACCTCCAAACCCAGTTGGCCTCCAGTGTGCATGGGTCACCCCAGCTACCCCTTCCGCTCACAGAGTCAGCCTGGGGCCCTCCGGCACCCATAGCGAGGAGGATCAGCAGGTGTGACCCCGGGGCCATCCATCCAGGTGACTCAGGGAGTGTCCGGCCCTTCTGAATCCCCTTCTCCTGTGACCTCAACATCTCCGGCTCCACAGGCCAAGGAGGGTCCCACTGCCACACAGCAGGACCCTGAAAGCAGGCCAGGGCCCTCCAGCTCTCAACCCTCTGGAGGATGCCTGCCAAGGTCGTCACAGACAGGGTGTAGCAGTCAGCAAGCTGTCTCCACCTCTGCTGTGGATGTCCAGGGAGCACCAAGATGTAGCAGTGGGGTTAGGAAAGTTAAGAAGATGTAACTCTTTTGGAGAGAAGATATAAGTCTTTCGAGTACAAACCCGTTTCCATCTGTTTCAGATGAAGTTAAGTTGTTTCATAGTTTGCCATTGTGAGATTTGAACTCTTGATAATCTTTTAAATGAAAACCAAATCAACAAAATTGGGATAAATCAGGCACAGCCCCTAATTCAGGTCAGCTGTAAAACCAAGAACAAAGTTTAAAGGAAACTTACAAAGTTTAAATCAAAATGTGATTAAAGGGGTCAACAAAACACCCCAGTCCCCGCGGTGCCCACCGAGCACGGAAGGCCTCGAGAGTGCCAGCAGACACCGCATGCTCCTTCTCCAGGGACATCCGGCAGCGAACGTAGCCACGGAAGAGGGACAAACAATCGGGCGGGACTCCCCCGTCGATCGCCCGCTGCCTGGACCTGTTAATGGCCAACTTGGCCAGGCCCAGGAGCAGGTTCACGAGGAGGTCCTCCTCCTTCCCGACCCCCTTCCGCACCGGGTGCCCATAGATCAGGAGCGTGGGGCTGAAGTGCAAACAAAACATCAATAAAAGGTTTTTCAAATAACTAAAAAGGGAGTGCAGCCTACAACATCCTATGTATACATGGTCCACGGACTCCACAAGACCGCAAAAAGGGCACGTGTCCTGAGAGTCCGTGAACCTATGCATCCTCTTATTATAAGGGACTGCTGCATGCAACACCCTCCAACCCAGGTCCCCGATAGAAAGGGGGAGGACACCTCGGTAGAGAGCCTCCCATCGGGGGCCTCCGCCGCCGGACGGCAACAAGGCACGCCAGGGCGTGTCCGGTCGACGGACAAGGGTGAGAAAATGGAAGGTGTGCAGCAGCAGTCCGTACAAAAAGCCCCTCTTTGCCGTGCCAAAAGGCACGGAGGGCATGTCCCCGAGGCGGCTCATATTGCGGGGCACCAGCACCCGAGGGAGGGTTCGGGGCTTGGGGCCAATGTGGAATTCTGTCCGAACATGGGAACACTCAGACGGAAGACCACCGCGCACCTGGGCCACCTCAAGACCCAAAATAACGTCGGGTCCGAGCACGACCGTTCTCAGGTCTTGGATGGCATCGGCTGCGACCTGGACACTCACAGACGCGCGTCGCGCCAACTCCTGCGGGAGCATCCAGCCCAGTCCTCCGCCACCCAGCACGTCCCCGATCCTGGTCACCCCTGCGGCCACAGCCCTCCTCTCTGCCAACCACTGAAAAGGACGGAGGGGCGGATTCCTGAGCAGCGGCTCTCTGACGATAGCCGCTACTCCTGACGGGGGAGAGCTGCGTCGCGAGGTGACCACTTTCCAGACTTTGATCAGGTCCTGGTAAAAGACGGGCAACGCCTGCAAGGAGCCACCGAGGCCCAGCTGTTCTATAAACAGGAGCTGCACGTCATAATTCAGGCCGTGCACCTGACGGAAGAAATACGTCATCAGGGCACACCATCTAGGAGGAGGCTCGACGTAGAGGTATCGCTGCAGGGTCTGAAGGCGGAAAGTCGCCACCTGTGTGCGTAGGCACACTAGCGCCTGACCACCCTCCCTAAGCGGGAGACTCAGAACCTCGGCAGCGACCCAGTGCAATCTTTTGTCCCAGAAGAAGTCGACTAACAATCTCTGGATTCTTGTGACAAAGTCCGGGGGAGGGGTCAAAGTGACCAGCCGATACCACAACATGGCGGCGATCAGCTGGTTTATGACCAGAACTCGACCTCGGTAAGATAGCACTCGGAGCAGTCCTGTCCAGCGCCGCAGGCGAGCGGTGACTTTCGTCTCCAGTTCCTGCCAGTTTGCCGGCCAGGATTCCTCAGCGGGGCAGAGATGGACCCCCAGGTAGAGGAGGCTGGTCCTGCTCCAGCTGAAAGGCCTGAGCTCCTCGGGTAGGGGATCCATCTGCCACTGACCGACCAGGAGTCCAGAACATTTACCCCAGTTGATCCTGGCAGAAGAAGCGGCAGAGTAGACCTCCTGGCACTCGCGCATCCTCCGCAGGTCAGCCGGGTCACTAAACATAAGGAGCACATCATCGGCGTAAGCCGAAAGGACCACCCCGATGCCCGGCCCGCGCAGAACCAATCCCGACAACCTCCTCCGCAAGAGGCGCAGGAAAGGCTCCACGCAAATAGAATACAACTGGCCAGACAGGGGGCAGCCCTGACGTACCCCTCTCCCAAAGCGAAGGGGCACCGTCAGGGACCCGTTAACCTTCACTAGACACTCCGCGGCGGTGTACAGAAGTCGGATCCGGGCGACAAAATGCGTCCCGAACCCGAAAGCTCGCAGAGTTCCGAGTAAGTATTCGTGATCCACCCTGTCGAACGCCTTCTCCTGATCGAGAGACAGGAATGCGCTCGACAGACCAGCCCTCTGGGAATGGTGGATGATGTCCCGGACCAGATGGATGTTATCATAAATGGTTCGGTCCGGGACGGTGTAGGACTGGTCAGGGTGGATCATGTGGTCCAGCACGGTGCCGAGCCGAGAAGACATGGCTCGGGCGAAGATTTTGTAGTCCGTGCTGAGGAGGGAGACCAGGCGCCAGTTTTTAAGAAGGCGGAGATCCCCCTTCTTCGGCAGCAGGGCAATCACGGCCCTGCGCCACGAAAGGGGCATCTCCCCGGTAGCAATGCTCTCCCCCAGGACCCCCGCGAAGTCGCTCCCCAAGACGTCCCAGAACGCCCTGAAGAACTCCACGGTCAGCCCGTCTAGTCCCGGGGTTTTGCCCCTAGAAAAACCGTCGAGTGCGCCGGTCAGCTCCCCCAGACTTATAGGGGAGTCGAGCTTTCCGGCGCACTCCGGGCCGACCTGCGGCAGGTCCTCCCACAAAACTCTGCAAGCTTCCTCACTGGACGGATCCGGAGAGAACAGGGCAGTGTAGTAATCTCGGGCAATGGCCCTGATGCCCTCCGGATCCGAGACAAGGGATCCGTCGTCGGCCAGCAGCGTAAAGAGCTGCTTACGGACCCCGTGCCTTTTTTCCAGTGAGTAGAAGAAGGGAGAGCCACGGTCCATCTCCTTAAGGAAACAGATCCGCGACCTCACGAACGCGCCCCGAGACCCGACCAGTTGCAGGTCCCGCAGCGCGCCCTTCTTCTCATCGTACACCGACCACAGGGCCGGGTCTGCGTCGGGCTGACGGAGATGTGCCTCCAGGTCGAGCACCTCCTTCTCCAACTCCTCGACCCTGGATTTGTGTCTCTTTGTCGACCCCTTCGCGTACTCTTGACAGAAAACTCGGACGTGAGTCTTGCCCACGTCCCACCATAGCCTCAAGGAGGGGAAGCCTCCCCGCTTCCTTCTCCAGCCGGCCCAGAAGCGACGGAACGAGTCCAGGAACCGCTGGTCTTCTAACAACAGGTTATTAAAATGCCAGTACGCGGACCCCGTCCGAGCGCAGAACGAAGTGAGCTCCGCCCACACCAGACGGTGGTCCGTGCACGGAACCTGCTGTATAGAAGCAGCCGGAACGCAGGACACGTACGCCTTCGAAACGTAAAGGCGGTCGAGTCTGGACGCTCCGACTCCAGGTGACACAAAGGTGAACACACTGGAGTCAGGATGGAGATTTCGCCAGACGTCCACTAAGTCGAAGGACCTGACCAGGTCCCGCAACTTACTCACACCTCGCGTGCAGTGCGGGGTACCGTGACGGTCCCGGACCCCGAGGGTGCAATTGAAATCCCCCCCGAGGACGATGCACTCGCCAGCGTCGATGGAGCCGAGATGAGTGGACACTTCTTCAAAGAAGCTCGCTTGCTGCTGCGTGCCCAGGGGAGCGTACACATTCACAAAATGAAGCACCGCCCCCCCCAGACGCACAGTCAGGTGCAGCAACCGGCCTGGCACCGGCTCCCTGACCCCCAAGATCTCCGGCTGAAAATGCGGGGCCAACAAGATAGCCACCCCGCCAGAATTGGAGGCTAGGTGACTCATGTAGACCCCCCCTCGCCACTCCAGGAGCCACGTGGCTTCGTCTCCCGGAACGGTATGGGTTTCTTGCAGGAAGCACAACGCGTACTTCCCGTCCCTGAGGACCGAGAAGTTCTGGAACCTGCGCTGTGCGGCCCTGCTGCCGCGGATGTTGAGGCTGGCTATAGTCGTCTTCATTGTCAAAGGTACATCAAACCTTCACCTTAAGTCATTAAAAAGAAGAAGAGGACTTTTTAGTCCTTCCTCTCCTTCAGGAGCCCAGCGAGAAACGTTTGGACCCTCCGCCGCGCGTTCCTATCCAACTCAGGAGACTTGAGAGCCTCGCGAGTGGACCAGAACACCAGCGGAAAAGAATGCCACCGGTCCAAGGCCAACTGAACCCTGTCTCGGCGACCGCGATGACTCGCCAAAAAGTCCCGGAGTTCCCTTGGGGGGATGAGGGGGGAGTCAGTGGAGGGCACCAGGGGATCCACCGCCTCGCTTGAGAGCGACTCAGCGTAATCTCCAGCGCTCACCACGGACACCCCGTCCTCCTCCAGGTCGTCGCCTCCAGCTTCCGACCCCTCCCCCGCATTGAGTACGGGGGCTGAGTCGGAGCTGCCAGCTGGCCCCACCTGTACCTCGATCCCACCCCCGGGATCAAGGCCAGAGGGGTCCTCTCTGGTCTCCTCTAAAGGTTTTGGGTCAGAGGGCAGCGGCAGTTCTGATGCCCGCTCTCCTCCCGGCACCGGGTCGTCCGGGGAGCTCAGGACAAGCTCCTGACCTAAAACTAGGACGCCCGGTGCTAAGGTTTGGGAGGGAGCGGGAAGGCCTTCCTTTTCGCCGCCACCCAATGACCCGTTGACATTTTTTAAATTTTGAAAGTTGCAGTCCCCCGATGAGCCAGAAGGTACCTCAGGGGTATCGAGGGTCTCTGAGTCGGGCACCACCTCAAGGGAGGTGCCTTCAGTGACCCCCGAGGGGCCCTGTTCAGGGGACTGCAGCAGGTTGACAGGGGTAATAGTGGTGGGAGTCGGTGCAGGGGTTTTGAGTTCCCCCAGAGGACAGGGCGAGATTTTACTTGGTGGAGACGCCACCACCTCTTCATCGGGGGAAGGGACACACCCAACTTCTTCAGTTTGGGCATCACCCACCTCCTCCTCCGAAGCGTGACGTCTCTTCCGGGTCAGGCTGGGGGCTAGGGAGACCTCCATTTCCGAGGCCCCCTCCTCCTTGTCCAGCCCTCCCGGACACTCCACCCTCTGGGTTTTGGGTGTTAGATACCCCGGCTCGGGGTCCCGCGTCCCTTCCCCGCCGGCCCCGGGAGCACGCGCAGGGACGACGCCGGGCCCAGCACTCGGCGCCTTAGCACCCACGGGCCCGGGAGCACACGCGGACACGACGCCGGGGCCGGATGTTGTCTTTTCCCCCGAGCCGGTGCTTGCAGGTGTTTGGGGGTTTTGGGGCGTTTCAGGGGCCGCCTCCAGGTTGCGGGTCTTCCTCTGCGCCTTCTTACGGCGTGGGGGCTCTCCCCCCGCCTCACCAGCAGCCGAGATGGCAGTGGCCGCCGGCGTCGCTTCCCCTTGCGGGGAGGGAGATGGAGTGGTGGCGGGGGGAGGAGGGGCGGTGCCAGCCGTGGCCGCTTGGGTGGGGCTCGTAGCCTTGGAGGCGGGGCAGTTCTTCCTCACATGCCCCGCCTCCTTACAAGCATGGCACCGCATGCCCTCCACGGTCCAGAAGACCCGATAGGCGGTCCCCTCAAAATTGATAACGAAGGCCCCCTCCAGGCACTCCTCCTGGGCCAAGCGGACAAATACCTGGCGCCGGAAGGAGTACACATGGCAGAGGGCCGAGTCTTTGAGGCCGAGCGGGATTGGTGCAACCCCCGACCTGACCTCCCCCAATTTATTAAGGTGGGGGAGGAGGAGCTCACTGGATAGAAAAGGCGGGATGTTCGAAATAATAATTCTCTGGGCGGTGGCCTCAAGGGGGTCCACCGCCAGAAAAGTCCCGCCCACAGTGAGTCCTTTTTGCAGGGCGAGGTGCACCGCCCGCTCGGACCTCAAGAAGAATATGGCCTTCCCATACATTTTAGAGGCCGCGACAATGGCTGAGGGGCCGACGACCCCAGCCATAGCCTTTACGCAGGCCTCTATTGTCATTTCAGGGTGAGCATAGCTCTTTACCCCAAGGGCCCTGGTCAGGAGGCGGAAAGGTGACAGGGCAGCGGGAGCAGCTGGAGCCGCAGAAGCAACCACCCCCGCATAAGTTTTCTTTTTTTGAGGCCCTGCCACCGGTGACAAAACCGCCTCCACATTAGCCCTCGAGGGCCCGGCCACAGGTGATGGTGAATTGGCCTTAGGGCCAGAGCCACGCCCACCCCGGGAAGGATTGGCCATTTTGTTTTTTTTCTTTTTATTTTTTTTTTAGAAATATAGGGAGGAAAGGGGGTGGGGGAGAGAGGTAGAAACAACCTCCCCTCTTTTAGGCAGGAGAGGAGAGGAGGGAGAGGAGTAAAAGACAGGGAGGCACAGGAGGGAAAGAGGTAAATGTCCTGGTGGGTGTCCTCGATGGTGGATGGACGGTGGGTGGGGGCCTGATGTTCTTCAGGCAGGGGGAGGCGATGTCTTCACCAGCTATTGATGGCCTTACTGGGAAAAGGGCTGGGTTGGGGGGAGGGGTGGCAGAAAGATGGTTTCAGCACACACACACACCCTCCCGCTCTTCCTTCCCCAACTCCTCTGGCAGTCTTCTTGCCTCCCCCTACAAAAACACAGTCCTTAATTGCCCCCGCCTTAAACAAAAATACACAGTTCAGACACCCACCTAGGATGTTGTTTTTTAACTCAGTCCTGGCCTCCTGGCCTTCCTGTCCTGTAGCAACAGTAGCAACTGTTCTCTTCTCTCCCTCTCTCTCCTTTGGCAGCACTGGAGGAGCAGCAGCAGAAGCAGCAGCAGCACACAGCAGAAGCAACAACCCCAAAGGCAGCAGCAGAAACAGTTGAAACACTGAGGAGCAGCAACACCAACACCACACACCTTCTCTCCTCAGTACCAGGAAACCAACTGAATCCACAATTACCTCCACGAGATCGTTAAGAAAATGAACTCTTGATAATCTTTTAAATGAAAACCAAATCAACAAAATTGGGAAAAATCAGGCACAGCCCCTAATTCAGGTCAGCTGTAAAACCAAGAACAAAGTTTTAAAGGAAACTTACAAACTTTAAATCAAAATGTGATTAAAGGGGTCAACAAAACACCCCAGTCCCCGCGGTGCCCACCGAGCACGGAAGGCCTCGAGAGTGCCAGCAGACACCGCGTGCTCCTTCTCCAGGGACATCCGGCAGCGAACGTAGCCGCGGAAGAGGGACAAACAATCGGGCGGGACTCCCCCGTCGATCGCCCGCTGCCTGGACCTGTTAATGGCCAACTTGGCCAGGCCCAGGAGCAGGTTCACGAGGAGGTCCTCCTCCTTCCCGACCCCCTTCCGCACCGGGTGCCCATAGATCAGGAGCGTGGGGCTGAAGTGCAAACAAAACATCAATAAAAGGTTTTTCAAATAACTAAAAAGGGAGTGCAGCCTACAACACCCTATGTATACATGGTCCACGGACTCCACAAGACCGCAAAAAGGGCATGTGTCCTGAGAGTCCGTGAACCTATGCATCCTCTTATTATAAGGGACTGCTGCATGCAACACCCTCCAACCCAGGTCCCCGATAGAAAGGGGGAGGACACCTCCGTAGAGGGCCTCCCATCGAGGGCCTCCGCCGCCGGACGGCAACAAGGCACGCCAGGGCGTGTCCGGTCGACGGACAAGGGCGAGAAAATGGAAGGTGTGCAGCAGCAGTCCATACAAAAAGCCCCTCTTTGCTGTGCCAAAAGGCACAGAGGGCATGTCCCCGAGGCGGCTCATATTGCGGGGCACCAGCACCCGAGGGAGGGTTCGGGGCTTGGGGCCAATGTGGAATTCCGTCCGAACAGGGGAACGCTCAGACGGAAGACCACCGCGCACCTGGGCCACCTCAAGACCCAAAATAACGTCGGGTCCGAGCACGACCGTTCTCAGGTCTTGGATGGCATCGGCTGCGACCTGGACACTCACAGACGCGCGTCGCGCCAACTCCTGCGGGAGCATCCAGCCCAGTCCTCCGCCACCCAGCACGTCCCCGATCCTGGTCACCCCTGCGGCCACAGCCCTCCTCTCCGCCAACCACTGAAAAGGACGGAGGGGCGGATTCCTGAGCAGCGGCTCTCTGACGATAGCCGCTACTCCTGACGGGGGAGAGCTGCGTCGCGAGGCGACCACTTTCCAGACTTTGATCAGGTCCTGGTAAAAGACGGGCAACGCCTGCAAGGAGCCACCGAGGCCCAGCTGTTCTATAAACAGGAGCTGCACGTCATAATTCAGGCCGTGCACCTGACGGAAGAAATACGTCATCAGGGCACACCATCTAGGAGGAGGCTCAACGTAGAGGTATCGCTGCAGGGTCTGAAGGCGGAAAGTCGCCACCTGTGTGCGTAGGCACACTAGCGCCTGACCACCCTCCCTAAGCGGGAGACTCAGAACCTCGGCAGCGACCCAGTGCAATCTTTTGTCCCAGAAGAAGTCGACTAACAATCTCTGGATTCTTGTGACAAAGTCCGGGGGAGGGGTCAAAGTGACCAGCCGATACCACAACATGCCGGCGATCAGCTGGTTTATGACCAGAACTCGACCCCGGTAAGATAGCACTCGGAGCAGTCCTGTCCAGCGCCGCAGGCGAGCGGTGACTTTCGTCTCCAGTTCCTGCCAGTTTGCCGGCCAGGATTCCTCAGCGGGGCAGAGATGGACACCCAGGTAGAGGAGGCTGGTCCTGCTCCAGGTGAAAGGCCTGAGCTCCTCGGGTAGGGGATCCATCTGCCACTGACCGACCAGGAGTCCAGAACACTTACCCCAGTTGATCCTGGCAGAAGAAGCGGCAGAGTAGACCTCCTGGCACTCGCGCATCCTCCGCAGGTCAGCCGGGTCACTAAACATAAGGAGCACGTCATCGGCGTAAGCCGAAAGGACCACCCCGATGCCCGGCCCGCGCAGAACCAATCCCGACAACCTCCTCCGCAAGAGGCGCAGGAAAGGCTCCAAGCAAATAGAATACAACTGGCCAGACAGGGGGCAGCCCTGACGTACCCCTCTCCCAAAGCGAAGGGGCGCCGTCAGGGACCCGTTAACCTTCACTAGACACTCCGCGGCAGTGTACAGAAGTCGGATCCGGGCGACAAAATGCGTCCCGAACCCGAAAGCTCGCAGAGTTCCGAGTAAGTATTCGTGATCCACCCTGTCGAACGCCTTCTCCTGATCGAGAGACAGGAAGGCGCTCGACAGACCAGCCCTCTGGGAATGGTGGATGATGTCCCGGACCAGATGGATGTTATCATAAATGGTTCGGTCCGGGACGGTGTAGGACTGGTCAGGGTGGATCATGTGGTCCAGCACGGTGCCGAGCCGAGAAGACATGGCTCGGGCGAAGATTTTGTAGTCCGTGCTGAGGAGGGAGACCGGGCGCCAGTTTTTAAGAAGGCGGAGATCCCCCTTCTTCGGTAGCAGGGCAATCACGGCCCTGCGCCACGAAAGGGGCATCTCCCCGGTAGCAATGCTCTCCCCCAGGACCCCCGCGAAGTCGCTCCCCAAGACGTCCCAGAACGCCCTGAAGAACTCCACGGTCAGCCCGTCTAGTCCCGGGGTTTTGCCCCTAGAAAGACCGTCGAGTGCGCCGGTCAGCCCCCCCAGACTTATAGGGGAGTCGAGCTTTCCGGCGCACTCCGGGCCGACCTGCGGCAGGTCCTCCCACAAAACTCTGCAAGCTTCCTCACTGGACGGATCCGGAGAGAAAAGGGCAGTGTAGTAATCTCGGGCAATGGCCCTGATGCCCTCCGGATCCGAGACAAGTGATCCGTCGTCGGCCAGCAGCGTAAAGAGCTGCTTACGGACCCCGTGCCTTTTTTCCAGTGAGTAGAAGAAGGGAGAGCCACGGTCCATCTCCTTAAGGAAACAGATCCGCGACCTCACGAACGCGCCCCGAGACCCGACCAGTTGCAGGTCCCGCAGCGCGCCCTTCTTCTCATCGTACACCGACCGCAGGGCCGGGTCCGCGTCGGGCTGACGGAGACGTGCCTCCAGGTCGAGCACCTCCTTCTCCAACTCCTCGACCCTGGATTTGCGTCTCTTTGTCGACCCCTTCGCGTACTCTTGACAGAAAACTCGGACGTGAGTCTTGCCCACGTCCCACCATAGCCTCAAGGAGGGGAAGCCTCCCCGCTTCCTTCTCCAGCCGGTCCAGAAGCGACGGAACGAGTCCAGGAACCGCTGGTCTTCCAACAACAGGTTATTAAAATGCCAGTACGCGGACCCCGTCCGAGCGCAGAACGAAGTGAGCTCCGCCCACACCAGACGGTGGTCCGTGCACGGAACCTGCTGTATAGAAGCAGCCGGAACGCAGGACACGTACGCCTTCGAAACGTAAAGGCGGTCGAGTCTGGACGCTCCGACTCCAGGTGACACAAAGGTGAACACGCTGGAGTCAGGATGGAGATTTCGCCAGACGTCCACTAAGTCGAAGGACCTGACCAGGTCCCGCAACTTACTCACACCTCGCGTGCAGTGCGGGGTACCGTGACGGTCCCGGACCCCGAGGGTGCAATTGAAATCCCCCCCGAGGACGATGCACTCGCCAGCGTCGATGGAGCCGAGATGAGTGGACACTTCTTCAAAGAAGCTCGCTTGCTGCTGCGTGCCCAGAGGAGCGTACACATTCACAAAGTGAAGCACCGCCCCCCCCAGACGCACAGTCAGGTGCAGCAACCGGCCTGGCACTGGCTCCTTGACCCCCAAGATCTCCGGCTGAAAATGCGGGGCCAACAAGATAGCCACCCCGCCAGAATTGGAGGCTAGGTGACTCATGTAGACCCCCCCTCGCCACTCCAGGAGCCACGTGGCTTCGTCTCCCGGAACGGTATGGGTTTCTTGCAGGAAGCACAACGCGTACTTCCCGTCCCTGAGGACCGAGAAGTTCTGGAACCTGCGCTGTGCGGCCCTGCTGCCGCGGATGTTGAGGCTGGCTATAGTCGTCTTCATTGTCAAAGGTACATCAAACCTTCACCTTAAGTCATTAAAAAGAAGAGGACTTTTTAGTCCTTCCTCTCCTTCAGGAGCCCAGCGAGAAACGTTTGGACCCTCCGCCGCGCGTTCCTATCCAACTCAGGAGACTTGAGAGCCTCGCGAGTGGACCAGAACACCAGCGGAAAAGAATGCCACCGGTCCAAGGCCAACTGAACCCTGTCTCGGCGACCGCGATGACTCGCCAAAAAGTCCCGGAGTTCCCTTGGGGGGATGAGGGGGGAGTCAGTGGAGGGCACCAGGGGATCCACCGCCTCGCTTGAGAGCGACTCAGCGTAATCCCCAACGCTCACCACCGACACCTCGTCCTCCTCCGGGTCGTCGCCTCCAGCTTCCGACCCCTCCCCCACATTGAGTATAGGGGCTGAGTCGGAGCTGCCAGCTGGCCCCACCTGTACCTCGATCCCACCCCCAGGATCAAGGCCAGAGGGGTCCTCTCTGGTCTCCTCTAAAGGTTTTGGGTCAGAGGGCAGCGGCAGTTCTGATGCCCGCTCTCCTCCCGGCACCGGGTCGTCCGGGGAGCTCAGGACAAGCTCCTGACCTAAAACTAGGACGCCCGGTGCTAAGGTTTGGGAGGGAGCGGGAAGGCCTTCCTTTTCGCCGCCACCCAATGACCCGTTGACATTTTTTAAATTTTGAAAGTTGCAGTCCCCCGATGAGCCAGAAGGTACCTCAGGGGTATCGAGGGTCTCTGAGTCGGGCACCACCTCAAGGGAGGTGCCTTCAGTGACCCCCGAGGGGCCCTGTTCAGGGGACTGCAGCAGGTTGACAGGGGTAATAGTGGTGGGAGTCGGTGCAGGGGTTTTGAGTTCCCCCAGAGGACAGGGCGAGATTTTACTTGGTGGAGACGCCACCACCTCTTCATCGGGGGAAGGGACACACCCAACTTCTTCAGTTTGGGCATCACCCACCTCCTCCTCCGAAGCGTGACGTCTCTTCCGGGTCAGGCTGGGGGCTAGGGAGACCTCCATTTCCGAGGCCCCCTCCTCCTTGTCCAGCCCTCCCGGACACTCCACCCTCTGGGTTTTGGGTGTTAGATACCCCGGCTCGGGGTCCCGCGTCCCTTCCCCGCCGGCCCCGGGAGCACGCGCAGGGACGACGCCGGGCCCAGCACTCGGCGCCTTAGCACCCACGGGCCCGGGAGCACACGCGGACACGACGCCGGGGCCGGATGTTGTCTTTTCCCCCGAGCCGGTGCTTGCAGGTGTTTGGGGGTTTTGGGGCGTTTCAGGGGCCGCCTCCAGGTTGCGGGTCTTCCTCTGCGCCTTCTTACGGCGTGGGGGCTCTCCCCCCGCCTCACCAGCAGCCGAGATGGCAGTGGCCGCCGGCGTCGCTTCCCCTTGCGGGGAGGGAGATGGAGTGGTGGCGGGGGGAGGAGGGGCGGTGCCAGCCGTGGCCGCTTGGGTGGGGCTCGTAGCCTTGGAGGCGGGGCAGTTCTTCCTCACATGCCCCGCCTCCTTACAAGCATGGCACCGCATGCCCTCCACGGTCCAGAAGACCCGATAGGCGGTCCCCTCAAAATTGATAACGAAGGCCCCCTCCAGGCACTCCTCCTGGGCCAAGCGGACAAATACCTGGCGCCGGAAGGAGTACACATGGCAGAGGGCCGAGTCTTTGAGGCCGAGCGGGATTGGTGCAACCCCCGACCTGACCTCCCCCAATTTATTAAGGTGGGGGAGGAGGAGCTCACTGGATAGAAAAGGCGGGATGTTCGAAATAATAATTCTCTGGGCGGTGGCCTCAAGGGGGTCCACCGCCAGAAAAGTCCCGCCCACAGTGAGTCCTTTTTGCAGGGCGAGGTGCACCGCCCGCTCGGACCTCAAGAAGAATATGGCCTTCCCATACATTTTAGAGGCCGCGACAATGGCTGAGGGGCCGACGACCCCAGCCATAGCCTTTACGCAGGCCTCTATTGTCATTTCAGGGTGAGCATAGCTCTTTACCCCAAGGGCCCTGGTCAGGAGGCGGAAAGGTGACAGGGCAGCGGGAGCAGCTGGAGCCGCAGAAGCAACCACCCCCGCATAAGTTTTCTTTTTTTGAGGCCCTGCCACCGGTGACAAAACCGCCTCCACATTAGCCCTCGAGGGCCCGGCCACAGGTGATGGTGAATTGGCCTTAGGGCCAGAGCCACGCCCACCCCGGGAAGGATTGGCCATTTTGTTTTTTTTCTTTTTATTTTTTTTTTAGAAATATAGGGAGGAAAGGGGGTGGGGGAGAGAGGTAGAAACAACCTCCCCTCTTTTAGGCAGGAGAGGAGAGGAGGGAGAGGAGTAAAAGACAGGGAGGCACAGGAGGGAAAGAGGTAAATGTCCTGGTGGGTGTCCTCGATGGTGGATGGACGGTGGGTGGGGGCCTGATGTTCTTCAGGCAGGGGGAGGCGATGTCTTCACCAGCTATTGATGGCCTTACTGGGAAAAGGGCTGGGTTGGGGGGAGGGGTGGCAGAAAGATGGTTTCAGCACACACACACACCCTCCCGCTCTTCCTTCCCCAACTCCTCTGGCAGTCTTCTTGCCTCCCCCTACAAAAACACAGTCCTTAATTGCCCCCACCTTAAACAAAAATACACAGTTCAGACACCCACCTAGGATGTTGTTTTTTAACTCAGTCCTGGCCTCCTGGCCTTCCTGTCCTGTAGCAACAGTAGCAACTGTTCTCTTCTCTCCCTCTCTCTCCTTTGGCAGCACTGGAGGAGCAGCAGCAGAAGCAGCAGCAGCACACAGCAGAAGCAACAACCCCAAAGGCAGCAGCAGAAACAGTTGAAACACTGAGGAGCAGCAACACCAACACCACACACCTTCTCTCCTCAGTACCAGGAAACCAACTGAATCCACAATTACCTCCACGAGATCGTTAAGAAAATGAACTCTTGATAATCTTTTAAATGAAAACCAAATCAACAAAATTGGGATAAATCAGGCACAGCCCCTAATTCAGGTCAGCTGTAAAACCAAGAACAAAGTTTTAAAGGAAACTTACAAACTTTAAATCAAAATGTGATTAAAGGGGTCAACAAAACACCCCAGTCCCCGCGGTGCCCACCGAGCACGGAAGGCCTCGAGAGTGCCAGCAGACACCGCGTGCTCCTTCTCCAGGGACATCCGGCAGCGAACGTAGCCGCGGAAGAGGGACAAACAATCGGGCGGGACTCCCCCGTCGATCGCCCGCTGCCTGGACCTGTTAATGGCCAACTTGGCCAGGCCCAGGAGCAGGTTCACGAGGAGGTCCTCCTCCTTCCCGACCCCCTTCCGCACCGGGTGCCCATAGATCAGGAGCGTGGGGCTGAAGTGCAAACAAAACATCAATAAAAGGTTTTTCAAATAACTAAAAAGGGAGTGCAGCCTACAACACCCTATGTATACATGGTCCACGGACTCCACAAGACCGCAAAAAGGGCACGTGTCCTGAGAGTCCGCGAACCAATGCATCCTCTTATTATAAGGGACTGCTGCATGCAACACCCTCCAACCCAGGTCTCCGATAGAAAGGGGGAGGACACCTCCGTAGAGGGCCTCCCATCGGGGGCTTCCGCCGCCGGACGGCAACAAGGCACGCCAGGGCGTGTCCGGTCGACGGACAAGGGCGAGAAAATGGAAGGTGTGCAGCAGCAGTCCGTACAAAAAGCTCCTCTTTGCCGTGCCAAAAGGCACAGAGGGCATGTCCCCGAGGCGGCTCATATTGCGGGGCACCAGCACCCGAGGGAGGGTTCGGGGCTTGGGGCCAATGTGGAATTCCGTCCGAACAGGGGAACGCTCAGACGGAAGACCACCGCGCACCTGGGCCGCCTCAAGACCCAAAATAACGTCGGGTCCGAGCACGACCGTTCTCAGGTCTTGGATGGCATCGGCTGCGACCTGGACACTCACAGACGCGCGTCGCGCCAACTCCTGCGGGAGCATCCAGCCCAGTCCTCCGCCACCCAGCACGTCCCCGATTCTGGTCACCCCTGCGGCCACAGCCCTCCTCTCCGCCAACCACTGAAAAGGACGGAGGGGCGGATTCCTGAGCAGCGGCTCTCTGACGATAGCCGCTACTCCTGACGGGGGAGAGCTGCGTCGCGAGGTGACCACTTTCCAGACTTTGATCAGGTCCTGGTAAAAGACGGGCAACGCCTGCAAGGAGCCACCGAGGCCCAGCTGTTCTATAAACAGGAGCTGCACGTCATAATTCAGGCCGTGCACCTGACGGAAGAAATACGTCATCAGGGCACACCATCTAGGAGGAGGCTCAACGTAGAGGTATCGCTGCAGGGTCTGAAGGCGGAAAGTCGCCACCTGTGTGCGTAGGCACACTAGCGCCTGACCACCCTCCCTAAGCGGGAGACTCAGAACCTCGGCAGCGACCCAGTGCAATCTTTTGTCCCAGAAGAAGTCGACTAACAATCTCTGGATTCTTGTGACAAAGTCCGGGGGAGGGGTCAAAGTGACCAGCCGATACCACAACATGGCGGCGATCAGCTGGTTTATGACCAGAACTCGACCCCGGTAAGATAGCACTCGGAGCAGTCCTGTCCAGCGCCGCAGGCGAGCGGTGACTTTCGTCTCCAGTTCCTGCCAGTTTGCCGGCCAGGATTCCTCAGCGGGGCAGAGATGGACACCCAGGTAGAGGAGGCTGGTCCTGCTCCAGGTGAAAGGCCTGAGCTCCTCGGGTAGGGGATCCATCTGCCACTGACCGACCAGGAGTCCAGAACACTTACCCCAGTTGATCCTGGCAGAAGAAGCGGCAGAGTAGACCTCCTGGCACTCGCGCATCCTCCGCAGGTCAGCCGGGTCACTAAACATAAGGAGCACGTCATCGGCGTAAGCCGAAAGGACCACCCCGATGCCCGGCCCGCGCAGAACCAATCCCGACAACCTCCTCCGCAAGAGGCGCAGGAAAGGCTCCACGCAAATAGAATACAACTGGCCAGACAGGGGGCAGCCCTGACGTACCCCTCTCCCAAAGCGAAGGGGCGCCGTCAGGGACCCGTTAACCTTCACTAGACACTCCGCGGCAGTGTACAGAAGTCGGATCCGGGCGACAAAATGCGTCCCGAACCCGAAAGCTCGCAGAGTTCCGAGTAAGTATTCGTGATCCACCCTGTCGAACGCCTTCTCCTGATCGAGAGACAGGAAGGCGCTCGACAGACCAGCCCTCTGGGAATGGTGGATGATGTCCCGGACCAGATGGATGTTATCATAAATGGTTCGGTCCGGGACGGTGTAGGACTGGTCAGGGTGGATCATGTGGTCCAGCACGGTGCCGAGCCGAGAAGACATGGCTCGGGCGAAGATTTTGTAGTCCGTGCTGAGGAGGGAGACCGGGCGCCAGTTTTGAAGAAGGCGGAGATCCCCCTTCTTCGGTAGCAGGGCAATCACGGCCCTGCGCCAAGAAAGGGGCATCTCCCCGGTAGCAATGCTCTCCCCCAGGACCCCCGCGAAGTCGCTCCCCAAGACGTCCCAGAACGCCCTGAAGAACTCCACGGTCAGCCCGTCTAGTCCCGGGGTTTTGCCCCTAGAAAGACCGTCGAGTGCGCCGGTCAGCTCCCCCAGACTTATAGGGGAGTCGAGCTTTCCGGCGCACTCCGGGCCGACCTGCGGCAGGTCCTCCCACAAAACTCTGCAAGCTTCCTCACTGGACGGATCCAGAGAGAAAAGGGCAGTGTAGTAATCTCGGGCAATGGCCCTGATGCCCTCCGGATCCGAGACAAGTGATCCGTCGTCGGCCAGCAGCGTAAAGAGCTGCTTACGGACCCCGTGCCTTTTTTCCAGTGAGTAGAAGAAGGGAGAGCCACGGTCCATCTCCTTAAGGAAACAGATCCGCGACCTCACGAACGCGCCCCGAGACCCGACCAGTTGCAGGTCCCGCAGCGCGCCCTTCTTCTCATCGTACACCGACCGCAGGGCCGGGTCCGCGTCGGGCTGACGGAGACGTGCCTCCAGGTCCAGCACCTCCTTCTCCAACTCCTCGACCCTGGATTTGCGTCTCTTTGTCGACCCCTTCGCGTACTCTTGACAGAAAACTCGGACGTGAGTCTTGCCCACGTCCCACCATAGCCTCAAGGAGGGGAAGCCTCCCCGCTTCCTTCTCCAGCCGGCCCAGAAGCGACGGAACGAGTCCAGGAACCGCTGGTCTTCCAACAACAGGTTATTAAAATGCCAGTACGCGGACCCCGTCCGAGCGCAGAACGAAGTGAGCTCCGCCCACACCAGACGGTGGTCCGTGCACGGAACCTGCTGTATAGAAGCAGCCGGAACGCAGGACACGTACGCCTTCGAAACGTAAAGGCGGTCGAGTCTGGACGCTCCGACTCCAGGTGACACAAAGGTGAACACGCTGGAGTCAGGATGGAGATTTCGCCAGACGTCCACTAAGTCGAAGGACCTGACCAGGTCCCGCAACTTACTCACACCTCGCGTGCAGTGCGGGGTACCGTGACGGTCCCGGACCCCGAGGGTGCAATTGAAATCCCCCCCGAGGACGATGCACTCGCCAGCGTCGATGGAGCCGAGATGAGTGGACACTTCTTCAAAGAAGCTCGCTTGCTGCTGCGTGCCCAGGGGAGCGTACACATTCACAAAGTGAAGCACCGCCCCCCCCAGACGCACAGTCAGGTGCAGCAACCGGCCTGGCACTGGCTCCTTGACCCCCAAGATCTCCGGCTGAAAATGCGGGGCCAACAAGATAGCCACCCCGCCAGAATTGGAGGCTAGGTGACTCATGTAGACCCCCCCCTGCCACTCCAGGAGCCACGTGGCTTCGTCTCCCGGAACGGTATGGGTTTCTTGCAGGAAGCACAACGCGTACTTCCCGTCCCTGAGGACCGAGAAGTTCTGGAACCTGCGCTGTGCGGCCCTGCTGCCGCGGATGTTGAGGCTGGCTATAGTCGTCTTCATTGTCAAAGGTACATCAAACCTTCACCTTAAGTCATTAAAAAGAAGAGGACTTTTTAGTCCTTCCTCTCCTTCAGGAGCCCAGCGAGAAACGTTTGGACCCTCCGCCGCGCGTTCCTATCCAACTCAGGAGACTTGAGAGCCTCGCGAGTGGACCAGAACACCAGCGGAAAAGAATGCCACCGGTCCAAGGCCAACTGAACCCTGTCTCGGCGACCGCGATGACTCGCCAAAAAGTCCCGGAGTTCCCTTGGGGGGATGAGGGGGGAGTCAGTGGAGGGCACCAGGGGATCCACCGCCTCGCTTGAGAGCGACTCAGCGTAATCTCCAGCGCTCACCACAGACACCCCGTCCTCCTCCAGGTCGTCGCCTCCAGCTTCCGACCCCTCCCCCGCATTGAGTACGGGGGCTGATTCGGAGCTGCCAGCTGGCCCCACCTGTACCTCGATCCCACCCCCAGGATCAAGGCCAGAGGGGTCCTCTCTGGTCTCCTCTAAACGTTTTGGGTCAGAGGGCAGCGGCAGTTCTGATGCCCGCTCTCCTCCCGGCACCGGGTCGTCCGGGGAGCTCAGGACAAGCTCCTGACCTAAACATAGGACGCCCGGTGTCAAGGTTTGGGAGGGAGCGGGAAGGCCTTCCTTTTCGCCGCCACCCAATGACCCGTTGACATTTTTTAAATTTTGCAAGTTACAGTCCCCCGATGAGCCAGAAGGTACCTCGGGGGTATCGAGGGTCTCTGAGTCGGGCACCACCTCAAGGGAGGTGCCTTCAGTGACCCCCGAGGGGCCCTGTTCAGGGGACTGCAGCAGGTTGACAGGGGTAACAGTGCTGGGAGTCGGTGCAGGGGTTTTGAGTTCCCCCAGAGGACAGGGCGAGATTTTACTTGGCGGAGACGCCACCACCTCTTCATCGGGGGAAGGGACACACCCAACTTCTTCAGTTTGGGCATCACCCACCTCCTCCTCCGAAGCGTGACGTCTCTTCCGGGTCAGGCTGGGGGCTAGGGAGACCTCCATTTCCGAGGCCCCCTCCTCCTTGTCCAGCCCTCCCGGACACTCCACCCTCTGGGTTTTGGGTGTTAGATACCCCGGCTCGGGGTCCCGCGTCCCTTCCCCGCCGGCCCCGGGAGCACGCGCAGGGACGACGCCGGGCCCAGCACTCGGCGCCTTAGCACCCACGGGCCCGGGAGCACACGCGGACACGACGCCGGGGCCGGATGTTGTCTTTTCCCCCGAGCCGGTGCTTGCAGGTGTTTGGGGGGTTTGGGGCGTTTCAGGGGCCGCCTCCAAATTTCGGGTCTTCCTCCGCGCCTTCTTACGGCGCGGGGGCTCTCCCCCCGCCTCACCGGCAGCCGAGATGGCAGCTGCTGCCGGGGTCGCTTCCCCTTGCGGGGAGGGAGATGGAGTGGTGGCGGGGGGAGGAGGGGCGGTGCCAGCCGCGGCCGCTTGGGTGGGGCTCGTGGCCTTGGAGGCGGGGCAGTTCTTTCTTACGTGCCCCACCTCCTTACAGGCATGGCACCGCACACCCTCCGCGGTCCAGAAGACCCGATAGGCGGTCCCCTCAAAATTAACTGAGAAGGCCCCCTCCAGGCACTCCTCCTGGGCCAAGCGGACGAAAACTTGGCGCCGGAAGGAGTACACGTGGCGGAGGGCCGAGTCTTTGAGGCCGAGCGGGACTGGTGCAACCCCCGACCTGACCTCCCCCAGCTTATTAAGGTGGGGGAGGAGGAGCCCACATGGTATAAAGGGCGGGACATTTGAAATAACAATCTTCTGGGCGGTGGCCTCAAGGGGATCCACCGCCAGAAAAGTCCCGCCCACAGTGAGCCCCTTCTGCAGGGCGAGTCGCACCGCCCGCTCGGACCTCAAGAAAAAGATGGCCCTCCCATACATCTTTGAGGCCGCGACAATGGCTGAGGGGCCGACGACCCCAGCCATAGCCTTAACGCAGGCCTCAATAGTCATCTCAGGGTGAGCGTAGCATTTTACCCCGAGGGCCCTGGTGAGGAGACGGAATGGCGACAGGGCAGCGGGAGCAGCAGGAGCTGCAGAAGCAACCACCCCCGCATAAGTCTTTTTTGTAGGCCCTGCCACCGGTGACAAAGCCGCCTCCACATTAGCCCTCGAGGGCCCGGCCACAGGAGATGTTGAACTGGCTTTAAGGCCAGAGCCACGCCCACCCTGGGAAGGATTGGCCATTTTTTTTTTTTAAATTATATATATTTTTTAATATATATATTTTTTTTTTTATTAAATATACAATGTTCCTCCCTAGGGAGGGAGGTAGTAATAACCTCCCCCTTTTGTACAGGAGAGGAGAGGAGGGAGAGGAGTGAAGGACAGGGAGGCACAGGAGGGAAAAGGGAAGAGTCCAGGTGGGTGTCTCCAGTGAAAGGTGGATGTTGGGTGGGGTGTGATGATCTTCCTGCAGGGGGAGGCGATGTCTTCACCAGCCACCGCTGGCCTTACTGGGAAAGGGCTGGGTGGGGCGGGGGGGGTAGCAGAATGGTGGTTTTAACCACACACCCCCCTCTCTTCCTTCCCCAAACCTTCCTGCAGTCTTCTTTCCTCCCCCTACAAAACACAGTCCTTTATTGCCCCCACCTTACACAAACAATAATGTTGGACACCCACCTAGGATGTTGTTTTCAGACACAGTCCTGGCCTCCTGGCCTCCCTCTCTCTCCTTTTGCTCCACACGGGCAGGTCCAGCAGCAGCAGCAAACACCTTCAAGTGCAGGTCCAGCAGCAGCAGCAAACACCCTCAAGTGCAGGGGCAGCAGCAGCAGCAAACACCCTCAAGTGCAGGAGCAGCAGCAGCACACAGCAGAAGCAACAACCCCAAAGGCAGCAGCAGAAACAGTTGAAACACTGAGGAGCAGCAACACCAACACCACACACCTTCTCTCCTCAGTATCAGGAAACCAACTGAATCCACAATTACCTCCACGAGATCATTAAGAAAATGAACTCTTGATCTTGGGGTTACAAACCCAGTACCATAACAACTTCAAAAACAGAATTACCTGGAAAAACTCAGCAGGTCTGGCAGCATCGGCGGAGAAGAAAAGAGTTGACTTTTCGAGTCCTCATGACCCTTCGACAGAACTTGAGTTCGAGTACAAGAAAGAGCTGAAATATAAGCTGGTTTAAGGTGTGTGTGTGGGGGGGAGGAGAGATAGAGAGACAGAGAGGTGGAGGGGGGGGGGTTGTGGTTGTAAGGACAAACAAGCAGTGATAGAAGCAGATCATCAAAAGATGTCAACGACAATAGTACAATAGAACACATAGGTGTTAAAGTTAAAGTTGGTGATATTATCTAAACGAATGTGCTAATTAAGAATGGATGGTAGGACACTCAAGGTATAGCTCTAGTGGGGTTTTTTTTTATATAATGGAAATAGGTGGGAAAAGGAAAATCTTTATAATTTATTGGAAAGAAAAAAAAAAGGAAGGGGGAAACAGAAAGGGGGTGGGGATGGGGGAAGGAGCTCACGACCAAAAGTTGTTGAATTCAATATTCAGTCCGGAAGGCTGTAAAGTCCCTAGTCGGAAGATGAGGTGTTGTTCCTCCAGTTTGCGTTGGGATTCACTGGAACAATGCAGCAAGCCAAGGACAGACATGTGGGCAAGAGAGCAGGGTGGAGTGTTAAAATGGCAAGCGACAGGGAGGTTTGGGTCATTCTTGCGGACAGAACGCAGGTGTTCTGCAAAGCGGTCGCCCAGTTTAAGTTTGGTCTCTCCAATGTAGAGGAGACCACATTGGGAGCAACGAATGCAGTAGACTAAGTTGGGGGAAATGCAAGTGAAATGCTGCTTCACTTGAAAGGAGTGTTTGGGTCCTTGGACGGTGAGGAGAGAGGAAGTGAAGGGGCAGGGGGTTGAGGAGTAGGGGGTGATGGAGGAGTGGACCAGGGTGTCCCGGAGGGAGCGATCCCTACGGAATGCTGATAAAGGGGGTGAAGGGAAGATGTGTTTGGTGGTGGCATCATGCTGGAGTTGGCGGAAATGGCGGAGGATGATCCTTTGAATGCGGAGGCTGGTGGGGTGATAAGTGAGGACAAGGGGGACCCTATCATGTTTCTGGGAGGGAGGAGAAGGCGTGAGGGCGGATGCGCGGGAGATGGGCCGGACACGGTTGAGGGCCCTGTCAACGACCGTGGGTGGAAAACCTCGGTTAAGGAAGAAGGAGGACATGTCAGAGGAACTGTTTTTGAATGTAGCATCATTGGAACAGATGCGATGGAGGCGAAGGAACTGAGAGAATGGGATGGAGTCCTTACAGGAAGCGGGGTGTGAGGAGCTGTAGTCGAGATAACTGTGGGAGTCGGTGGGTTTGTAATGGATATTGGTGGACAGTCTATCACCAGAGATTGAGACAGAGAGGTCAAGGAAGGGAAGGGAAGTGTCAGAGATGGACCACGTGAAAATGATGGAGGGGTGGAGATTGGAAGCAAAATTAATAAATTTTTGCAATTCCCGACGAGAGCATGAAGCAGCACCAAAGTAATCATCGATATACCGGAGAAAGAGTTGTGGAAGGGGGCTGGAGTAGGACTGCAACAAGGAATGTTCCACATACCCCATAAAGAGACAGGCATAGCTGGGGCCCATGCGGGTACCCATAGCCACACCTTTTATTTGGAGGAAGTGAGAGGAGTTGAAGGAGAAATTGTTCAGCGTGAGAACAAGTTCAGCCAGACGGAGGAGAGTAGTGGTGGATGGGGATTGTTCGGGCCTCTGTTCAAGGAAGAAGCTAAGGGCCCTCAGACCATCCTGGTGGGGGATGGAGGTGTAGAGGGATTGGACGTCCATGGTGAAGAGGAAGCGGTAGGGGCCAGGGAACTGGAAATTGTTGATGTGACGTAAGGTGTCAGAGGAATCACGGATGTAGGTGGGAAGGGACTGGACAAGGGGAGAGAGAAGGGAGTCAAGATAACGAGAAATGAGTTCTGTGGGGCAGGAGCAAGCTGAGACGATCGGTCTACCGGGGCAGTTCTGTTTGTGGATTTTGGGTAGGAGATAGAAGCGGGCCATCCGAGGTTGGGCGACTATCAGGTTGGAAGCTGTGGGAGGGAGATCCTCAGAGGAGATGAGGTCAGTGACAGTCCTGGAAACAGTGGCTTGATGTTCAGTGGTGGGGTCATGGTCCAGGGAGAGGTAGGAAGAAGTGTCTGCGAGTTGACGCTCAGCCTCCGCGAGGTAGAGGTCAGTGCGCCAGACAACAACAGCACCACCCTTGTCAGCGGGTTTGATGACAATGTCAGGGTTGGACCTGAGAGAATGGAGTGCAGTAAGTTCAGAGAGAGACAGGTTAGAATGGGTGAGAGGAGCAGAGAAATTGAGACAACTAATGTCGCGCCGACAGTTCTCAATGAAAAGATCGAGAGAAGGTAAGAATCCAGAGGGAGGGGTCCAGGTGGAGGGAGAATATTGGAGATGGGTAAAAGGATCCGTTGAACTGGGAGAGGACTCCTGCCCAAAGAAGTGAGCCCGGAGACGAAGAGAGCGGAAGAAGAGTTCAGTATCATGCCGAGCCCGAAATTCATTGAGGTGAGGGCGTAAGGGTATGAAACTATGTCCTTTGCTGAGCACTGAACGTTCAGCATCGGAGAGGGGAAGGTCAGGGGGTATAGTGAATACACGGCTGGGGCTGGGATTGGAAGATGGGGTGGGGACGGAGGGACAGGCAGGGGTGGAGGGTCCTAGATGGGTGTTGGTGTCGATGAGTTGTTGGAGCTTGCGTTCCTTAGCACTTGAGAGAAAGAGAAAAAGTTTCTTGTTGAGGCGTCGGATGAGCCGAAGGATAAAATGAAACTGGGGGCACGCGCAGCTTTGAAAAAGGGTACGGCGGTGCTGCTGGAGGGAGAGGTCGAGTGTGTTCATATGGCGGCGCATGGCACTGAGTGTGGATCTCAGAACGTGACGGGAACAGCAGTCCGAGAAACGTTTTATGTCCCGGAGATACCTGTAATCCTGGGTGGGTTAGAAACATGAGGGGTGGAATTTCAGTTGAAATCCACCCATTCTAACCTGTCTCTCTCTGAACTTACTGCACTCCATTCTCTCAGGTCCAACCCTGACATTGTCATCAAACCCGCTGACAAGGGTGGTGCTGTTGTTGTCTGGCGCACTGACCTCTACCTCGCGGAGGCTGAGCGTCAACTCGCAGACACTTCTTCCTACCTCTCCCTGGACCATGACCCCACCACTGAACATCAAGCCACTGTTTCCAGGACTGTCACTGACCTCATCTCCTCTGAGGATCTCCCTCCCACAGCTTCCAACCTGATAGTCGCCCAACCTCGGACGGCACGCTTCTATCTCCTACCCAAAATCCACAAACAGAACTGCCCCGGTAGACCGATCATCTCAGCTTGCTCCTCCCCACAGAACTCATTTCTCGTTATCTTGACTCCCTTCTCTCTCCCCTTGTCCAGTCCCTTCCCACCTACATCCGTGATTCCTCTGACACCTTACGTCACATCAACAATTTCCAGTTCCCTGGCCCCTACCGCTTCCTCTTCACCATGGACGTCCAATCCCTCTACACCTCCATCCCCCACCAGGATGGTCTGAGGGCCCTTAGCTTCTTCCTCGAACAGAGGCCCGAACAATCCCCATCCACCACTACTCTCCTCCGTCTGGCTGAACTTGTTCTCACGCTGAACAATTTCTCCTTCAACTCCTCTCACTTCCTCCAAATAAAAGGTGTGGCTATGGGTACCCTCATGGGCCCCAGCTATGCCTGTCTCTCTATGGGGTATGTGGAACATTCCTTGTTGCAGTCCTACTCCAGCCCCCTTCCACAACTCTTTCTCCGGTACATCGATGATTACTTTGGTGCCGCTTCATGGTCTCGTCACGACTTGGAAAAATTTATTAATTTTGCTTCCAATCTCCACCCCTCCATCATTTTCACGTGGTCCATCTCTGACACTTCCCTTCCCTTCCCTGAGCTCTCTGTCTCAATCTCTGGTGATAGACTGTCCACCAATATCCATTACAAACCCACCGACTCCCACAGCTATCTCGACTACAGCTCCTCACACCCCGCTTCCTGTAAGGACTCCATCCTATTCTCTCAGTTCATTCGCCTCCATCGCATCTGTTCCAATGATGCTACATTCAAAAACAGTTCCTCTGACATGTCCTCCTTCTTCCTTAACCGAGGTTTTCCACCCACGGTCGTTGACAGGGCCCTCAACCGTGTACGGCCCATCTCCCGCGCATCCGCCCTCACGCCTTCTCCTCCCTCCCAGAAACATGATAGGGTCCCCCTTGTCCTCACTTATCACCCCACCAGCCTCCGCATTCAAAGGATCATCCTCCGCCATTTCCGCCAACTCCAGCATGATGCCACCACCAAACACATCTTCCCTTCACCCCCCTTATCAGCATTCCGTAGGGATCGCTCCCTCCGGGACACCCTGGTCCACTCCTCCATCACCCCCTACTCCTCAACCCTCTCCTATGGCACAACCCCATGCCCACGCAAAAGATGCAACACCTGCCCCTTCACTTCCTCTCTCCTCACCGTCCAAGGACCCAAACACTCCTTTCAAGTGAAGCAGCATTTCCCCCAACTTAGTCTACTGCATTCGTTGCTCCCAATGTGGTCTCCTCTACATTGGAGAGACCAAACGTAAACTGGGCGACCGCTTTGCAGAACACCTGCGGTCTGTCCGCAAGAATGACCCAAACCCCCCTGTCGCTTGCCATTTTAACACTCTACCCTGCTCTCTTGCCCACATGTCTGTCCTTGGTTTGCTGCATTGTTCCAGTGAATCCCAACGCAAACTGGAGGAACAACACCTCATCTTCCGACTAGGGACTTTACAGCCTTCCGGACTGAATATTGAATTCAACAACTTTAGGTCGTGAGCTCCCTCCCCCATCCCCACCCCCTTTCTGTTTCCCCCTTCCTTTTTTTTTTCTTTCCAATAAATTATAAAGATTTTCCTTTTCCCACCTATTTCCATTATAAAAAAAAACCCCACTAGAGCTATACCTTGAGTGCCCTACCATCCATTCTTAATTAGCACATTCGTTTAGATAATATCACCAACTTTAACTTTAACACCTATGTGTTCTATTGTACTATTGTCGTTGACATCTTTTGATGATTTGCTTCCATCACTGCTTGTTTGTCCCTACAACCACACCCCCCCCCCACCTCCACCTCTCTGTCTCTCTATCTCTCCGCCCCCCACACACACACCTTAAACCAGCTTATATTTCAGCTCTTTCTTGGACTCGAACTCAAGTTCTGTCGAAGGGTCATGAGGACTCGAAACGTCAACTCTTTTCTTCTCCGCCGATGCTGCCAGACCTGCTGAGTTTTTCCAGGTAATTCTGTTTTTGTTTTGGATTTCCAGCATCCGCAGTTTTTTTGTTTTTAACCATAACCACTTGGCTATTTAGGCCAAGCCAGAGAGAAGCTGTTGTTGCATAGCCTGGGCTTGGGTGTTAATCACCTGTTTATTATTGTAATAAACTCCCAAGAAGGTCTCCCCACCTATGACTCCTTGTTCTGATGAGCAGTGTTCATGTCACTCAGATGTGAATCCTTTCTGCACAAGATAAAGGAAGGTGTCTCAGTCCAGGGCCTCTTCCCTGTGTCTGTGCAACCTTCAGACAAAAGTGGTAGTCAAGCTTCACACTCACTGGATACATCAGTGATCTCTGCACCTCAGCGGCGCTTGTCATTGCTGCCAGAATGTAGTGGACAGGCGTCACAGAGTTCCGTCATTCTCTCTGTTTGCTCTCAGCACCTTTAAGGTGGGGCTGACCCCATCTCTTCAGCACCTGTGACCAGTGACGCTGTGCTCCTGAAGGGCTCAGGTGCTGAAGGCTGACAAAGGATCGGGTGCTTTTAAAGTTTCATGGCTGCGTCTCCATGATATGACCGTGATCACAGAGTGCAAGTGAACTGCTCTCAGACAGACAGGAGTCAGATGTTCTCAGAGGCTATGTTATCATCCTCCTGCAATCAAGCAACTATTATGGCCTCCACTGCATCTCAATGACAGGAGCATTATCACATAGGGTATGTGTACTGCCATCAGCCAGACTGGAGTCAAACATTCATAGGTGCAATGTGAGGACCCATAGTGTCTCCTCACCCTTATCGCCATCAGCATCCTTCAAAAATCTAGCAACTATGAGGGCCTCCCAAGTGCACCTGCCTCGTCTGGCCAGTGCGAGGGCCTCATCATTGCCATTGTCACTGTAGTAATTATGGTTTTATTTTGCATGTAATATACCTTTAAGAATAATACTTGTTAAGGACGGTCACATGATCCACAGTAACCAATAGGAGAGTAGCCGTGGCTACCTCAGCAGTCAATGTAGAGATAGAGTTGGAGTTGAAAGCACACATTCAGTTGCTGCTGAATATATTGTAAATAAACTTAATGTTTCCACCCAAGAAGGGTATGCAAATCAACTCTATCATTAATAGTACACCTCGTCCACCCTACATCAAACTGGTGATGAGGATAAAACAGGATTGGACAGAAGAAATCAAGTTAGAAAGAAATCAGCACTGTACCTCACCCAGTGATTGTAAGTAGCAAGCTCCATTCGAATTGATGAAGGTAGTCCCCTCAAAATGCCACAGTTTGAGAGAATTGATCCTTTTGAGCCAAACGCAGATGATTGGTCTTAATTCACAGAACATCTCATGTTATTTTTTCAAGCAAGTGAGATTATGGGGGAAAAAAAGATGAGTGATCATTTTGAGTACTTCTGGGAGCAAATTCTTATTCAAGTTTGATGCACCCAGTGCCCCAGATTCAAAGAACTTTGATGAATTGGTGGACCTTGTTAAGGGTCATTTTCAACC
Organism: Carcharodon carcharias; assembly: GCF_017639515.1. Classification (NCBI taxonomy): domain Eukaryota; kingdom Metazoa; phylum Chordata; class Chondrichthyes; order Lamniformes; family Lamnidae; genus Carcharodon; species Carcharodon carcharias. The sequence continues at coordinate 165,114,535 of NC_054475.1, read as the reverse complement.
ATTGTCCTCAGTCACGATGCAGAGGTTCAGGTTTAATTCACAAAACAGAGCCCTGGGTGAGATTAAAGCATGCCATGTGGCAAATGTGAGGCAGCTAATGGAACATTGTGAGCTCAGTATGACTCTGAACGACATGCTCAGTGATTGTTTTGTATGTGGTGTGAAAGAGGACTCTATTCAGAAGAGATTGTTGTCCGGGGTGAATCTGGATTTCAAGAAGGCGCCAGGGATAGTGCTGGCCATGGAAGGTGCAGTAAGAGATTCAAAAGCAACATAGGGTGCGCAAAATGGTGTCGTTCACACATCGGGTGGGAGACCTCAGCCAAAAGAGGCACAAAAAAGTGAGACTCCACTGAGAAGCGGGAAACAGCACCGGCTAGCCCAAGAATAAGGATAAATAACTTAGGAACAAAATCGAAGAACAACTTCAATAGAGGTGGAAACATTCAGTCTTTTAGTGATTGGCAGTTTCAAAAAATCGAATGCTACTATCGTCACAGAAATGGAAATATGATGAGGCAGTGCAGGGGAAGATTCAAGCAGGCTAGTAAACAACAGAAGAAGCCCAATGAAATCTACAATGTCCAAGAGCCTGAAACAACAAATTCAGACATTTACTCATTGTTTAATCTGGAAGTTGGAAAGACAGAGCCAATATTTGTCACAGTGAAAGTAAATGTCAAACCTGTTAGAATGGAAGTGGACACAGGAGCTTCAACTACAGTAACTGAGGAACATACCTTCAGATATCTGAATAATGGTGAACATCAATTCAGCTTAGAAGAAACAGATGTATACAGGTGAGGATATTCAAGTAAAAGTGTAAGCAGAGTAACTGTCCATTATAGAAGCCAATCAGCAAAGCTACCAGTGTTGGTATTGAGAGGCAGCGGACCAAGCCTTCTGGGGCGAAATTGGCTAAGGGAAATCAAACTTGATTGGCCGCTGGGATTCCAAAAGGAAACTGGAAGCATACCTATTTGAAAAAAAAGAGTGTGTAAGGACTCAACAACCTGAAGAAATGGAAGCTGTCTTAAACCAAACCCTGGAAAAACAGCAGGAAAAACTCAAAGAGACCCTGCTTGATGATAGCGTTTGAGATGAGGCAAGCAACCTTCGAAAGGAAAAAGAAAACCTGTTGAAGGAGCTTCACACATGACAAGATTCCCTCAGGTCAAAGTTTGTACCTTTGAAAAAGTGTGAAGAGAAACAGAAAGGATTCAGCACCTCTCTGAACAAACTGAAGGATGAGTTGGCAGAGAAGTCACAACAATGCTCAATTTTCCACGAGGCAGAAAACAAAGACAAAAATGAGATGGAAGAGCTGAAGAATCAGCTAAATGAAGCCAAAGAGGCTTTGGGAACAAAAGTCACAGAATTTCCCAAGAAGCAGACAGATAATGAAATTCTGGGGGACTCAGACGCTGAGCTTAGACAAGTTGAGCCTATATCTGAGAGAAGCCTGGCCAAATGTAAAATCAAAAAGAAAGCCGAGATTAAAGTCTGTGCTAGAAAGGAGAAGGCACGTGGAAAGGAGATGCAGAAATACGAATAGAGCTTTAATTCTGGTAGTGTACAAATACACTTTCGTATACAGCCCTGGCAATCAAATCACAAATGCCGATGCCCTTAGTCATTTGCCTTTACAAGAAAATGATGAGCACGTCCCAGTTCCACAGGAACTTGTTTTACTGTTTAATTTCTTAGATTCCTCACCGGTCTGTGCTCGACAGATCAGAGACTGGACAAGTCGGGACCCAGTCCTATCTCAGGTCCGAGAACAAGTGCCTCATGGTTGGTCACAGGAGCCCGTATCTGACTAATTTGGAGGAAAATGTAACTGGGCTAATTAGTAAGTTTGCAAATGACACTAAGGTTGGAAGAGTTGCAGATACTGAAGAGGATTGTCAAAGGATACAACGGGATATAGATCGGTTGGAGACTTGGGCGGAGAAATGGCAGTTGATGTTTAATACGGACAAATGCAAGGTAATGCATTTTGGTAGGTCTAGTACAGACAGGAATTATACAGTAAATGGCAGAACCCTTAGGTGCATTGATGGACAGAGGGATCTGGGTGTACAGGTCCACAGGTCACTGAAAGTGGCAACGCAGGTGGATAAGGTAGTCAGGAAGGCGTATGGCATGCTTGCCTTCATTGGCAGGGGTATTGAGTATAAAAGCTTGGAAATCATACTGCAGCTGTATAGAACCTTGGTTAGGCCACACTTGGAATATTGCGTGCAATTCTGGTCGCCACATTACCAGAAGGATATGGAGGCATTGGAGAGGGTGCAGAGGAGGTTTACCAGGATGCTGCCTGGTCTGGAGGTTATTAGCTATGAGGAGAGGTTGGAGAAACTCGGATTGTTCTCACTAGAGTGACAGAGATTGAGGGGCAACTTGATAGAAGTTTACAAAATTATGAGTGGCATGGACAGTGTAGATAGTAGATTTTTCCCAGGGTGGAAGAGTCAATTACTAGGGGACATAGATTTAAGGTGAGAGGAGAAAACTATAAAGGTGATGTGCGGGGCAAGTTTTTTTACACAGAGGGTAGTGAGTGTCTGGAATTCGCTGCCAGAGGAGGTGGTGGAAGCAGGTACGATAGTGATGTTTAAGAGGCCGTTTGACAAATACATGAATAGGATGGGAATAGAGGGATACGGACCCCGGAAGTGCAAAATGTTTTAGTTGACGGGCAATATGATCGGCGCAGGCTTGGAGGGCCGAAGGCCTGTTCCTGTGCTGTATTTTTCTTTGTTCTAATGAAACTGTAATTCAACAGAAGGCATGAAAGAACCAGCCAGGATGCCAACTTATTGTGGGGAGCATGAGTGATCGTTCCTCCAAAGGGAAAGGTGCCACTTTTAATTGGACTACACAGCGCCTATCCAGGGATTTCCTGAATGAAGACCACAGCAGCTATCTATGGTGACCTGGAATGGATGTCAAAATAGACAGTTTAGTAAAGCACTGTGTGCAATGTCAGCAACTGCAAAAGCTGCCAGTGACAGCTCCATTACACCCATGGGAGGGGCCAGGTAGACCCTGGATGCAGTTACATATTGACTACGTCGGACCTTTCCAGAGTACAATATTTCTGCTGATTGTCGATGCCCATTCAAAATGGTTGGACATATATGAGGTGGAATCACCAATGTCAGCTGCTACAATTGAGAAATTACATCAGAGTTTTGCCATTCATGAGCTACCAGAAGTAGTCGTTTCCAATAACGGCATAGAGTTTACGAGTGCTGAGTTTTAACGGTTTACTAGCTTCAATGGTATCACTCAGGTGAAAACTGCACTGTACTCAAACAGACAGGCTGAACAGGCGGTTCAAACATTCAAGGCAAGCACGAAAAGGCTAACTTTCTTTTTCACTACAGGAACACCCCTCAGACAACAACAGGTATCACACCTGCAGAGTTATTATTGAAACGCCGTCTCACAAGAAATTGTGCTTAGTAATGCCAAATTTAGAGGGGAAGGTGGAAAGGAGTCAGGGAAGCCTGAAAACCAGACATGAGTGGCACAGTTGTGAGCAGAAATTTACCATGGGAGAGCCGGTAAATGTGAAGAATTTTGATGAAGGACCAAAGTGGTTAACGGGTGAAATAAGTGTGGTGACCTGATCTCTATCTTACCACGTGGAGGTGGAAGGCTGGATCATCTGTAAACACGTGGACCATTTAAGGAAAAGAGACAAATCACCCAAGATTTGGTTTCACCAGTGACCATGATCGGGTCTGTGTTTCCTGTTGAGGATACTCAACCCAGGACTGTCATGTCTGATGTTCCTGTAAGAGTTGAGGATACAGAACTGCAAGTGCCCACTGAAGCACCTGATGTTCAGGCAACTCTGGAAAAGGAGGTTCCTGACAAAGAATCTGAAGTTATGGAGCTGCGACATTCCAGACGTACCAGGAAACCACCTGAAAGACTGAACTTGTAAATTCCTTACCCAGTGTAAATATTAAGTTGTCTTAAAAAATATGCATTTGTAAATATAATAAGTATAACCAAGTTAAAGGGAGAGGAATGTAATAATTATGGTTTTATTTATGTGTAATATACATTTAAGAATAATATTTGTTAAGAAAGATTACATGATCTGTAGTAACTATTAGGAGAGTAGCAGTGGCTACCTCAGCAGTCAGTGTAGAGATAGAGTTGGAGTTGAAAGCACACGTGCAGTTGCTGCTGAATATATTGTAAATAAACTTAAAGTTTCCACCCAAGAAGTGTCCGCAGATCAACTCTATCATTAATAGTAGCAATTTGGCCACCCTACAACAGTCGCCTTTGAGGACCTCCTCATCCTGATTGCCCAGGGTGTCCTCCTCATCGGAGGAGACCTCCAGCTCTTGCATTTGCTCCTCTGCCAGTTCCTCCACCTATTCCAGAGGCAGGTTGTAAAGAGCACAACAGACGAAAACGATATGTGAAACCATCTGTTTACTATATTGCAGGGCTACACCAGCCCGCTCCAGGCACTAGAACCTCATTTTCATCATCCTAAGAGTTTGCTCCACTAAGTTGTGAGTTGCAGCATGAGCTTCATTTTATCTTCACTCAGCTGCAGTCTGAGGCTGCCACACAGCAGTCAACAGCCACATCCTCTGCGGAAAGCTCTTACCCCTGAGAAGCCATCCCTGCAGCACTGTGGACTCTGGAAGATGTCAGAGTTCTGTGACTGACTGAGAACATAGGAGTCGTGGACAATACCTGGAAACAGTGCGCAGATCTGCAGGATGCGTGTGTAGTGGTCACACACCAACTGTACATTCAGCGAATGGAAACTCTTGCAGTTGACCCCTTGTTGGGATGGAGATCTGAGCGCCAAGTCGATCATACCCTGCAGCTGTGGGAAACCCAACACCTGGGCAAATCCAGTCACTCTTGCATTCTTGCTCTCTTGGTCCTGGGTGAAATGCACAAAGCTGTGTGCCCTCGCAAAGATGGCATCTCTTGAATGCATTTGTGGAGCCGACTTGTGACATCTTAGAGGTCACCTGTGGAGCCCTGAAAGGAGACACTGGTGTAGAACTTGATTGCTGCAGTCACTTTCACGGCAACTGGTAGTCGATGCCTACCATGTCCCCATGGTGCCAAATCCTGTAGTAGCTGTAAGATGTGACTGACCAGTTCCCTGGACATTTGCAGCCTTCAACTATACTGACTATACTGGTTCTTGGCCATCTGCAGGAATGAAAGGCAGCGTCTATAGAGTCTGGGTCCAGCTAGGCACCGACAAGGGATGGCTCACTGTGACCCTTCAATGACGTGTATGGGAGCCCCAACTGCCCCTTCTTCTTGAGGGTGCTGCACAGCCAGGGTCCTCCGTTGCTGTCTTCTCTGTTGTCTTTGCTCCCTGCGCCACGAGGCATACAGCTATGTCACCAGGCTCCATGATCCTGATGTATCCCCTCTACAAGACAATATATGGCTGGAGCTTCAAGAAATAGAGAGAGTGAGTAGGGAAAGGGAGAGAGAAAGGGAAGCTTAAGAGAAGGAAAGGGCTTTTCAGCTCTGAAAATTGCAAATGCAGGCTCAGGAGGATTGAGAAATCAGACAGATGGAAGCTGCTAGGGAAAACCTCTCAAAACTTGAAAACCATCCAAATTTCCTTACCCCAGAAGCAAACTTTGCAGCCTTTAAATACACTAGGTCCATTCCCAAATTTGAAGAGGGTGATGTAGAATCATGTTTCACCACTTTTGAGAAGGTAGCAGGACAGTTAGAATGGGCACCAGAAATCTGGACCCTTATGATACAAGGTCAGTTGACAGGGAAAGCCCAAGAAGTCTATTATATGATGAAATGTCTGTTAGTTATGAACAGACCAAGGCTGCCATCCTCAGTGCTTAAAGGTTACTCCTGAAGGCATATCACCATTGATTCTGGAATGCTCATAAGAAACCCTCGGTTAGGAAAGCTAAAACAAATTGTTTTCGACCAATATGTCTGTCCTTTAAAAATACAGCACACCTACAATGGGTTACAAGAACTGATATTGCAAGGGGAATTTACAAACTGCCTACCTTTCAACCTCAGAATGCACTTAGAGGAACAGAAGACCCTCACAGCCCAGGATGCAGCAGTCACCTGGATAGCTTTGACCTCACCCATAGACCTGGCAACTCAGACAGACCCTTTCCAAACCACCCCCTAAAGCCTTGGAAAAATAAGAAGGGAAAACTGGATAGGAAGGGGGCCACACTCAGAAAGGAAAGTATAAATGTAGGTGCGAGAAAGATGTGGCCGCTCTGCTAGAAAAGACATCTGTAAGGGCCAGTCAGGGCGTACCACCCTTACAGTCCACAACGTGGACCATGGGAGACACCCCATCGATAAAACAAGTTCACATTTTCCCTCATTATCCCCATCTGCCAAATTTCTGCCCACACACCTAACCTGGTTATATCGTTTTACAGACTCTTTAGCTCCTCTTGACAACTTACTTCCCTATCTACCTTGGTGTCATCAGCAAATTTAGCCTCCATCCGTTTGTTCCCTTAATTCAAGTTATTGATATAGATTGTAAATAGTTGAAGGTCCAGCAACGATAGCGGCACTCCACTAGTTACAGTTTGCCAAGCCAAATAAAGACCCAATTTATCTCTGCTCTCTGCTTCTTGTTAGCTAACCCATCCTTTTTCCTAGGCTATTAGCAAATCTTTCTGTTTCCTTCTCCCTCATGTGTTTATCTAGATTTATATCTTGATACTGATCCTTCAATCAACTCCTAATGATATATTATCACGTTACTTTTTGTGCGAGCTTGCCGTGCTCAACTTGGCTACTGCGTTTCTTCCATAAGGCTTCATGTATATGCAAATCTTTTTTTCTTTCATTTTGTGGACAGATGCTCCAATGCAGTATCATGGAACATCACCAACACTGGTGGGTTACACTCTTGTCCATACTCAATGGGCAGCACAATTTACTAACAATTTGTTATGTAATAATTCCCATCAGAAGCTCTGTGACACTTCTGTGAAAATCTAAGGGACCAATTGTTTTGTGTTTTTTTGCTGTTGTTTTTTCTCTTGTTTCTCTTACTTAACTTTGCATTCAGACACCAGGTATCCTGCCATTCACACCTCCTCTAAGCACATCCTTTGTGTTTTTTTACTTATCCCAATACCAGTCACTTAGGCCCTGCACTTTGTCATTTAAGTTCCCCTGCCATCCATCTTAGGTCTCCCCATTGTCCTTTTCTCCAACCTCCCACTTTCACTTGTTCAAAACCTATCACATTTCGAACCATTTCAACAAGTGGAAAGGTCACAGACCTGAAAGGTTAACTCTGGGCAGAATCTTCTGGTCTTGCTAGCATCAGTGAGCTTGGGAACTTAACTTGGTGTGAGGCCAAAAATCAGTTTCCCAATGGAGGGATGAACTTTAGGAATTAAGTCCTTAGGACTTTGAAGGCAGGGTAAGGGTGGGTCAAGTTTCCCAACAAACAATGGCAGGAAGCCCCTTTGCCTGTATTAGCATGTCATGCATGCTTATTAAAGGCCACCTTGCTGGAATTAAGTACCCCTCCAAATTAAATTCTCTGCCGGTCAGAAATTGGAACATTCACATTTATGACTGCATATTATTTGTGTGCTCCTGGTGAGCTTGACTTATTCCTGAACTTTGAGATGGAAGAGCCTCTGCTTAGGCCTTCTTGGGGCCATTCACAAGTCTCAGCCTCCTGACTCACATCACAAGCCGATGGGCCAAACTGTGCGATGGCTGGACTTGGAAGGCAAGCTAAAGCTGGAAGGGAGTTAGGGTGGAGTGGAGGCTGGACATGGGAGGCAGGGTAAGGGTGGAAGGCAGGGAAGCTGTCCGAGGAAGGAAGACAGACTGTCGGGGGTGGGGGCGCTGTCTGGGAAAGGGAGGAAGGGGTTGCTATCCAGGGCTGGGAGGGAGGCAGTGAGGGAATGTGAGGGTGCTGAGACATGTGGTGGGAGGAGAGGCCCTACATGTTGGGTCTGGGGGTCCTGTGGTTGGATGGGAGAGGGGTTTTCTGGGCAGAGATGGTCCTAAAGAGCAGGTCGATATTGTCAATGGTGGAGTGCTAGGGTTGAACAAGGGCTCTGGGCAGAAGAGGGGACAATCACAGTGAGAGGTGGGGAGTTAGTTGTGGTAGGGTGGTAGATCCAGGGTGATGGTTGGGTAACTGAAGGCTTCACAGGGGGTGAGGGGGTCATGGAAATGGACAAAACAGGTGCCTCCAACAATGGAAGATGTCAGGATGGGCATGGGGACAGTAGCAGCAAGCAAAGGCTCAGAGGGAAGGCATATGGAGGGTGATGCTTATAAATGCAAGGCTAATGGGGGGGGATGTTCATGAGTGACAGAGGGGAGAGGAATGGTTATATTGGGAGGGTCAAGGCTGATGAGGAGAAGTTGATGCATGACAGGGGGAGACTAGAAGGTGATGGAGTGAGTCTCGAATGTCACTTGCAAAATCTGGTGCCTTGAAGTGGGTGGAGGGTCTTTTTGGTGGGTGGAGTTTAAGGTGAGCACCATTGGCTGACTAAAGGAACATTCTAATAATCATGAGGCAACTGGACGACAACCATGTTCAGTTCTGCTCTCCTCTCTCTCTTGGGAACAAACCTGCTGCCATGTGACTTTCACAACTCATGGGTGTCGTGACATCGAGAATCCAGCAAGATACGGAGCTGCCATTCATTCTGTGGCATTTGCCATCTGCTGCTGTTAGAGGCAAAGATGCAGGGATGGAAGGAGGTGGATGCCTCCAAGGGATACGGCCAGTGGATAGCAGACTACTCCTGACTCCAAACCTTCATCCTCCAAGGTGAAAGGTCATGGCTGACAAGAGCTCATGTGGTTGGTCTTTCTATGCTGCCAAGGCAATGGTCTGTCTATAGAGTTTCACGGGTAATTGAATCAAGCTGATTAATGTCTGAGAGAGGGTTTTCGCATATCCTGGCATATGGTTGCCCCTGTCTGCCAGCTTCTCCACGATGACCTGCGGCCTCAAGGACGTGGAGGAAATCCCATGCAGGTGGCCTCGAAGGTCACCACTGCCTTAAAGTTCTTTGCCAGTGGCTCCTTCCAGGGCTCCACTGGGGACCTGTGCAGCATTTCCCAGCCAGCGACACACAAGCGCATCCAGGAGGTGACAGATGCCCTGTTTGGGAAAATGCACCAATTTGTCCAATTCTGCCTGGACCCTGAAAGCCAGGCTGCAGGGGGGGTTGGGTTTTGCAGCAAGTGTAGGGACTATTGACTACGCTCATGTCGTACACTCATTGAGAGCTCCCTGGCAACAGCCAGTCACCTTCATCAATAGGAAAAGTTTCCACTCTTTGAATGTGCAGCTGGTATGTGATCACAGAAGGCAAACCCTGCATGTTTGTGCTCAGTTCCCAGGGAGTTCTCACGATGCCTACATTCTGACCCACTCCCAGGTGCTACAGGTTCTTGAAGGACCTCAGCAGTTGCAGGGTTGGCTCCTTGGGAACAAGGGTTACCCTCAGAACATTTGGCTGGTGACGCCAGTTGGCCATCCGCAGAGTGGTGCTGGGGGGGTGGGGGGGGGGGTGCGGGTGGGGGGGGGGGGGGGGCCGGTACAATGTCACGCATGTCTCCAGAAGGTGCTCAACTGAGCAGCACCAGGGAGGCATCAGTGGCCACTGCCGGGATTGCGGAAGGTAAAGGAGATCAAGGCCCATGGACCCCCAGAGCAGCTAAGTCCAGGATCTTGGGCTGGGAGGGTTTGGGTAGGTTAGGGAGAGGCATGAGGGTGGGGGACGGGGGAGGGTGAGTTTAAGGGAGGGAGTGGGCAGGAAGGAAGGGGCGCTTGACCAGCAAAGAGCAACCCCAGAGAGTGACACCCCCACCCCCCACCCCCCCCACCCCACCCCCGGCCTATCCTTCCCAGCCTTTACACGCCTAAGTTAAAAAAAAATCAGACTTCCATCTCCCGTCCAGCTGCCCACACCAAATGTTTTATGGCATGGGCAGCACATTATCAGGGTCAGTTGGCTTGGTACCAAGCCTAATTGACTCTTAACTACACGTTTAAATATAGTGGGCAGGTCTGCCAATTTTAGCATCTGCCCACCCCCTGTATTATGGGGGCGAGCTTGGGGGTAGGCGGGAATGAGTGCCCACCCTATTTTACGTCTCCTCCCCCACAGGAAACACACCCACTAAGGACTCGTAATATTCAGCCCATGGATTCAAGTCGTACTCCAGAATCTCCCAGCACATAATCGAGGCTAAATCTCCAGTGTGGCATTAAATAGTTAGAAGACTGAAGCCAGTCAGTTTGCAGCCTTAGGACCATATCTGACCCTGAAATGAACTTCCGACCTTATATTTGTGCCAATTCTAAGCTCGCCCATTTCCACCTCCGCTCTGACTTTTCCACTGCTTCACCTCATTTGCAGCTTTCATGATTTCTTTACCCCAAGACCTAACTATTCCAAAACATTTCCGGCTGGTTTTCTGTATGCTGCCCTCCACAAGCTTGAGGTGTCCAGAACTCTTCAGCCCATATCCTTACTCGCACCAAGCCCTGTACACCTATTACCCCTGCTCTCACTGATCTACTTGGTTCCTGGTCAAGTAATGTCATGTTTTTAAAATTCTCATCCTTGTTTTCCAATCCCTCCATGGCCTCACTCCTCCTCCATCTCACTGTAAATGTCAACTCCACAACATTCCGAGATCTCTGTGCTCCTCTAATTCTAGCCTGTCGAGCATTCCTGATTTTAATCACTATACTATTGGTGGGGCTGTGCATTCAGTTGCCTAGGCCCTAAAGTCTGGAATTCCCTCCCTAAGCCTTTCTGCCTCTCGACCTCTCTTTCATCCTTTAAGATACTTTTTAAAACCTACCTCTTTGAGCTAACCTTTGGTCATCTGAACTAAAATCACCTTCTGCGGGTCAGAGTCTCATTTTATTTTTTAGTGCTTCTGTGAAGCACCTTGGGAAGTTTTATTACATTTACAGAACTTTAATGACACAGAAGGAGACCATTCGGCTCATCATGTCGGCACCAGCTCTCCAAATGAGCATTATGACCGAGTGCCATTGCCCTCCCTTTTCCCCATGCCCCTGCACATTGTTTGAATAGAAACAATCATCCAATATCCTCTTGAATGCCTCGATTGAACCTGCCTCCACCACACTTCCAGGCCGTGCATTCCAGACCCGAGCCACTCATTGTGTGAAAAAGAGTTTTCTCATGTGACAGTTGCTTCTTTTCAAATCACTTTAAATTGTGCCCTCTCATTCTTAATCCTTTTACGAGCAGGAACAGCTTCTCCCCACCTACTCTGTCCAGCCCCCTCATGATTTTGAGCATCTCTATCAAATCTCCTCTTAGCCTTCTTCTCTCCAAGGAGAACAGTCCCAACCTCTCCAATCTATCCTTATAGCTGAAGTTTCTCACCCCGGAACCATTCTTTTAAACCTCTTCTGCACTTTCTCCAATGTGCTCACACCTTTCGAATATTGCAGTGCCCAGAACTGTACATAATATTCCAGCTGAGATCTAATGAGTGTCTTATATAAATTCAGCATAACCTCCCTGCTCTTGTTCTCTATGTCTCTATTAATAAAGACCAGGATACTATAATTTATTAAGTGCTCTCTTCACCTGTCCTGCCACCTTCAATGACCTATGCACATATACACCCAGGTCTTTCTGCCCCTGCTCACCCTTCAAAATCTCACCCCTTGTTTTATATTGTCTGTCCATTTTCTTCCTACCAAAATGCATCACCTCTCACCTCTCCACATTGAATTTCATCTGCCACCTATCTGCCCACTCCACCAGCTTGTCTATGTCCTCTTGAAGTTCCATACCATCCTCCTCACAGTTCACAACACTCCCAAGCTTTATCTCATCCACAACCTTTAAAATTGCCCCTTCCAAGATCTAGATCATTAATATATATCAGGAAAAGCAAGATCCCAATACCAACTCCACTGCAAATCTTCCTCCAGCTCGAAAAATATTCATTGACTATTACTCTCTACTTCCTATTTTTCAGCCAATTTAGTATCCATGTTGCTTCTGTTTCTTTTTTACCATGGGCAATAATTTTTCTCACAAGTCTATTGTGTGGCATTGTGTTAAATGTTTTTTGAAAGTCCTTGTACACCACATCAACAGCATTACCCTCATCAACCTTTTCTGTTACCTCTTCAAAAAACTCCAGCAAGTTAGTTGGACATGATTACCCCTTTAGAAATCCAGGAATCTTCCCATCAATCCATATTTTTCCATGTGACTACTAATTCTATCCTGAATAATTGTTTCTAGAATCTTGCCCACCACTGAAGTTAAACTGACTGGTCTGTAATTGCTGGGCTTATCCTTACAACCTTTTTTGAACAAGGGCGTAATGTTTGCAATTCTCCAGTCCTCTGGCACCTCCCCTGAGTCTAGGGAAGACTAAATGATTATGGCCAGTGCCCCTGCAATTTCAACTCTCACTTCCTTCAATATCCCTGGATGCACCTTATCCGGTCCCCGGTGTCTTGTCAACTTTAAGTACCAGCAGCCTATTCAACACTTCCACCTAATCAAATTTGAACCCTTCGAGTGATAGAGTTTCCTCATCTGTCACCATGGCTTGGCTAGTATCTACCTCCTTGGTAATGATGGATGCAAAGTATTCACTTAATACCTGAACCATAGCCCCTTCGTCCATGTGTAAATTCCCTTTTAGGTCCCTAATCAACCCTATTCCTGCTTTTACCACCCTTTTACTATTTATATGCCTATAGAAGACTTTGGGATTCCCCTTTATGTTGGCTGCCAGTCTTTTCTCATAATCCCTCTTCGCTTCTGTATTATGCTTTTTCACCTTCCCTCTGAACCTTCTGTATTTCTCTTAGTTCTCAATTGTATTTTCTATCTGACACCTGTCGTAAGTGCACATTTTCTTCTTTATCTTAATTTCAATCTCCTATTTCATCCAGGGAGCTCTGGATTTGTTTGTCCTACTTTTCCCTTTTGATGGAATATATCTTGACTGTGCCCAAACCAATTATTTTTTGAAGGTAGCCCATTGTTCAGCTACAGATTTTCCTGCCAATCTGTTGTTCCAGTCTATCTGGCCCAGCTCCTTTCTTGACCCATCGCAGTCGGCTCTCGTCTCACTTTGGATTGCCTATCGTCCTTTTCTGTCATCATCCTAAAACATACAATACAACGATCACTGTCTCCTAAATGCTCCCCCACTGACACTTGATCTACTTGGCTCACCTCATTTTAAAGAACCACGTCCAACAGTGTGTCTTTTACATAAAAAGCATAAGAACTATGAACAGGAGTCGGCAATTCAGCCCCTCGAGTCTGCCCTGCCATTCAATACGATCAGGTCTGATCTCATTTCGGCCTCAACTGCTATTTCCCACCTCCTGCCCATAATCTTTCAACCCGTTACTAATTAAAAATCTGACCACCTCCTCCTTAAATTCATTCAGTGTCCTGGCATCCACTGCAGTCTGAGGTAGTGAATTCTGCAGATTCACGACCCTTTGAGAAAAGTAATTTTTCCTCATCTCTGAGTTAAATCTACCACCCCTTAGCCTAAAACTATGGCCTCATTCTAGAATGCCCCACAAGGGGAAATAAGCGCTCCCCATTTCTACTTTGTCTATCCCCTTTAGCATCTTGTATACCTCAATTAGATCTCCTCTCATCCTTCTAAACTCTAGTGAGTATAGGCCTAAACTGCTCAATCTCTCCTCATAAGACAAGTCCCGCATCTCTGGAATCAATCTAGTGAAGCTCCTCTGAATTACCTCCAGTGCAACTACATCCTTCCTCAAGTAAGGGGACCAAAACTGTGCACAGAGCTCCAGGTGTGATCTCACCAATGCCTTGTACAGTTGCAACAACACTCTCCTATTTTTATACTTTGTTCTTTATTACCTGCTGTAACTGTACACTAGCTTTCAGCGATTCATGCACGAGGACACCCAGATCCCTCTGCACTGAAGCATTCTGAAGTTTCTCGCTATTTAAATAATAAGTCGTCTTTTTATTCTTCCAACCTTTTTATTTCGTTTTTTTTGTGGGAGTGGACACAGACTGTCGTAGAAAATTGTTCTGAACACAATCTAAGAACTCTTGCGTTTATCCACCCTGTACATTACCACTGTCCCAGTCTACATTCGGGTAATTAAAGTCCCCCATATAACTACTCTATAATGCTTGCATCTCTCTAATTTCCTTGCAGATCATTTCTTCTACATCATTCTCATTATTTGCGGTCTATAGGCTACACCGAGCAATATAATTGTACCCTTTTTGTTGTTTTGGCCAAATTGATTCTGTCCTTGAACCCTCTGGGACATCCGCTTTCTCCAGCACTGTAATGCTCTCCTTAACCAGTACCACCACCCCATCTCCTTTCCTATCTTTCCTATCTCTTCTGAACACCTTGTACCCGGGAATATTTAACACCCAGTTCTGTCCTTCCTTGAGCCTGGTCTCTGTTATCGCCACAACATCATATTTCCACTTGGTAATCTGTGGCTGTAACACCCCAATCTTATTGACTATACTCCGTGCATTCACATACATACAGTAACCCTGTTACTTTCTCCCTTGCTCTGACTTTACCTATTAACTTACTATTATCTATACTAGTGCTATCTGTCCCTCCCAGTGTTTTGTGCACCCTGGTATTCCTCTCTAATATTTTCTCTTGGTTCCCACATCCCTCCCGAGTTAAACTTCTCCCAACAGCACTAGCAAAACGGCCCACACGGAACTCAGTCCCAGCTCTGTTCAGGTGCTGCCCGTCTGGCTTGTACAGGTGTCATCTCCCCCAGAAGCAGTCCCGGTGCCCCAGGAATCTAAAGCCCTCCCTCCTGCACCATCTTTCCAGCCAAGCATTCATCTGCCTTATCCTCCTATTTCTGTACACACTGGCACGTGGCACTGGGAGATTACTACATTTGAGGCCCTAATCTTCTACCTAGCTCCCTAAATTCTGATCACATGACTAGATCCCCCTTCCCACCTAAGTCATTGGTACCAATGTGGACCACGATCTCAGGCTGATCACCCTCCCCCAGAAGGATGTCCTGCAGCTACCCTGTGATATCCTTGACCCTGGCACAAGGGAGGCAACATACCATCCTGGAGTCACGTTTGTGGCTACAGAAACAGCTGTCCATAACCAATGAACCCCCTATCACTGTAGTTCGTCCTTTCTTCTCCCTCCCCTCCTGTACAGCTAAGTGGCTTGTGGTGCCACAAACCTGGCTCTGACTGCACTCCTCTGAGCAACCAGCGCCCTCACCAGCTTCCAAAATGGAAGCGTGATTAGTGAGAGGGATTCCAGGGGACTCCTGCACTACCTGGCTACTTCTCTTGGCCTGCATGGTGGTCACTCATTCCCTCCCTGTCTCCAGGCTCTTAAGCTGCAATTTGACCACCTCTTTGAACGTGCTATCCATGTAGCTCTCAGCCTTGCAGATGCGCCATAGTGACTCCAGCTGCTGCTCAAGCTCTGAAACCCGGAGTTCGGGTTTCTGCAGCTGACATCGCTTCCTGCACATGTGGTTGACTAGGACACCGGTAGCATCCTTGATTTTGCGCATATTACAGGACACGCATTCCACTTGACTGAGCTGCCCTGCCATGCCTTAACTCTATTTCCCTTACATTAACTTTATTCTACTTTGGATTATTTATATTACTTTATAATATTGGCCCTAAATTTCCTTTATTCCTGGTGCTTCTCAGTTAAACCCAAGTATAGCAACTTGTTTAAAAATATTGTACTTTTCTAATTTATTCACCAGTTCCTACTTACCAAGGCCGCCGCTCTTCTTTCTGAGGAAAGGTAGAAAAAGAAAGGAGCACCTCCTCCCTTCTCACTGAACTCCCTCAGTCACCAAACTCCAACTGAAGCACTCGACTGCAGCCAAAGACAACACTCTAGGGCAGACAAAGCCAGCACTATGAGATAGTCTACTTTTATACTCTCTGAACCTAGCCTCTGAAAACCCAATTAAACCAGTTATCTAATTAACTAGTTGCAGCTGCAAACAGAGCCTGTATGAGCCCTGTTTTAAAGTTGGACTAAAACTCACCTTCTTCCCACTCTAACAGAAACTTTTAGTTAATTGCTAAATTAAAGAAAGACTAGACTGTAGATAGAATTTAACCCTTAATTTAACCATTAAACTCCCTCAGTCACCAAACTCCAACTGAAGCTATGCAAATATAAGTTGTTGTTGTTGGTACTGAGGGAGTGCTGCACTGTCAGAAGTGCTGTCTATCGGATCGGATATTAACCTAAGGGTCGGTCTGTCCTCAAGTGGATGTAAAAAAATCCCGAAGCCACTACTTGACTAAGTGTGGGGAGTTCTTCCTGGTATCCTGACTAATATTTATACTCCAATCAACATGATTAAAACAGTTAATCTAGTCATTATTGCACTGATGTTTGTTGTGGTGTTTCCTACAATACAATAACAACATATTATTGGTTGTAAAATACTTTGCAATATCCTGAATCAATGAATGGCATTATAAGTTTTTTTTCCATAAAATATTAACCTGTCTTTCCTCTCCACAGGTGTTGACTGACCTGCTGTGTCCCTCCAGCGTTTTCTGTGTTCATTTTAAATAAGTAGTGTGAGCTATTGTTTTGATATACACGAGAAAATGAATGAAGAGAAATGTTTGCAAGAACAAGTCATATCATTCACTATTACCATGGAGAAATCAACAGTTCATACTCTTCTAAATGCACATTTGTGGCGATAGCTATAAAACCACCTGTGCTGGTAGTTAAAGTGCCACTCTCGGGCATGATGCCGATGGGTCCCTGCTTCTAGAAGATTTTTCACCTCAATATATTTCTACTGGAAAATCACCCAAGGTGATTATGTCAGCAGATGATAAAGAGGACACCAGGATTGATAGGAATAAGGGTCCTGCTGTGAATGTCGCCAATAGCAAAACCCTGAAATATTGTAGATCATCAAATGAACAATGCAAGAAGCCACTAAAGAAAGATCCAGACAGAATTAGCTTCACTTCCAGCAGACAATCAGACTGTGCCCTGCAGCAACAAACATGTCATGAAGATAACATTTTGCCTTCCTGCAGTGACTGGGGGCAGGGCAGTTTCAGGATTCATATTGTGCAATTTCAAAAAAAAAATTACAACCTTGCATTTTGTGTGGAGCACAGCCTAGACATGGTTATTGGTTGCATTTAACAGGCAAATATTTGATGAGTCCATAACTCTGTCCATAATCTGAGAGGATTTCCATTTAAATCAAATAGTTCGCTGTGTGTCTTAAACTGATGACTAGAGGAATGATATGTGACTGTATTAAACATTCATCCGTTAAAATCACAAACACCATTCCCTAGGCTTCTGTCCCTGGTCATGATTATGCATTGCAAGGTGACACTTAAGGTAATTAATGCTTATTTTATTCTTGGTACACCCACCACAAAAATAAATTAGATTGTTTTGACTTACTCAATGCTGTATTCTAACTTCCAGTCTTGTGTTGTAATGTCACTTGTTTGTCCTATGCACCTGCTGTGTTTATTGTACCTTTTGAATAGATAATATGCAACAGTCTCTATGCTATGTAATTGACTCTGATGCTTCATTATTTTCTTCTTCTTTGAATAAAGAGAATGGATTTTATTCTCTGAACATGCTCTGTTAATAAACAAAAATAAATAATTTGCATTTGTATAACACCTTTCACATCTCCAGGACATTCCAAGGTACTTCACAGTAATTTCTGTAGTGTCGTTCTCAGGCAGACTTGGCAGTGTAGTTTTTTGCAAACTAAGATCCGACAAACCGTGACGGAGATAACTGGCCGGTTAATCTGTTTTGTTGATGCTGATGTGAATTCACCAGAAGACATCTCCTGCTCTGAAGAACATCAGCTCCAAGGAATCTTTTACGTCCATCTGACCGGGAAGATTTCAGTTTGACATCTCATCTGAATGATGGCACCTCCAATAAGGCAGCACTCCGTCAGTATGGCACTGAAGTGACAGTCTAGATTTTGTGCTCAACTTCCAGCTCTTTCTGGTCACGTGATGCAAAAAAATGAAGTTTGGCATTTTGGGTTTCACAATTTTAATTGAGCAGGAAGGGGTGTTGATTAGCAGTAGGCAAGTTCACCTTCTGTACCCGAGATGGCTATTTTAAGGAATAAAGAGAGGTAGGCGGCGGAAGATACAATGAGTGAGATAGATGGGTACCTATACTACCTGACAGTAGGTGAAGTGCCCTGATGAATTGTGCTCAGCACTCCACATTGTTCACAAGCCTTGTGCTGATTGATAATGAATCTTTCAATCTAGGAGCCTTATCAAAAGAGACAAGATACATAAATATTTAGAGCTATCAGCAGTGACACACTTGTCACCAATCTCAACTTTATAATTATGACAGTAGATTCTTCATTTCAAATTTGGTACCAGAGATACACAAATCAAATTCTGGATATTATTTCAGGCATCCCTATGAATTTATCACGCTTACATGGAACAGTAAAAGCATTTGGAAGCCTCTTACAAAGTGAAGATGAAGCTTATTTTCAACACAAGGCCCAACACAAAATCAGCTTAAAGCACAAGTTATTTCAAAATTACATTGCATCCAATTAGTGAGAGGACGTGTTGCAGTGAGTCTTGTGGAGATGGCTTCGCATCCCATAAGTAGGAGTCACCAAGGTGATGCCAAGCATTCCTCAGAATCAGAAGGTTGTGGGTTCAAGTCCCAGACAAGAGATTTGAGCACAAGATTGAGGCTGACACTTCTGTAAAGGGGAAACAATTTGAAGGGCTATGGAGAAAGAGCTGAACTAATGGGATGACTCTTTCAATGAGCCAGCACGTACATGAGGGTTCAAAGTGCCTTCTTATGTACTGTGTCATTCTATGGAGCTGCAGTGCCTAATGCTTACAGATTGCTGCACATTCGGAGGTGCCACCTTTTGGATGAAACATTGAACCGAGGTCCCACCTGCCCTCAAGTGCGTGTAAAAGATTCTGTTGTACTATTTTAGAAAAACACAGGGGAGTTCTCCTCATTTATCCCTTAACCAACATCACTAAAAAGGACAGATTTTCAGGTCATGATCACAATGCTGTTTGTGGGACTTTGCTGCGTACAAATTAACAGCTGCGTTTCCTGTTTATAAAAATTACTGCAACTCAAAAAGTGTGTGACTGACCAGTGTGCCTTCATCCCAGATTAAACGGGAAGAGGTATTTGCTGAGTTCGGACCCCTCTAATTGACTGTTAAAGGTTGGGGGACATTTGATATTGTGAAAGCTGTTGTTAAATACGAATCGTTCTTCCAGATACAGTTTGATCAACCCAAATTCTATTGTTGGTTATCTTGGGAGACGCTGTTTTTTCTACTCTCAAAGAGATCTTGCTGGAGTTAATGGTCCTTAATTCAAAACTCTTTTATTTACATAACTAAGTTTATAGAACACCAAGAGATAGCTATAGCTCCTCTCTAAGGTGCTTCTCACTCATTTTCTCTCAGTGAGTGACATCACTATGACATAGCTCCTTATGCACATGCTCGGTAGCTACAAATAGCTAATCTGTTACTCTACATCTCCCGCAAGCCTGTATCCTCGTCATTATATTACATACATATCCTCTTACATCTTCCCCCAAAGTCTCTAGTGGTTTCACCAGTCTCCCTGAACAAGAGTGGAGTTCCTTTTGAGGTGGTTGAGGATCTGTTCACTTTGATATCATTCCCTGAGGGGTTGTCACTCCTTGTTTCTCTCACTTGTGGTTCTGCAGGTGTGATGTTCTCCTGAGAATCTGGATATGCAGCCCATCCTGCTGATGGCATCCTGTCCATCAATATCAAGACTTAAGTTTTAAATTCTCGTCCTTGTTTTCAAATCCTTCTGTGGTCTTACCCCTCCCTATATCTGTAATCCCCTCCAGCCCCACAACCCTCCAAGGTACCTGTGCTCCTCTAATTCTAGCCTACTGATGATCCTTGATTTGAATCGCTCCACCATTGATGCCCATGTCTTCAGCTGCCGAGGCCTGAAGCTCTGGAATCCCCTCCCCAAACTTTCTACCTCCCAGCCTCTCCTACCTCCTTTAAGAAACTCCTTAAACTTACCTCACTGACATCTGCTTAATATCATCCTATGTGCCTCAGCATCAAACTCTGCTTTGTTATGCTCTTTTGAAGCACCATGGGACATTCTACTGCCTTAAAGGTGCCATGTAAATACAAGTTGTTGTTGTAAAGACAACTTACTGTTGCCAGTCACCTTAAAGGTGCGTCTTCTGGTTATCGATCCTTCTGGCATTGGAAACAGTTTCTCCTTATTTTGTCTGTCCAAAACATTCATGATTTTGAGCACTACTAGCAAATCTCCTCTTAACCTTCTCTGCTGTAAGGAGAATAATCCCAGCTTCCCCTTTGTCTCTGTGTAACAAAAGTTCCTCATCCATGGCACCACACCAGTAAATCCCTTCAACATACTCTCCAAGTGTGGTGCCGAGAATTCAACACAATGTGCCCGCTGAGGCTACACCAGTGATTTAGGAACGATTAGCATAACTTCCCTACTTTTGCATTCTATTCCAATACTAATAAAGTCAAGGATATTCTCAACTTTTCTTGCTCTCTGCAAAGGTTTGTGTATGCACAGCCCCTAGGTCTCTCTGTTCCTGCATTCCCCTTTATCTGCAAAACACATTTAATTTTTATTCTTAAACAAAATGCTTGAATACCTTCATCTCATTAGCATTTTGATGGTTTGATCTGCCTGACAGTAAATGTTAGACAGAATACAAAAGCGCAGGAGGTGGACATTCTGGCCATTCAGTCTGTGACTGTGTGTCAGAAAGCAATGGAGTCAGCAACTTGGGAACTGAATTTGTTGCAGGCGCCAAAGTCATGGGCTTTGATCTTCCCAATGTGAAGTTGGGGGATTTTTTTTCTGCTCATCCAGCATGGGATGTTAGACAAGCTGACAATTTAGAACAATAAAGGCAAATGTATCGGAGGTGACATGAGGGAGCTTTTTTGTGCAGCAAGTTGTGATCTTGAATGCACTGTCTGAATGGGAAGTGGAAGCAGATTCAACAGTAACATGCAAATGGGAACTGGATAATTATTTGAAAGGAGACATTTACCGGGCTATGGGGAAAAGGAAGTGAAATTGATTGGATAGTTCTACCAAAGACCAGCACAGGTCCAATGGGATGAATGGCTCTATCGTTCTAAGATTCTATGATTTCACAAAAAGTCAATTAGAACCAACGAATTACAATCTGCTTCAAGGCACAATTACACATTTCTCCTCAAAGAATTCATCAAAAAGAAAACTGCAGTGGTTAGCAAAAACTGCAAAGGGTCATTAAAAGGGTCGACCACTGCAATCTATATAAGAAATTGTAATTCTGAAGCTGTCTACCATGTGAGAATGCATTAACAACCTTGACGTTAATTAAAGTGCCAACTGTTAGAAAAGCTGCGACAATGGCAAACAGCAGCAACAAGTAGCATGAAGGAGCAATCGAAAATTAACAGGCAGCCAACCCTTCTGGCTAAGAAGTCCTTTGATTCTGAATGTTTATAAATGCATCTGGCAGCTTTGTTCTCGCACCGAGCAGATAGAGGGCTGTGAATTCAGGATGTCAGGACTAAAGCGACCAACTGGCTCAACTGTAGGATCTAAAAAAGAAAGATTCACGTTTGTACAATGCTTTTCATGACTACCAGATATGTCAAAGTGCTTTCCTGCCAATAATGTACTTTTGAAGTATAGTCACTGTTGAAATGTGGAAAACGCAGCAGCAAGTTAGCGCACAGCAAACAACAATGTAATAATGACTGGATAATTTGTTTTTGTGATGTCATTTGAGGGATATATTGGCCAAGGCATCGGTGATAACACCTGCCCCTTTACTTCCCCCCTCCTCATTGTCCAAAGGTCCAAACACTCCTTTCAAGTGAAGCAGCATTTCACTTGCACTTCCCTCAATTTATTCTACTGCATTCACTGCTCTCAATGCGGTTTCCTCTACATTGGAGAGACCAAACGCAGACAGGGTGACCGCTTTGCAGAAGACCTTCCGTCTGTCCACAAACATTACCCAGACCTCCCTGTCGCTTGCCATTTCAACACTCCACCCTGCTCTCATGCCCACATGTCCATCCTTGGCCTGTTGCATTGTTCCAGTGAAGCTCAACGCAAACTGGAGGAACAGCACCTCATCTTCTGACTAAGTACTTTACAGCCTTCCGGACTGAATACTGAGTTCAACAACTTTAGATCATGAGCTCTCTCCTCCATCCCCACATCCTTTCCGATCCCCCTTTTTCCAATAACTTATATAGATTTTTCTTTTCCCACCTATTTCCATTATTTTTAAATGTATTTCCATCCATTGTTTTATCTCTACCTTTTAGCCTATTTTGTTCCTTCCCCCCACCCCATCCCCACTAGGGCTATCTGTATCTTGCTTGTCCTGCTTTCTACCCTTAATGTCACCATTGGCACATTTCTTAGATAATATCACCACCGTCAACACCTCTTTGTCCCTTTGTCTATGACATTTTTTGGCAATCTCCACCTATCACTGGCCCTCTACCCAGCTCTACCTGCCCCACCCCACTTTAAACCAGCTTATATTTCACCTCTTTTCTATTTTTCCTTAGTTCTGATGAAGAGCCATTCGGAATCGAAACGTAAATTGTGTTCCTCTCCGCAGATGCTGTCAGACCTGCTGAGTTTTTCCAGGTATTTTTGTTTTTGTTTTGGATTTCCAGCATCCGCAGTTTTTTGCTTTTATATCGGTGATAACTCCCCTGGTCTGCTACGAGATAGAGCCATAAAACCTTATATATTCACTTGAACAGACAGATGGGATCACGGTTTAACATCTCCTCCGAAAGACGCACTTCCAGCAGTGCAGTGCTCCCTCTGTATTGCACTGGAGTGACAGTCTTGATTTTTATGCTCAAGCCCTGGGGCAGGATTTGCAACCCAAAGAATACGAGCAAGAATACGAACAACTGAGTGATGGCAGACACAGGCGTTGGGTTTTGCACCAGAGTGCTGCATTGGTGGAAGTAGTGAGCATGTTCAAGTAAATGTGAATGTCCTATGGTACTTTGGTGGAGAAGCAAAGGAAGTTCTTCTGTCCAAGATTCATTTGGATGTAGGTTTATGTAGAACTGATAGCTTGACACAAGCCAGACTGTGTGGGAGTTTATATTCCACACAGGCCTCCTCTAACCTTAAAAACAAAAAAACTGCGGATGCTGGAAATCCAAAACAAAAACAGAATTACCTGGAAATACTCAGCAGGTCTGGCAGCATCGGCGGAGAAGAAAAGAGTTGACGTTTCGAGTCCTCATGACCCTTCGACAGAACTTGAGTTCGAGTCAAAGAAAGAGTTGAAATATAAGCTGGTTTAAGGTGTGTGTGTGGGGGGGGCGGAGAGATAGAGAGACAGAGAGGTGGAGGGGTGGGGTGTGGTTGTAGGGACAAACAAGCAGTGATAGAAGCAGATCATCAAAAGATGTCAACGACAATAGTACAATAGAACACATAGGTGTTAAAGTTAAAGTTGGTGATATTATCTAAACGAATGTGCTAATTAAGAATGGATGGTAGGGCACTCAAGGTATAGCTCTAGTGGGGTTTTTTTATATAATGGAAATAGGTGGGAAAAGGAAAATCTTTATAATTTATTGGAAAAAAAAGGAAGGGGGAAACAGAAAGGGGGTGGGGATGGGGGAGGGAGCTCACGACCTAAAGTTGTTGAATTCAATATTCAGTCCAGAAGGCTGTAAAGTCCCTAGTCGGAAGATGAGGTGTTGTTCCTCCAGTTTGCGTTGGGCTTCACTGGAACAATGCAGCAAGCCAAGGACAGACATGTGGGCAAGAGAGCAGGGTGGAGTGTTAAAATGGCAAGCGACAGGGAGGTTTGGGTCATTCTTACGGACAGACCGCAGGTGTTCTGCAAAGCGGTCGCCCAGTTTACGTTTGGTCTCTCCAATGTAGAGGAGACCACATTGGGAGCAACGAATGCAGTAGACTAAGTTGGGGGAAATGCAAGTGAAATACTGCTTCACTTGAAAGGAGTGTTTGGGTCCTTGGACGGTGAGGAGAGAGGAAGTGAAGGGGCATGTGTTGTATCTTTTGCGTGGGTATGGGGTGGTGCCATAGGAGGGGGTTGAGGAGTAGGGGGTGATGGAGGAGTGGACCAGGGTGTCCCGGAGGGAGCGATCCCTACGGAATGCCGATAAGGGGGGTGAAGGGAAGATGTGTTTGGTGGTGGCATCATGCTGGAGTTGGCGGAAATGGCGGAGGATGATCCGTTGAATGCGGAGGCTGGTGGGGTGATAAGTGAGGACAAGGGGGACCCTATCATGTTTCTGGGAGGGAGGAGAAAGCGTGAGGGCGGATGCGCGGGAGATGGGCTGGACACGGTTGAGGGCCCTGTCAATGACCGTGGGTGGAAAACCTCGGTTAAGGAAGAAGGAGGATATGTCAGAGGAACTGTTTTTGAATGTAGCATCATCGGAACAGATGCGATGGAGGCGAAGGAACTGAGAGAATGGGATGGAGTCCTTACAGGAAGCGGGGTGTGAGGAGCTGTAGTCGAGATAGCTGTGGGAGTCGGTGGGTTTGTAATGGATATTGGTGGACAGTCTATCACCAGAGATTGAGACAGAGAGGTCAAGGAAGGGAAGGGAAGTGTCAGAGATGGACCACCTGAAAATGATGGAGGGGTGGAGATTGGAAGCAAAATTAATAAATTTTTCCAAGTTCCGACGAGAGCAAGAAGCGGCACCGAAGTAATCATCGATGTACCGGAGAAATAGTTGTGGAAGGGGGCCGGAGTAGGACTGCAACAAGGAATGTTCCACATACCCCATAAAGAGACAGGCATAGCTGGGGCCCATGCGGGTGCCCATAGCCACAACTTTTATTTGGAGGAAGTGAGAGGAGTTGAAGGAGAAATTGTTCAGCGTGAGAACAAGTTCAGCCAGACGGAGGAGAGTAGTGGTGGATGGGGATTGTTCGGGCCTCTGTTCGAGGAAGAAGCTAAGGGCCCTCAGACCATCCTGGTGGGGGATGGAGGTGTAGAGGGATTGGACGTCCATGTTGAAGAGGAAGCGGTAGGGGCCAGGGAACTGGAAATTGTTGATGTGACGTAAGGTGTCAGAGGAATCACGGATGTAGGTGGGAAGGGACTGGACAAGGGGAGAGAGAAGGGAGTCAAGATAACGAGAAATGAGTTCTGTGGGGCAGGAGCAAGCTGAGACGATCGGTCTACCGGGGCAGTTCTGTTTGTGGATTTTGGGTAGGAGATAGAAGCGGGCCGTCCGAGGTTGGGCGACTATCAGGTTGGAAGCTGTGGGAGGGAGATCCCCAGAGGAGATGAGGTCAGTGACAGTCCTGGAAACAGTGGCTTGATGTTCAGTGGTGGGGTCATGGTCCAGGGAGAGGTAGGAGGAAGTGTCTGCGAGTTGACGCTCAGCCTCCGCGAGGTAGAGGTCAGTGCGCCAGACAACAACAGCACCACCCTTGTCAGCGGGTTTGATGACAATGGCAGGGTTGGACCTGAGAGAATGGAGTGCAGTAAGTTCAGAGAGAGACAGGTTAGAATGGGTGAGAGGAGCAGAGAAATTGAGACGACTAATGTCGCGCTGACAGTTCTCAATGAAAAGATCGAGAGAAGGTAAGAATCCAGAGGGAGGGGTCCAGGTGGAGGGAGAATATTGGAGATGGGTAAAAGGATCCGTTGAACTGGGAGAGGACTCCTGCCCAAAGAAGTGAGCCCGGAGACGAAGAGAGCGGAAGAAGAGTTCAGTATCATGCCGAGCCCGAAATTCATTGAGGTGAGGGCGTAAGGGTATGAAACTAAGTCCTTTGCTGAGCACTGAACGTTCAGCGTCGGAGACGGGAAGGTCAGGAGGTATAGTGAATACACGGCTGGGGTTGGGATTGGAAGAAAGGGTGGGGACGGAGGGACAGGCAGGGGTGGAGGGTCCTAGATGGGTGTTGGTGTCGATGAGTTGTTGCAGCTTGCGTTCCTTAGCACTTGAGAGAAAGAGAAAAAGTTTCTTGTTGAGGCGTCGGATGAGCCGAAGGATAAAATGAAACTGGGGGCACGCGCAGCTTTGAAAAAGGGTACGGCGGTGCTGCTGGAGGGAGAGGTCGAGTGTGTTCATATGGCGGCGCATGGCACTGAGTGTGGATCTCAGAACGTGACGGGAACAGCAGTCCGAGAAACGTTGTATGTCCCGGAGATACCTGTAATCCTGGGTGGGTTCGAAACATGAGGGGTGGAATTTCAGTTGAAATCCACGTGGGGTAAGTTGGAGACAGAGACAGTCACTGAGAAAAGAGATATGGCTGTGAAAGCGGGTTTTAGTAAACACCTTGTCAAACACTAGGAGGGAAATGGAAAGCAAGGAAGGTGAGCAAGACAACAGAGAGATACGGAAATCTTGTCGCAAAGAGGAACAGAACTTCTTCAAGTAGGTAGGCATTTCTTGAAGAGCAGTGGCAGTCAATTAAACACAGAAATAAAAACAAAAAAACTGCGGATGCTGGAAATCCAAAACAAAAACAGAATTACCTGGAAAAACTCAGCAGGTCTGGCAGCATCGGCGGGGAAGAAAAGAGTTGACGTTTCGAGTCCTCATGACCCTTCGACAGAACTTGAGTTCGAGTCCAAGAAAGAGTTGAAATATAAGCTGGTTTAAGGTGTGTGTGTGGGGGGCGGAGAGATAGAGAGACAGAGAGGTGGAGTGGGGGGATGTGGTTGTAGTGACAAACAAGCAGTGATAGAAGCAGATCATCAAAAGATGTCAACGACAATAGTACAATAGAACACATAGGTGTTAAAGTTAAAGTTGGTGATATTATCTAAACGAATGTGCTAATTAAGAATGGATGGTAGGGCACTCAAGGTATAGCTCTAGTGGGGTTTTTTTATATAATGGAAATAGGTGGGAAAAGGAAAATCTTTATAATTTATTGGAAAAAAAAGGAAGGGGGAAACAGAAAGGGGGTGGGGATGGGGGAGGGAGCTCACGACCTAAAGTTGTTGAATTCAATATTCAGTCCGGAAGACTGTAAAGTCCCTAGTCAGAAGATGAGGTGTTGTTCCTCCAGTTTGCGTTGGGCTTCACTGGAACAATGCAGCAAGCCAAGGACAGACATGTGGGCAAGAGAGCAGGGTGGAGTGTTAAAATGGCAAGCGACAGGGAGGTTTGGGTCATTCTTACGGACAGACCGCAGGTGTTCTGCAAAGCGGTCGCCCAGTTTACGTTTGGTCTCTCCAATGTAGAGGAGACCACATTGGGAGCAACGAATGCAGTAGACTAAGTTGGGGGAAATGCAAGTGAAATACTGCTTCACTTGAAAGGAGTGTTTGGGTCCTTGGACGGTGAGGAGAGAGGAAGTGAAGGGGCATGTGTTGTATCTTTTGCGTGGGCATGGGGTGGTGCCATAGGAGGGGGTTGAGGAGTAGGGGGTGATGAAGGAGTGGACCAGGGTGTCCCGGAGGGAGCGATCCCTACGGAATTCCGATAAGGGGGGTGAAGGGAAGATGTTCCTCCTCTAACCTTCCTTCATTTAATCCTATTAGCGTAAGTTTTAATTCCTTCCTCCCTTTAGTAGTTATATAGGTCCCATGTAAATGCACATATATTATTCATCTCAACTGCTCACTGTGGTAACAAACTCCACATTCTTAACAAACTCTTTCCATTATATAAAATAAAAAAAAACCCACTAGAACTATACCTTGAGTGCCCTACCATCCATTCTTAATTAGCACATTCGTTTAGATAATATCACCAACTTTATCTTTAACACCTATGTGTTCTATTGTACTATTGTTGTTGACATCTTTTGATATTCTGCTTCTATCACTGCTTGTTTGTCGCTACAACCACACCAACCCCCTCCACCTCTCTGTCTCTCTATCTCTCCGCCCCCCACACACACACCTTAAACCAGCTTATATTTCAGCTCTTTCCTGGACTCGAACTCAAGTTCTGTCGAAGGGTCATGAGGACTCGAAACGTCAACTCTTTTCTTCTCCGCCGATGCTGCCAGACCTGCTGAGTTTTTCCAGGTAATTCTGTTTTTGTTTTGGATTTCCAGCATCCGCAGTTTTTTTGTTTTTATCTCTGGGTGAAGAGGTTTCTCCTCAGTTTCTTATTGCATTGCTAAAATACTATCGGCCAAAATGCCACTTTCAACTTAATGTAGTTTCCTGGGAGCTTGCTGTGCACAAATTAGCTGCTGTGTCTTCCTGCAAAACAGCAATAACTGCTCTTCAAAAGTAATTAAGCGAAGCACCTTGGAACATAAAAAGAAGAGGAAAGGCATTGTGTAAATGCAAGTTCTCTTTTCCTCTATTTAAACAGTCCCTTGGTAGTACAGAACTTGGATATGTCTGAAAAGAGAAACATGTTGCCAAAGCTTTTCGTCTTTTTTTTATTCATTCATGGGAAGTGAGCTTCGCTGGCTGGGCCAGCATTTATTGCCCATCCCTAGTTACCCTTGAGAAGGTTGTGGTGAGCTGCCTTCTTGAACTGCTGCAGTCCCTGTGGTGTAGGTGCACCCACAGTGTTGTTCGGGAGGGAGTTTCAGGATTTAGACCCAGCAACAGTGAAGGAACAGTAATATATCTCCAACTCAGGATGGTGAGTGGCTTAGGGGGGAACTTACAGGTGGTAGCGTTCCCATGTGTCTACTGCCCTTGTCCTTAGAGATGGTAGTGGTCATAGGTTTGGAAGGTGCTATCGAAGGAGCCTTGGTGAATTCCTGCACTGTATCTTGTAGACGATACACACTGCTGATACTGTGTGTCAGTGGTGGAGGGAGTGAATGTTTGTGGATACAGTGCCAATCAAGTGAGCTTTTTTCTCCTGGATGGTGTCAAACTTCTTGAGCGTTGTGGGAGCTGCAGTCATCCAGACAAGTAGAGAGTATTCCTTCACACTCCTGACTTGTGCCTTGAAGATGGTGGATAGGCTTTGGGAAGTCAGGAGTTGAGTTACTCATTGCAGGATTCCTAGCCTCTGACCTGCTCTTGTATTTGTACAAACAGTATTTATATGGCTAGTCCAGTTCAGTTTCTGGTCAATGGTCCTGCATTTGTCAGGACAAATTTCAAATAATCACAAGGATTTATACTAAGGAAGTAAAGGGTACTGATTGGTAGGCAAGTCAACTCTGATTGGCTGAGGCATTGCCATGGAGAAAGAAATGTCAAGCTATAGGATCCCCGAGCTCCTGGATAATGCAAAACAGGCACAAGGCTTGAACGTATTCCTCTTGTTTATAGAGAACGAGTCCTTGTGTATGAATGTATGAGCATAAATTGTTAATGTAGCTATTAGGACACTCAGGATTGTTCAGCAAGTTCTACCCAATCGTAGAATCACATCTAACAGTAGGCATTTTGTTTTGGTTTTTGCAAGTACGGGCTGGTTGAGTACAAACTGCACTCTGCCTGTCATGAGCAACCAAAGGGACATGCTGTTTGATTCAAGCAACCAATTGCCTGGGATCTATGGCCTACATACATGGCATTGCACTGGCACTGAAATTCACACACAACATTGCACAATTATGTGATGGGCAGAACATCTTTCTGAACTGATGGCAGCATCCTGTTAGTGGAAAATGCCACTCGGCTAGCCACTGCATAGTAACAAAACAGGCTTGCTTAACCTGTTGTTCATTTTTTTTTTTAGGTGCTTTGCCTTTCCAGGATAATTTGAGGTGGACGAGGCACTTTTCAGATCTGAAACTTTTCTCTAGTGCAAGGTTGTTTATTTGTGTAAAGCTTAAAGCAAAACTGACCTTAAATACTAACATACAACCCTATGAATTAGGAGCAGGAGGAGGCCACTCGGCCCCTCGAGCCTGCTGCACCGTTCAATAAGATCATAGCTGATCTGAATATAACCTCAACCCCACATTCCTGCCTATCCACAATAACCTTTCACCCCCTTGTTAATGAAGAATATATTTAGCTCTGCCTTAAAAATATTCAAAGACTCAGCTTCCACCACCTTTTGAGGGAGAGAGTTCCAAAGACTCACAACCTTCTGAGACCCCTGGTTCATTCTAGAATTTCCCACAAGTGGAAACACCCTCTCCACATCCACCTTGTCGAGAATCCCCAGGATCTTAAATATTTCAGCTAAGTTGCCTCTTACTCTTCTAAATTCCAGTGGTTACAATCCTTAGCTGTCTAGCCCTTCCTCGTACAACAACCTGCCCATTCCTGGTATTAGTCTAGTAAACCTTCTCTGGACTGCTTCCAATGCATTTACATCTTGCTTTAAATAAGGAGAGCAATACAGTACACAATACTCCAGATGAGGTCTCACTAATGCCCTGTACAACTGAAGCATAACCTCCCTACTTTTGTAATCAATTCCCCTCACAATAAAAAGTAAATTAATCTATTAACTTTCCTAATTACTTACCATACCTGCATACTAATCTTTTGTGATTCATACACCAGGACACCCAGGTCCCCCTGAATCTCAGAGCTCTGCAATCTCTCACCATTTAGCTAATATGCTTCCTTTTTACTCTTCCTGCCAAGATGGACAATTTCACATTTGCCCACATTATATTCCATTTGCCAGATCTTTACCCACTCACTTAACCTATCTATGAAACCTAAATAGACAGTGGAAAAAAAACAGGCCATCATATACAAATTAAAATTATTTGGTTTGTCAATAAATAACATATTAAAAGCACAGAAACATATTTATTTTGTATTCCAAAGATGTAAGCATTGCTGGCAAGACTGGCACTTATTGAAAATAGTTGCTCTTGAGAAGATGGTCGTAAACTTTCTTTTTTTTTGAACCGCTACTAATGAAGTATCCACATTCACTCATTGCTTAACACAGTGAATAACTGATGCAGTTTATTGCCCATGTTAATTGATGCTTTAATGCGCAGTGACTGGCTGATCAACACAGGCCTATTCAAGAAGACCAGCTCACGGGCATTTCAACCGTCATTCTAATTAAGATATTTTTGACAATTAAAATCTCACAGTCAAAGATCTGTGACCATCCCATGGTTAAACATTTGTTGAGGGCCCAAGACCTATCCTCAGGTTTGTGTCAAGTTTGCAAAGAATGACATAGTTTATACACGCAATTCAGCCCTACAAGTTTGTCCTGGTGTTTATGTTACACCTGGGTCTCCTCTCATTCCTTCTACTTCATCTCAGCCTTTTAATGAATCATTCTAATCCCTTTTATTTCATGTACTCATCTCGCTTTCTTATGGAAGCATCTAAACTACTTGCTGCAACCTCTTCCTTAGATAGCAAGTTCCACATTAGGACCACTCCTAGTAAAGAATTTTTTCCTTATTTCCCTTTTATTTATGGCCTTTTTCTCAGACAAGTGGGAATATTCTCTGCACTTCTACCCTGCATTTAAAAGATCCCTATCACCTTTGTAACCTCAAAGTCTTCTCTTTCCTGAAGACAAAGCCCTAACCTAGTGATCTTTCACAAAAGTGAAATCTGTCAGTTCTAGTATCATCTTTGCAAATCTTTTTTGATGGATTTTCTCTAGTTCTTTTTATTGTATGAAAACCAGAATTGTAAAGAAGTGCACCTGCGGTCTGTCTGCAAGAATGTCCCAAACCTCCCTGTCGCTTGCCATTTTAACACTCCACCCTGCTCTCTTGCCCACATGTCTGTCCTTGGCTTGCTGCATTGTTCCAGTGAAGCCCAACGCAAACTGGAGGAACAACACCTCATCTTCTGACTAGGCACTTTACAGCCTTCCGGACTGAATATTGAATTCAACAACTTTAGGCCTTGGACTCCCTCCTCCATCCCCACCCCCTTTCTGTTTCTTCCCCCTTCCTTTTGTTTTTTCCAATAATTTATATAGATTTTTCTTTTCCCACCTATTTCCATTACTTTTAAAGCTTTTATGCCCTGCTAGTCTTTCCACCCCACCCCCACTAGAGCTGTACATTGAGTGCCCTACCATCCATTCTTAATTAGCACATTCATTTAGATAATATCACCAACTTCAACACCTCTGTGTTCTTTTGTTGTAGTGCAAGATGCAATGCTTTGACCAGAAATTCCTCTTTTTCCAGCAATACTCAAGTAGCAATACTGTACTACAAACCGACTATTAATCTATTTATCTATTACAAGGTGCAATCTCTACTTTGGCCAAAATAACAATTTGCTTTATTTTCAATGAAGATGTATAGATCTACTATTGATATTATGCCTTGATGTTAAAGAATCAGCTCAGTCTGAACCTTTAAACTTTGAAAATTATAATTCTATTCCAAGTTATTTTTTATTCATTCAAGGGATGTTTGGTGTCACTGGCTAGGCCAGTATTTATTGCCCGTCCCTATTGCCCTTCAGAAGGTGGTGGTGAGCTGCCTTCTTGAAATGCTGCAGTCCATGTGGTGTAGGTACACCCACAGTGCTATTAGAGAGAGAGTTCCAGGATTTTGACCCAGCGACAGTGAAGAAACGGCAATATGTTTCCAAGTCAGGATGGTGAGTGACTTGGAGGGGAGCTTCCAGGTGATGATGTTCCCACGTGTCTGCTGTCCTTGTTCTTCTAGATGGTAGCAGTCATGGGTTTGGAAGGTGTTGTTGAAGGAGCCTTAGTGAGTTCTTGCAGTGCACCATGTAGATGGTACACACTGCTGCTACTGCTTGTCGGTGGTGGATGGAGTGAATGTTCGTGGATGGGGTGCCATTCAAGCGGGCTGCTTTTTCCTGGATGATGTTGAGCTTCTTGAGTGTTGTTGGTGCTGCACTTATCCAGGCAAGTGGAAGGTATTCCATCACACTCCTGACTTGTGCCTTGTAGATGGTGGACAGTCTTTGGGGGGCCAGGAGGTGAGTTACTCGCCATAGGATTCCTAGCTTCTTGTAGCTACATGATATATATGGCTAGTCCAGCTCAGTTTCTGATCAATGGTAACTCCCAGGATGTTGATAGTGTGCTGTGAATTTTCAATTTTTGAACTTTGCCAAAAAGAGAGACATGTTGCTGAAGCTTTTCACCTTGCACTCATCAGGACAAACACAAGAATACATAATTTCAAACAATCACAGCCATTTATTACCACAGGAGAAAAGAGTGCTGATTGGTTGGGCATGTCGATTCTGACTGGGTGAGGCATGGCCATCAAAAATGCAATGGGGAACAACAGGCTCCCAAGCTCCCAGGTAATTAAAAAAATTTGCAAGGTTTGAACATATCCCTTTTGTTTGCAGAGTAAGGGGCCCTGTGTATGAATATATGTCACTTCGTGGAAGCGTAAATGAACCATGTTACGAGTTTGACTGATTATCTTAAATTGGTTGTCAGTGTAGCTATTAGCACACTTAGGATTGTTCAGCAAGTGCTGCCCAATCACTGAATCACATCTAACAGTGGACAGTTTGTTTTGGGTTTTGTGAGTGTGGGTTGGTTGAGTACGGTCAATACTCTGTTGATAACGAGTAACTGAAGGAACATGCTGTTTGATTCGAGCAGCCAATCGCCGGGAGGTATAGCCTGGGGACCTGGCATTGCACTGGCACTGCGTTAGTCCTGGTGAGTGCAAGGTGAAAAGTTTCACCAACACGTCTCTTTTTTCAGCAATTATTAATTTTTAATCAATAACATCTCCAACTGCTGTATAAGACGTGTTAAAAAAAATAAAGAATAACATTTATAGCATTTAGCTTTCTGGCCAGTTAAGTACACTTGAAATTTAGCCACTACTGTAATGCAGGGAACATTGTTAATTTGCACACAGCAAGCTCCCACAAACAGCAATGTGATAATGGCCAAGGTAATATTTGTTGGTGATATTGACTGAGGGGTAAATACTGGCCAGCACACCAGGGATAAAGGGCCCCTGCTCTTCTTCAAAATAGTACCATCAAATCATCCATAAGGGAGATCAGACAGGGCATCAGACTAATACCACATCAGAAAGACTGCCTGATAGTGCAGCACTCCCTCAGTACTGAATAGATTTCAAGGCTCAACCTACAACCTTCTGACTCAGAGGCCAGAGTGCTTCTCACCGAGCCATGACTGGCAGCTATAGAATAGACCAGCTCTATTGCCATGTCCCAGATCAGAGACAACCTCATCTCTCCACATCACCACATTTCATTATTTTTTTGCTTGCCTCAGATAGACTTTTGTTCGCTTCAGGGGTTTTGCTCTTCCATGAAACTTTTATAAAGTAATTAATTAATGAACGTGATGACAATCCCCCATAAAAATGTCTATTTAGCGCACGTTAAAATGAATACTAACATTGAAGAGCATCTTCTAATCTCTTGCAATTGAGATTCATAATATAATGAGGTATAATTACAAATTGGTCATTGTGTAATGACAATTATTGCAGCTGTATTTGCTAATAAATGTATGTTTTATTTTGCAGGTATCATATAATTAGCTAATTGAATCAGACCAAAAGCTACTGAAGCATGCAATGTAGTGGAAGTATCAATGATTGCAAGTTTTAATATGCAAGATATGCATAATTTAGCTTTTTAAAATGAGTGACATTGTTGTCGTACCATTTGCTTCCATTGTTTCTTAAAGCTGTTTTCTTTATCATATACAGAATGAATTGAAAGTATAAACCTGATTGCTTTGTTTGAAGCTATCCATGCATTTGCTGTGTAATCTAGATGGATATCTCACATTGAATCATTCTGCAATTCTGTCTACGCATGATTTCCCCTCCAATGCATATTTTTTTCCATATTACTGTTGCATGCTTAATTGAGCATCAAGGCTAGTTTGTACTCCTCAGAACAATGAGGCAGCCTTACTTTAATAGGTATTCATTTTAAATCAGCTAAACCTATTTGTTTAGCATTTTGAATCAGGAGGTTTTGGTTTTGAGTCCCACTCGAGCATTGAGTAAAAATCTAGGATGAATCTAGTCTGACAATGCAGTACTGATGGAGTGCCACACTGACAGGTGTTGTCCTTTGAGGTGTTAAACTGAGGCTCGATCAACCCTCTCGGGTGGGCATAAAGGTTCTAGTGGCACTATTTTTAAGGAGAACAAAGGATCCTGGCTAATATTTATCCCTTAATCATAAAAAAATATATCTGGTCATTTCTGCTTGTGGGAGTTTGCTGTGTGAAAATTGGCTGCAGTATTTCCTATATTACAACAGAGGCTACACTTCAAAACTAAACTACTTAATTGGCTGTAAAGCATTTTGGGACTTACCTGGTACCTGGTAATGTTTCCCTCTTTAGTCTTCCGCCATGTAACGTCCACAGGAGATGCACAGTGAATCCAGTCAATGGTCACATTAATTTATAAAGTGCAATAGCTTTTCCTTAAATGAATCTTTAGGGGACATAGAGAGTAATGTTTGTGCAAGATTGTTCCATACTTCAATTGTTCTTGAGGGAAAAGGGATTAACAAAGGAGGCATGTAGGGGTGTATCCAGTTGGAGCTGCTGGTTATGAACTCTTTGCGCTCAGTCACTTCTGGTCTTGATGGACTGCTTAGAAATATTTAATTGCCCATTCAAAATTTTATAGAGTCATGTCTGTGCCAGCCTAGTGACGCGACCGACTAGGAGTCACTGGAATCTCACGAGCAATTGTTTGTAACAATATGAGCCGCCAGGCGTTGAGCTTTCCCATGGAGGGGAATGTTTTAGCAGCATATGTGCCCCAAGTGGCTACGCTATATCCTGACTGGTCTAACCAATGTCTGGTACAGCATTTCCTTCACTATAGTTGCAGAGTGATGGAAGTTCTGCCTCAAAAACCCAAGCACTTCTGGATGTCTTTAAGGCTGTTTAAACTTATACATTCAACTTTAAATTATTTTGGGTGTGGATTCCTAAGTAAGAGCATACTTTAGTAACCTCAAGGGGGAAATCGTGCACTGTGGACTTGGGTGCTGATGGACATCGAGTATTGCTGATTCACATGATGTTACATTTCTCTACATTGAATTTCATTCCCCATATATTGACCCATTTGATGGGATTATTAGGATCTTCCTGAAGCCTATCCTCATCTGCTGCTTCAGTAATGGCAGTCATCTACAAAGAGCCTGATCTGACTTGATATTCCATCCTGGATGTCATTTATGAACAGAAGAAACAAAGGGGGGAACCAGCTCGGTACCCTGAGGCAGATTCACTGTTTCCAATTTGAGGCTTCCCCATTCACTGTGACTCTTCGCTGCCATTTGGTAAGACACGTCCTTACACATTGCTATGTATTTCACAGCTTGAAGTCGTGAAAGGCGCTAAAAAATTATAAGTTTTTCGAGATGTGAAGAGATAAGGGGAGTAAATTTCAGAGTTTGCCCAAACGTCCCTGCTATATCCCTCAATCAACATCACTAACATTGGTTATTTGGTCATTATCATGTTGCTGTCTGTGGGATTTGCTGTGTGCATATCGGCTGCCACATTTCTTACATTACAAGAGTGACCACATTTCAAAAGATACTTCATTGGTTCTAAAGCACGTTGGAATGTACTGAGGTTATGAATGGCACAAAATAAATGCCAGTCATTCCCTTTTCTTTCTAATTTACAACGTGGAGGATATCAGCACTGATGGCTTTAGCAACAGGCTTTATCAGTACAATAGCTAAAAAGAAACAGCGCAATCGGCAACAGTACTATCATCCATGCATGGTGAACACAGTGGTAGTCCACTATCTCCCTATCACTGTTTTAGCTGAAAAGACAAATACTATTGCTCCATTAAAAACTCGGCTGGATCCAAACGCATTGGTACAGACAATGCCCACAAATAAAATAGCATGAGAGGGCAGCAAAGTTGATTTCATCTCCAGCATGCCTAAGTTTTGGAGTGAAACTCTCAACAGGGGCCCCATCAGCCTCTCAAGCACTGATTCCTCACATCAACCTTCATGTCATAGCAGAAAGCCATGAACAAGCACTGATTATCACTCAGTCAAGCCACAGAAACACTGCAATGCAGATGTTCAAGTTTTCCACCTTGACCTTTCTCTTCTCCTGCATCACAGAGGACAATTCTTTCCTGAATAGTTGATCTCCCAACATTTCAACAACCTGATATTTCCCCAAATCATAGAACTTACAGTCAGATGTATTCAATATGCAGACTCTTCATATATTATTACAGCTGGATATTAGTGTTAACTATCTGAAAATTAAATTCTTAACAACCTGCATTAAGCAGTAAAGGGGGCTGTCACTTGGCTGGGTTAAGTAGTCAGTCACTAAGACTTTACATTACCGGTGACTCTTCAGGAGATCCTGAAGCTGTGACCAGTAGAATAGGAATGCAAGTTTTTCTTTGTTTTTTTCAGTGCCAGAATTTCCAAGCTTTAGACTTTTTATTAGCACGTTCTAAAATCTTTTTAATCTGTTTATCTTTTCTTTGTTTTAGCTACTTTACAGCTTTATGCTCCATGAAAGCTGATTTCACCTTAACCTGCCCACCAAACCATGAAGAGGGAGTAGGGGTGTTGGGGAGGAAGTAGTTATAATGTGATTTACCCTTCACTCCATTTCCAATTGCTTTTTTGTGGGTTGCAACTTTAACCTTCTCCGTTCAACAACTGGCGAGGATGCTGTGGGATCATCCTTTATCTTTGTAGGTCTGGCATGAGTGATGTCATAGAAGGCTAACTGTGTCTTTAACCCAAGGCCAGGCCTAGGAATCTGACATATCTTTGTCCTCCCCATCACCCACACTCAGTCTGAAAGCTAGTGAATCAAAGGCAGAAGAAGATCAAAATGGTAAAGGATATATAATTTTATTCTGTTTCCTTGACAACCACCAGGAGCAGTTGTGGCGCCTCTTGAGTCAGACAAGGAATTCTTCAGCCTTCCTGTGTCATGGGCTTCTTACACCCTCTTCCCCCCCTCTCTCTTCCCTGATCCCCTCTCCCCCTCCTCCCTCTTGCCCCTTTTACCCATCCTAACCCCCTTCCCCTCCCCATCACCCTCCTCCATCCCCCTCTCCCCTCCCCCCTCTCCCCTGTCCTCCACCCTTCTCCCACTTCCTTTTTTCCCCTCACCCCTTTCTCCCTCGTCTTTCCCTCTCCTCCCCCCACCCCCTCCAACTCTCATGGCCTCCTGACCTCCCTCCTAAGTGCTTTTCTGACTTGCAGGAGACAATTCCCTCGATCCTCCTGCTGTTGCAGATCTTAGTCGCACGGAAGCTGATGTGTCTCCCAGAGTTGTGGCTGCCAATTCTGGTCGAATCTATTACTGGAAGTGAGTCTTGCCCCCGGATCCCTGTCATTAGTTGCCTGACACATCCAACACCAAATTCTCACAGGCCACCAGACATTTCACTACCCAACTGGATAATACTTGGCTGACAGTCAAACAGTCATTTCCCCCCCAAATCCTGATATTTATAAAAAAAGGCGCTCAAAGAAAGTTGAAATTACCCACAATTCTTAATAGAGTGGGGGACACATACTTCCAGAGATTCCTGGAGGGTTGACAATTCTATTTGTAGTCTTGAGGGGATACTGACAGAGCCCATACAGATAAGGCCCAGGAGTTCCAAGGCCTGATTTTAACTCAATCGCTCACACTGAGTTAAAATTGGGTCCATAATCTCTGGGGCCTCCTCTTGCAGATCGCTGGGATGCTTCTAATCAGTCTTCACATTTTGATCTACACTCCCTCCCTCCAGGATTACAAATCCAAGCTCAAATCTTTTCCCCAGTTTGGAATGAGAAAGAGTAAATATGATGAATGACATAGGTCATAGGTTTCCTCAAGCGACCCCTCATGTATCAGCAGTAGCACTGGGAGCATTGCTGCTGAGCTGAAGTGCTACCTGTAACCAGAGTGTACGATGAAGACTGAACTGTTGTAAAAAAAAATCTTGTTAAAGGAGAAATAAAAGTTTTATTGTGTGGGATGAAGATGCAATGTACGAGCAAATTTGTGACTTCATTATACACAGGTAGAGCTGATTGTCGAAAGGAAAGTCTTGGAGATGGAATAATGGATTTGAAGAGTACTGAAAGTGGGCATTTCACTCCTTATTGAAATTAATGCCACAGACAGGGTAGGTGCTAAGAGAATATGTTTCCCCCTTTGGGGGAAATCTAGAACTAGGGGGCACAGTTTCAGAATAGTGTAAATGCTCACCCATTTAAGATAGAGGTGAGGAGGAATTTCTTCTCTCAAAGGATTGTAAATCTTTGGATTTCTCTTCCCCAGAGAGCAGTGGAGGCTGGTTCCTTGAAGATATTCAAAGCTGAGTTAGACAGGTGTATGATCTGCAAGGGAGTCAAGGGTTATGGGGCTAGGCAGGAAAGCAGAGTTAAGACCACAATTGGATCAGCTCAATGGACCAACTGGCTTATTCCTGCTCTCAATTCTTATGTTGTGACACCTCAGACCAACTCCAGCTGACTCTTAAGTACATGGGACAGATTTTCCTGCTAATCTCCATAATCTGCCTCTGCCCTACAGCCCTCCTAGATATCCAATTCTGGCCTCTTGCACATCCACAATTTTAAGCGTTCCACCATTAGTGGTTGTGCCTTCAGCTGTCAAGACACTAAGCTCTGGAATTCTCTCCCTATATCTCTCTGCCTCTACGTCTCTCTTTCTTCCTTCAAAACATTCCTTAAATTTTACCTCTTTGACTAATCTTTGGGCTGCCTGTCATAATTGAATAGTCAAACAGGCACGTCAGGTTGAATGGCCTACTCCTGTTTCGATATTTCTATATTCCATACGAACATATGAATTAGGCCAGATGGCCCCTTGAGTCTTCTCCGCCAGCTCTCTGCCATGGCTGATCTGATTTTAACCTCATAATTCCTGCTTACACCCAATAACCTTGCACCCCCCCCCCTTGCTTATCAAGAATCTATCTAGCTCTGCATTAAAGATATTCAAGGACTGTGCCTCAACCACCTTTTGAGGAAGAGAGTTCCAAAGTCTCACAACCCTCTGAGAGAAAAAAAAGTTTCCTCACCTCTGTCCTAAATGGACTGCCCCTTATTTTTAAACAGTGACCCCCTAGATCTAGATTCTCCAACAAGAGGAAACATCCTTTCCACATTCACCCTATCAAGACCCTCATGACCTGAAATGCTTCAATCAAGTCACCTCTTACTCTTTTAAATTCCAGCGGATTCAAGCCTAGCCTGTCCAGCCTTTCCTCATAAGATAACCCATCCATTCCAGGTATTAATGTAGTAAACCTTCTCTGAACTGTTTCTAATGCAGTTACTCCTTTCCTTAAATAAGGAGACCAGTACTGTACACAATACTCCAGATGTGGTCTCACCAATGCCCTGTACAACTGAAGCATAACCTCCCTATTCTCGTATTTCCTTTCATCTTGCATGCATCATGATAATTGTTGGAGAAGGAAACAGTTAACTCAAAAGGAGTTCAATTGGTTATCAGTTAACTAGCTAAGTACCCATTTGAATGTATAAAAGAGGAAACAGGTGAGACAAGTTCTCTGTACAGTTTTATGAAACAAAAATAAAACTCTGTTGGAAGAAGCCAGTCTTGGTCTTTATCTTTATTTCAAGCAAGTATTGTGACTTTATCAATATTCACTCTTGGGAAATAGGCACCTCTGGCTAAGCCACTATTTATTGTCTATTCCTAGTTGTTCTGGAAAAGGTTGGGTGAGCCTTCTTCATGAGCACATTTTAGTTTGTGCAGTGTCGGTGCTCCCAAAGTGTTGTTAGAGAGGTATTTTGATGATTGATAATAATATGTCCAAGTTGGGATAATGTGCCACTTGGAGTGAACTCGGGGGTGATGGTATTTCCTTGTTGCCCCTTTCCTTCACATTTATTAACCCTCTGTTCTGCGACTGCTACAGTAGAACAGGTGAACAACTACTGACAACAAGTATTACTGTCGGGTTGATTATTTATGCGTTGGAAAACTAATATTAGTGGAAACCAATTATTTTCCCCTAGAAATTTTGAACCTTTATGGTTCAACAGTAAGCAAGCTCGACATTAGCAATTCAGATGTTAATCAATCCAGCTAGAATTTCCAGCCACAGGAAAGCTTATCATTTTGAGCAATGGCAATAAATAGACTTATCACCATCACAGTAAGCCTGCTTGGCTTTATACCATTCCAGTTATTGCATTAACAATGATCTAACTTAGATGAAGTCATCTGCACATCATAAAATATTTAGCTGCTTAGAGAATGTCTATTTCAAAAAGCTGGAAAATGCACCAAACAAAGGTTCAAAATTAAATGGTGGAGGAAGGAGTCCAATATCTTTGGGGTTTCTCCCACTTTTGTAGAGGAAAGGGTCCCAGAGGAAAGTCACCCCCAAAATAATTTGGGTGGGCAAAGAATATTTTTTTAGCCTTCCCAATATCATCTCACTTTTGAGGCATAGGAGTGTCATTATTAACTACACTATATGGGTGTGGGATATCTGAAGGTGATCCAGGCTGTGTGTCAGAGTGTCATGGGTTCAAATCCCACTGCAGAGTTTCTAAAGAAGTGGGGATGCTGGGGGGACTCAAATATAGGATTGGAATTGTAGGCGAGTCTAGTGCAATAGTGATTGTTAATGTTCGATGACTAAATCAGTGAATGTGCAACAAAGGAATGCTGCAGCTTGTGTGGAAGAGAATAAACCTAAAATTATCAAGGCTCTGGATGTCTGATTGATAAAGGAATTTAATTATGATATTTCTTGATCAGTTTTTAAAGTAGAATAGATTAATCTATATCACAGGAGACAAAGTAAACTTTGGTTTTAATATGTGATGAAGGATGAACAATGCAGAGTGAAGAATGATCTTGGGCTTGTTTATGTTTTAGTGATGGTTTTATTCCTGTTGTTGGAAACTGCTGAAGGATGATTGCTTGGCACAACGGAATTATCACAACGTTGTAAATGTTTCTAATATCGAATAAATCCAATAAGAAAAATAGTCATGCCTCTGGGCGAGAAGGTTATGAGTTTAAGCTCCACTCCAAAGAATTGAATGGAAGAACATTTTTCCCAGACAATCTGTAGATTGGGGATGAGAAAAACCCAATGAACTCCTTGGTAGGAACACCCCTCCATTGCCTTGAGGAGTTGGGGTCGGGGAGAACTCCTCCAGCTCTCGGAGTTTTAAAAAGAGAAAATTTTTAATGCTTACCTTGGCCAGTCATCAACACTTGGCCCAAACCTGCTGCTGGGAAGCTGACATCACAGGAATCGCTGATGTTCAGTTTGTTCTGTGTCCTGGTTCTAATGAAGCCAACAGGCCCTGAATGCTAACAAGACCCTCACCTGACTTTTCTGGGACCATCGTCAATGGCCTGATGTGGGGCTCCAACAATTCAAATAAAACTTAGACTTTTAAAATGTTAATCCTCCCCCATCCACCATTGCCATTGGACAGGGAGGGGTGGCAATTAAATCAGGGCCAGGATATCAGCCATAAGAGAGAGGTACGAAAGATTTCAGACAAAGAAGGGCAGCAGCCTGAAGTCATGGTTCATGTTGGGACAAATGACACAGGAAGCGGTACTTTCATGAATTAGAAGGTAGTTTAAAGAACAGGACACAATAGGAGTAATTTTAGCTTTTTTTTTAAAGAGCAATACATCAGTCCGTAAAGGAAGGGGCCTTGGAGGGTAGGTATAAGGGCAAGGCTTGGTATGGGGGTATAAGGGCTTTGGGGCTGTAGGCATACAAGGCATGTGGAGGACCTTTAGAGCTTACCTTTTAAAAAAGGTTCCCCCATGCAGGATAGGTTTTACAATTCCGCTGAGGAGCTGTGAACCTCCACTCTTTAAAAACCTGGCCCAATTCCATGAAAATTGTGGAGGAGTAGAACATTCCTATCTCCACAATGGAGCTGGTCATGTTGAGAGTGCTGGATGCTGGAATTTAACAGGAACCATTTTGCATCCTTTGACACTCCAGAAAATCAGGCAGCCCAGCAGTGGGGTTGGGAATCCCAGGATCAGGACCTGCCTGCCATTTTTAAAGGGCATTCTCAGTGAAAATCCAGGCCGCAGAGTACAAAAGTAGGGAAGCTATGCTGAATCTTTATAAAACACTTGTTGGCTCATGTGGTATCAGTTCTAGGCAGCACACTTTTGGAAAGATGTCATGGCCATAGAGAGGGTGCAGAAAAGATTTCCAACAATGCTACCGGAAATGAAAGATTTCAGTTATATGGAGAGACTGGAGAAGTTCTGATGGGTTCTCCGTAGAGCAGAAAGATTTAGCTGGGGTGCTCGAAATCATGAGTGCTTTAGAGACTGTTTCCAGTGTCAGAAGGGGTACCAGAGGGCAAAAACAAAAGGACATGAGGACACATCTTTTATTAAGACAAGAAATTGTTATGATCTTGAAAGTGGTCTTTGAAAGGGTGATGGAAGCAGATTCAATAGTAGAGAATTAGGTAAGTACTTGGAGGAAAGATACTATTACAGGGAATGAGCTCAGGAGTGAAACTGATTGGATAGCTCTACCCAAGGGTCATCACAGGCCTGATGGGGTCAATGATCTCCTTCTTGCTGTTTTTTTTTCCTTTGGTTCTTGGGC
Source organism: Carcharodon carcharias (assembly GCF_017639515.1). Classification (NCBI taxonomy): domain Eukaryota; kingdom Metazoa; phylum Chordata; class Chondrichthyes; order Lamniformes; family Lamnidae; genus Carcharodon; species Carcharodon carcharias. The sequence goes on along the minus strand of NC_054475.1, from coordinate 165,070,919 downwards.
TCTATAAAAGTTGCAAAAAGAAACAATAACAAAGAGTAGATCAAGAAGGCACATTAAAACAATTGAGATTGGCAAACAGAAAGGCATATGTCATTATACATGATCGCATGATGCATTCTGAATAAAATGAGGGTGTCAAAGGGCACAAATATCCACATTAACAGAGATGTAGCTTGGGCTAGGAAGTAATGAAGAAATAAATATTTCTGGTTAAAAATATCCAAAAGGGGCATAATAGCACCAAAGGACTGGTGGCTGTTTTCAAAGGTTCCATTTGTGCACTTGATTTGGGCTAATTAAGGATTGCCAGCATGGATTTATAGAAATCACAGAATTGCAGTGCAGAAGAGGCCCTTTGGCCCATCAAGTCTGCACCGACACGTGAGAAACAACTGAACTACCTACCTAATCCCATTTACCAGCACTTGGCCCATAGCCTGGGATGTTATGACATGTCAAGTGCTCGTCCAGGTGCTTTTTAAAAGATGTGAGGCAACCTGCCTCCACCACCAGAAAGCAAGTCATGTATGATAAATTTAACAGAGTTCTTTTTGAACACATTGGAAGATATTTCTGAGAAAATGCAATGAATATTATTGTGCCAATAAATTTCCAAAATAAGCTGCCACATAACAGTCTTGTTCATAAAATGAAGTTGCATGGTATTAAAAGGAATGTAGTAGCATGTATAAGAGGTGAGCTAAAGAAGTGAAAATAGGGATGGGTTCATGGACGGGTGTAGAAAGTAGTTTTTCCCACACACCCTCTGCCAGAGATCTGTGTTAGGACCACTACTGTTCACATCTAACCCACAGACCTCTTTTGTACAAGTGGAAATAGTGTTCAATCTGTTAAACTATTGTTTGTTGGAGTCTGCGCACCTTCAAATCTGACCTCTTGCACATCACTGATATTTATCGCACCACCATTGGTGGCCTTTCCTTCAATTACTGAAGCCCAAGATCTGGAACTCTCTTCCTAAACCTCTCTACCTCACTCCTCATTTAAGACACTTTGTAAAAGCTGCTGCCTAGACCAAACATTTGGCCACCTGACTTAATATCTCCTTATGTGGCTTGGTGCCAAGTTTTATTTTATAGCACTCCTGTGAAACACCTTGGAATATTTTATTCCATTAAAGGGGCTGTATAATTGCCAGTTGTTGGTGAATGTGTGACTGAATATTTTAACTTTTTTACAATTCTTCAATATTGAGTCTGTAACATGTGTAAATCATAATTGTGATGCATGATCTCAGACCTGAAATTTTAACTCTGTTTCTCTCTTCAGAGATACTGCCAAACCTGTGAGCATTTCCAGTATTTTCTGGGTTTTTTTGGTCTATGCAATAATCTTAGTCACTAATTCATTAGAGTTGTAAGTAAAAGTGGCAAGAATATAGTGGTCAGTAAGATGCATGCAGTCAGTGAGGTGGGACTTTGGCTGAGTGAGGGAGAGACTGAGTGAGTATGTTTGGGAATTTGGTTGAAAGGGGGAATTCAGTGAATAGGGGGAAAGAGGTGCTTTAGGTAAGGTTTACTGCAAGAAGTAAAGTGTACTGAGTGGAGAGTTCGGTGAAGGACAGGGACAAGGTGCTCTTTTCTTCTACTCTTTTTAAGCCTCCAGAATTTGATTTCCACTTGGTGCAGTAGAAGGAGCAGGGAAACCAGTGACAGTTATTATTAGTTTTATCAGTATTGTAAGTACTGCATCGTTTTATCAGCATTGTAAAGTTTACTGGCAATTAATGGGAGGTGTAGGCTTTATTCATTATAATTAATTAATTGGCAATTATTGATTAACACATTGGGAATGGCCAGGCAGGTTATTTGTTGGGATTACAGGTTGTGGGAGATTCTGGATACCAATGTGATCCAGGGCAAACATGTCTGCAGTTAACGTTTGCGGCTGCAGGAACTTCGGCTCTGAGGTATTGAGCTGGAGGCTGATCTGCAGACACTGCTGCACATCAGGGAGGGAGGAAGTTACCTGGGCACTTTATTCCAGGAGGCAGTCGCACCCCTTAGGATAGGATCTCCTGATTTGGTCAGTGGTCAGGGACAGGAGGGTGTGACTGCAAGTGAGGCAGGTAAGGGAAGCCTGACGGCAGGAGTGCAGAAGCCTCGGCCCTTACAATTGTCCAAAGGGTTAGAGGGTTTTTCATCTTGTTTGGGTGAAAGTGGTGGCTTCAGGGTGGATGAGCTAATTGGCCATGGCACCATGATACAGGAAGTCATTCAAGCAGGGGGAGTTACAAGAAATGTAGTGGTAATAGGGGACAGTATAGCCAGAGGGATTGACACTGTTCTCTGCAGCAAAGACCATGAGTCCACACAGATGTGCTGCCTGCCAGGTGCCAGAGTTCAGGACACTTGCTCAGAGGAACTTGCAGTGAGAGGGGGAGGACCCAGTTGTTGTGATCCATGTTGGTACCATTGACATCAGCAGGACAAAGAAGGAGGTTCTGCACAGTCAGTATGAGGAGCTTGGCTGGCACCAAAGTAAGAAGCAGAATCTCAAAGTTTGCAATCTCTGGATTATTACTTGAGCCACCTGCAAATTGGCACAGGACAAATCAGATTAGGGAGATGAATGTGTGGCTCAAAGACAGGTGTGGGAGAAGGGGGTTCCGGTTGATGGGGCACTGGCACCAATACTGGGGGAAGTGGATATTTACCATTGGGGCAGTGTACACCTGAATAGTGGTGGGGCTGGTGTTCTTGTGAGCTGCATAACTAGGGAAGTAGAGAGGGTTTTAAACTAAGTAGTCAGGGAAAGGGTACAAATTTGGGAAGATGTAGTAAATCAAAGAGTAGGGACATGGCAAAAGAGAAAGGTATCATTGCGGAAAATGAAAAACAGATTGTCACAGGAAGGGATAGAGAGTACAAATCTAACAGTAAATCAACAGATGAGACTGGAGGTTATAAAAAGAATGAAAGGATACAACTGAGAGCTCTGTATCTGAATTCATGAAGCATTTGAAACAAAACAGATGAACTGAGAGCACACAGAAATAAACTAGTGTGATTTGATAGCCATTACAGAGACATGGCTGCAGGGGGACACGGATTGGGAGTTGAATATTAAAAGATATAGGACATTGAGGAAGGACAGGAAGTGAAGAAAAAGTGGAGGGGTGGCTTTGTTAGTTAATGATGGTATTAGCACAGAGAAGGATGACCCAAGTTCAGGAAACCAGGACATGGAAACAGTTTGGGTAAAGATGAGAAATGGTAAAGGCAGCAAGTCACTTGTGGGAGTTGTGTACAGGCTCTCTAATTGTAACCATATGGTAGGATGGACCATAAATGGAGAAATAATGGGAGCTTGTCAGAAAGGCACGGCGACAATCATAGGAGATTTTAATCTACGAATAGGCTGGAAAAGTCACATGGGCCACAATAACCTAGATGAGGAGCTCAGAATGTTTCCAGGATAGTTTCTTAGAACAGCATATTCTGGAGCCAACCAGAGAGTAAGCTATACTAGACCTGGTATTATGCAACAAAATGGATTTAATTAATGATCCCATGGTGACATTCTGTTTGAGGGAAAGAGGAGTGGGTCCAAGACTATGTTTTTAAACTCACCTGAATAAGTTATGAGGGCATGAAAGCAGAGCTGGCTAAATTGAATTTGCAAATTAGGTTAAGAGATAAGCTAATAGAGATGCAGTATCAAACATTTAAAGGAATAGATACATTCCAATGATTAAGAAAAAGTCCAATGGACAGACACACCATCCATGGTTAACCAGAAAGATTAAAGATATCAAACTTAATGAAAAAGTATATAATTATGCAAAGATAGCTGGAAGGCCAGAAAATTGGACAGAGTATTACGAACAGCAAAATATGACTATAAGATTAATAAAGAGGGAAAAGTTAGTGTACGAGAGAAAGCTAGCCAGAAATATAAATACAGATAGTAAGAGCTTCTATAAATATTTTAAAAAGAAAAAAGTTAACAAAGTGAGTGTTGGTCCTATAGAAAATGAGTCTGGAGAATTGATAATGGAAAACAAGGAAATGGCAGATGAACTGAGCAGGTGTTTTGCACTGGTCTTCACTATAGAGGATACAAGTGACATCCCAGAAGCAGCTTTGAATCAGGAAATGGAAGGGAGGGAGGAACTCAGGAAAATTACAATCACCAGAGAAGTGGTACTGAGTAAATTGGAGCTGCAGGCTGACAAGAGCCCAGGTCCTGATGGACTTCAGCCTTGGGTCTTAAAAGAAGTAACTAGTGAGATGGTTGATGCATTGATTTTAATTTTACAAAACTCCCTAATTTTGGGAAATGTCTCATTAGATTGGAAAATAGCAAAAGGGAGGGAGGCAGAAAATGGGAAACTCCAGGCCAGTTAGCTTAACACCTGTCATAGGGAAAATGTTAGAAGCTATTATTAAGGAAGCTATAGCAAGGCACTTGGCTAAGTTCAAGGTAATCAGGCAGAGTCAACATGGTATTGTGAAAGGGAAATCATGTTTAACCAACCTATTGGAGTTCTTCGAGGAAGAAACATGTGCAGTGATAAAGGCGAACTGGTGGATGTACGTACTTAGATTTCCAGAAGGCATTTGATAAAGTGCCACCTCAAAGTTTATTGCATAAAATAAAATCTCATGGTGTAGGCGGTAACATATTGGTGTGGATTGGCTGGCTAACAGGTAGCAGAAAGTAGGCATAAATGGGTCTTTTTCAGGTGTAGAATTCTCCCCTCGTTAGGTGGGGGGGTTGTGCAGGGGCAGGCCCAATCAGTGGCCCCGATCGGGTCTGCCCCATTTTACTTGGGTGGGCCAAAAAGGCTCACCCGGCGTGTTGCGCACCCGGAAGCGCTGAGCGCTCCCTGAGCGGGCAAGGGTTTGCCTGAGTCGGGAGTGCACTGTTTCGCGAATGCGAGCGAAAGCGCACAGCCTCAAAGGTGCCTCAGGGAGATAAGCTTTAAGTTTTAAAACATTAATAAAGTGGGGAAATAATTTTTACAATATGTCCCCTCATTTGAAACTGCCACATGAGCTGGGACATGTGCATTAATTTTAATAAAAATTTGCGTGAAAGTTTGAAATTATTCATGAAACCTTACCCTGCCGGTGGATGAGGGTTCTATGACGAACGCAAAGGCTGCTTGGGCTCTTCGCCTGCCCGCCAACCTTAAGTTTGGATGGGCAGCTCAGGGTAATTTCTTAATTTGCCTTTTTAAATGGCCTTAATAGGCCTTTGCCAGCTCAGCAGGTGCACAGCCGACTTGGCTGCTCACCCGCTGAACTGAAAATCTAAATGATGCGCAGTGATGTTGGGACGCACGCCCGATGTCACCTCGCGTAGTTTTATACCTCGGCAAGCAGGCCTCACCCACCCACCACCCACCCCCCACCCCCCCCCCGCCAACTGCTCGCTGAGCCAAAGATTCAGGCCCAGGTTAGCAAAATGTAACGAGTGGTGTGTCACAGGGACCAATGTCGGGACCTCAGCTGTTTATAATTTATATAAATGACTTGGGTGAAGGGATGGATGGGACGGTTGTCAAATTTGCTGATGGCACAAAGATAGGTAGGAAAGTAAATTGTGAAGAGGGCATAAGGAGGCTACAAAAAGATATGGATAGGTTAAGTGAGTGGGCAAAGTTCTGGCATATAGTGTATAATACGGGAAAATGTGAAATTGTCCATTCTGGCAGGAAGAATATAAGAGAAGCATATTACCTAAATGGTGAGAGATTGCAGTGCTCCGAAATGCAGAGGGATCTGGGTGTCTTAGTGCATGAACTGCAAAAGACTAGTATGCAGTTACAGCAAGTGATTAGGAAAGCTAATAGAATGTCACCATTCACTGTGTGGGGAATTAAATACAAAAAAGTAGAGAAGCGATGCCCCAGTTGTACAGGGTACTGGTGAGACCACATCTGGAGTGTTGTGTACAATATTGGTCACCATATTTAAGAAAGAATGTAAATATGTTGGAAGCAGCTCAGGGAATGTTTGTCAGACTAATACCTGGGCAAGTTGTCTTATCAGGAAAGGTTGTACCAGCTAGGCTTGTATCCATAGGAGTTCAGAAGGTTAAGAGGTGACTTGATTGAAACATATAGGATTCTGAGGGGTCTTGACAGGGTGGATGCAGAGAGGATGTTTCCTCATGTGGGGGAATCTAGGACTAGGGGTCACTGTTTAAAAATAAGGGATCGTCCAATTAAAACAGAGATGAGGCTTTTTTTTCTGTGACTCTTTGGAACTCTGCCTGAAAAAGGTGCTGGAAGCACAGAGTCTGAATAATTTTAAGACAGTGGTGGATAGATTCTTGGTAAGCAAGGGGGGTGATAAGTAATCGGGGTTAGGCAGAATGCAGATTTGAAGTTACTATCAGGTGAACCATGACCTTATTAAATGGCAGAGCAAGCCCAAGATGCTGAATGGCCTACTCCTGTTCCTTGTTCGTATGTAAGCTTAGACTTGTCTCTGGTGTTACCTCAGTTTCTGCTACCTACCACCAGAAGTGGTGTGATACATATAATGCATCAGCCTAAATATTGATGGGCACTTTATGATCAGATGTAAGTGGATGCGTTTACAGCGAGAGAGGGTGAGAGAAACAGCATGGTCGTTTACAGCGAGAGAGGGTGAGAGAAACAGCATGGTCATTTACAGCGAGAGAGGGTGAGAGAAACAGCATGGTCATTTACAGCGAGAGAGGGTGAGAGAAACAGCATGGTCATTTACAGCGAGAGAGGGTGAGAGAAACAGCATGGTCATTTACAGCGAGAGAGGGTGAGAGAAACAGCATGGTCATTTACAGCGAGAGAGGGTGAGAGAAACAGCATGGTCATTTACAGCGAGAGAGGGTGAGAGAAACAGCATGGTCATTTACAGCGAGAGAGGGTGAGAGAAACAGCATGGTCATTTACAGCGAGAGAGGGTGAGAGAAACAGCATGGTCATTTACAGCGAGAGAGGGTGAGAGAAACAGCATGGTCATTTACAGCGAGAGAGGGTGAGAGAAACAGCATGGTCATTTACAGCGAGAGAGGGTGAGAGAAACAGCATGGTCATTTACAGCGAGAGAGGGTGAGAGAAACAGCATGGTCATTTACAGCGAGAGAGGGTGAGAGAAACAGCATGGTCATTTACAGCGAGAGAGGGTGAGAGAAACAGCATGGTCATTTACAGCGAGAGAGGGTGAGAGAAACAGCATGGTCATTTACAGCGAGAGAGGGTGAGAGAAACAGCATGGTCATTTACAGCGAGAGAGGGTGAGAGAAACAGCATGGTCATTTACAGCGAGAGAGGGTGAGAGAAACAGCATGGTCATTTACAGCGAGAGAGGGTGAGAGAAACAGCATGGTCATTTACAGCGAGAGAGGGTGAGAGAAACAGCATGGTCATTTACAGCGAGAGAGGGTGAGAGAAACAGCATGGTCATTTACAGCGAGAGAGGGTGAGAGAAACAGCATGGTCATTTACAGCGAGAGAGGGTGAGAGAAACAGCATGGTCATTTACAGCGAGAGAGGGTGAGAGAAACAGCATGGTCATTTACAGCGAGAGAGGGTGAGAGAAACAGCATGGTCATTTACAGCGAGAGAGGGTGAGAGAAACAGCATGGTCATTTACAGCGAGAGAGGGTGAGAGAAACAGCATGGTCATTTACAGCGAGAGAGGGTGAGAGAAACAGCATGGTCATTTACAGCGAGAGAGGGTGAGAGAAACAGCATGGTCATTTACAGCGAGAGAGGGTGAGAGAAACAGCATGGTCATTTACAGCGAGAGAGGGTGAGAGAAACAGCATGGTCATTTACAGCGAGAGAGGGTGAGAGAAACAGCATGGTCATTTACAGCGAGAGAGGGTGAGAGAAACAGCATGGTCATTTACAGCGAGAGAGGGTGAGAGAAACAGCATGGTCATTTACAGCGAGAGAGGGTGAGAGAAACAGCATGGTCATTTACAGCGAGAGAGGGTGAGAGAAACAGCATGGTCATTTACAGCGAGAGAGGGTGAGAGAAACAGCATGGTCATTTACAGCGAGAGAGGGTGAGAGAAACAGCATGGTCATTTACAGCGAGAGAGGGTGAGAGAAACAGCATGGTCATTTACAGCGAGAGAGGGTGAGAGAAACAGCATGGTCATTTACAGCGAGAGAGGGTGAGAGAAACAGCATGGTCATTTACAGCGAGAGAGGGTGAGAGAAACAGCATGGTCATTTACAGCGAGAGAGGGTGAGAGAAACAGCATGGTCATTTACAGCGAGAGAGGGTGAGAGAAACAGCATGGTCATTTACAGCGAGAGAGGGTGAGAGAAACAGCATGGTCATTTACAGCGAGAGAGGGTGAGAGAAACAGCATGGTCATTTACAGCGAGAGAGGGTGAGAGAAACAGCATGGTCATTTACAGCGAGAGAGGGTGAGAGAAACAGCATGGTCATTTACAGCGAGAGAGGGTGAGAGAAACAGCATGGTCATTTACAGCGAGAGAGGGTGAGAGAAACAGCATGGTCATTTACAGCGAGAGAGGGTGAGAGAAACAGCATGGTCATTTACAGCGAGAGAGGGTGAGAGAAACAGCATGGTCATTTACAGCGAGAGAGGGTGAGAGAAACAGCATGGTCATTTACAGCGAGAGAGGGTGAGAGAAACAGCATGGTCATTTACAGCGAGAGAGGGTGAGAGAAACAGCATGGTCATTTACAGCGAGAGAGGGTGAGAGAAACAGCATGGTCATTTACAGCGAGAGAGGGTGAGAGAAACAGCATGGTCATTTACAGCGAGAGAGGGTGAGAGAAACAGCATGGTCATTTACAGCGAGAGAGGGTGAGAGAAACAGCATGGTCATTTACAGCGAGAGAGGGTGAGAGAAACAGCATGGTCATTTACAGCGAGAGAGGGTGAGAGAAACAGCATGGTCATTTACAGCGAGAGAGGGTGAGAGAAACAGCATGGTCATTTACAGCGAGAGAGGGTGAGAGAAACAGCATGGTCATTTACAGCGAGAGAGGGTGAGAGAAACAGCATGGTCATTTACAGCGAGAGAGGGTGAGAGAAACAGCATGGTCATTTACAGCGAGAGAGGGTGAGAGAAACAGCATGGTCATTTACAGCGAGAGAGGGTGAGAGAAACAGCATGGTCATTTACAGCGAGAGAGGGTGAGAGAAACAGCATGGTCATTTACAGCGAGAGAGGGTGAGAGAAACAGCATGGTCATTTACAGCGAGAGAGGGTGAGAGAAACAGCATGGTCATTTACAGCGAGAGAGGGTGAGAGAAACAGCATGGTCATTTACAGCGAGAGAGGGTGAGAGAAACAGCATGGTCATTTACAGCGAGAGAGGGTGAGAGAAACAGCATGGTCATTTACAGCGAGAGAGGGTGAGAGAAACAGCATGGTCATTTACAGCGAGAGAGGGTGAGAGAAACAGCATGGTCATTTACAGCGAGAGAGGGTGAGAGAAACAGCATGGTCATTTACAGCGAGAGAGGGTGAGAGAAACAGCATGGTCATTTACAGCGAGAGAGGGTGAGAGAAACAGCATGGTCATTTACAGCGAGAGAGGGTGAGAGAAACAGCATGGTCATTTACAGCGAGAGAGGGTGAGAGAAACAGCATGGTCATTTACAGCGAGAGAGGGTGAGAGAAACAGCATGGTCATTTACAGCGAGAGAGGGTGAGAGAAACAGCATGGTCATTTACAGCGAGAGAGGGTGAGAGAAACAGCATGGTCATTTACAGCGAGAGAGGGTGAGAGAAACAGCATGGTCATTTACAGCGAGAGAGGGTGAGAGAAACAGCATGGTCATTTACAGCGAGAGAGGGTGAGAGAAACAGCATGGTCATTTACAGCGAGAGAGGGTGAGAGAAACAGCATGGTCATTTACAGCGAGAGAGGGTGAGAGAAACAGCATGGTCATTTACAGCGAGAGAGGGTGAGAGAAACAGCATGGTCATTTACAGCGAGAGAGGGTGAGAGAAACAGCATGGTCATTTACAGCGAGAGAGGGTGAGAGAAACAGCATGGTCATTTACAGCGAGAGAGGGTGAGAGAAACAGCATGGTCATTTACAGCGAGAGAGGGTGAGAGAAACAGCATGGTCATTTACAGCGAGAGAGGGTGAGAGAAACAGCATGGTCATTTACAGCGAGAGAGGGTGAGAGAAACAGCATGGTCATTTACAGCGAGAGAGGGTGAGAGAAACAGCATGGTCATTTACAGCGAGAGAGGGTGAGAGAAACAGCATGGTCATTTACAGCGAGAGAGGGTGAGAGAAACAGCATGGTCATTTACAGCGAGAGAGGGTGAGAGAAACAGCATGGTCATTTACAGCGAGAGAGGGTGAGAGAAACAGCATGGTCATTTACAGCGAGAGAGGGTGAGAGAAACAGCATGGTCATTTACAGCGAGAGAGGGTGAGAGAAACAGCATGGTCATTTACAGCGAGAGAGGGTGAGAGAAACAGCATGGTCATTTACAGCGAGAGAGGGTGAGAGAAACAGCATGGTCATTTACAGCGAGAGAGGGTGAGAGAAACAGCATGGTCATTTACAGCGAGAGAGGGTGAGAGAAACAGCATGGTCATTTACAGCGAGAGAGGGTGAGAGAAACAGCATGGTCATTTACAGCGAGAGAGGGTGAGAGAAACAGCATGGTCATTTACAGCGAGAGAGGGTGAGAGAAACAGCATGGTCATTTACAGCGAGAGAGGGTGAGAGAAACAGCATGGTCATTTACAGCGAGAGAGGGTGAGAGAAACAGCATGGTCATTTACAGCGAGAGAGGGTGAGAGAAACAGCATGGTCATTTACAGCGAGAGAGGGTGAGAGAAACAGCATGGTCATTTACAGCGAGAGAGGGTGAGAGAAACAGCATGGTCATTTACAGCGAGAGAGGGTGAGAGAAACAGCATGGTCATTTACAGCGAGAGAGGGTGAGAGAAACAGCATGGTCATTTACAGCGAGAGAGGGTGAGAGAAACAGCATGGTCATTTACAGCGAGAGAGGGTGAGAGAAACAGCATGGTCATTTACAGCGAGAGAGGGTGAGAGAAACAGCATGGTCATTTACAGCGAGAGAGGGTGAGAGAAACAGCATGGTCATTTACAGCGAGAGAGGGTGAGAGAAACAGCATGGTCATTTACAGCGAGAGAGGGTGAGAGAAACAGCATGGTCATTTACAGCGAGAGAGGGTGAGAGAAACAGCATGGTCATTTACAGCGAGAGTGAGCACAACAGCATGGTCATTTACAGCGAGAGAGAGTGAGAGGGAAACAGTGCAGTCATTTACAGGGAGAGAGAGTGAGAGAAACAGCATGGTTATTTACAGGGAGAGAGTGAGAGAAGTGGGGCCATTTACAGCAAAAGAGTGCAAGAGACACAGCGTGCTCATTTACAGGCAGAGAGTGTAAGAGAAACAGCATGGTCATTTATAGGGAGCGAGTGCAAGAAGACCAGGGCCTTTAACAGTGAGAGGAGAGTGTGGGACCATTAAAGAGTGCGAGAGGAAAAAGAGCATGGACAGCAACTGATTGTGAGTAGGATTGGTGGGTATTTCTAGTCTTTAAAGTAAAAGTAAGGTCTTTAGCTTGTGTTTAGATGTCTAGTCTTGTTTTTCTCTTTTCCTTAAAGAATGATACTGGTGTGTATAAAAAAAGTTATAATAAAAGGGTAAAGAGTGGGGTTACTGGAGTAATTAATTAATAAATTGAATGAAATATGATAGCAATGGTAGGATGGGTGATGTGTTGCTGCTGCTGGGCACCAAGATGATCCAAAGCAAAAACATCTGCACCAAGTGCTTGCAGCTCGAGAAACTGCGGATCCAAGTTAAGGAGCTGGAATCTGAGTTGCAGACATTGGGCCACATCAGGGAGAGGGTCAGCTACCTGGACACTTTGCTCCAGGAGGTGGTCATACCTCTCAGATAAGGTCATTCACATTTGGTCTGTGATCAGGGACAGGAGGGTGTGACTGCAGGTGAAGCAGGTTTGGGGATACAGGGGGTGGTGTTCGAGGAGCCTCGGCTCCTGTAACTGTCCAACTGTTAAAAGGCTCTTGCAAGCTGTGTGGACGAGAGTGGGGACGGCAGGGAGGATGAGTAAACTAACAATAGCACCGAGGTACAGGGAGCCATTCAAGTTGGGGGAGGAAATGGGAGCATCTCTGTTCTCTGCAGCTATAAGAGTGAGTCCCGAAGGCTGTGTTATCTGCCCGGACACCTCCTCAGGGCTGGAGAGGAACTTGAAGTGGGAGGGGAGGGATCCAAGTGTTGCCATCCACATTGATACCAAGGACATTGCGAGGATGGCGAAGGAAGTTCTGCTGAAAGAATTTGAACAGTTAAGAGCTAAATTAAAAACTAGAACCTCCAAGGTAATAACCTGGGGATTGCTACCTGAGCCACTGGCAATAGGGTAAGTAAAGTCAAGGAGTTAAATGTGTGGCTCAGAGATTGGTGTTCATAGGGCACTGGGACCAGTAGTGGGGTAGGAGGGAGCTGTTCCAGCAGACAAGCTTCACTTGAGCTGTGCTGGGACCAGTGTCCTGGCAAACTGAATAACTAGGGCTATAGAGAGAGCTTTAAACTAAATAGTGGCAGGGGTGGGAGGAGGAGTGGGGTGGCAGAGGGTTCTGGAGAGGGGATATGCAGGCTTACCAAGCAAAAGGACAGCAGGGCAGCTACTTAGGTAATGATACCCAGAGTGTGACTGGAAGGGACAGAGTGTAAACATTAAAAAAACTGCAGCAATATAGAGTCAAAGGGGGAAAATATGGTAAATTAGTAAAAGTAACAGCCCTTTACTTAAAGGCACGTAATATTTGGAAAAATAAATTAATTAATTAATGGCGCAAATAGGGGTTAATGATCTTATAGCCATTACACAGACATGGGGCGGAATTTTGCCCTCGGCTTTCAGGCTCGGTGTCGGGCAGACAGCCGAATCCTGCCGCCAAAACGGGCCCTGCCGCCATTTTGAGTGGGCGGGCCAATTAAGGCCCACCCAGCGGCCTGCCCAACAGGAAGCGCAATGCCCTTCCTGCTCCGGGGTGTTGGGGAGAGAATCCCCAGCTGTCAAAGTGGGCTGTTTCGTGCATGCACGCACCGCTCGCTGAGGCAAAGTCCTGTCTCAGGGAGAATACTGATAGTGTCAAAGACATTAAAAATAGAAAAATTATTAACATGTCTACCACCACCACCCCCCCCCCCCCCCCATGTGACATTGTCACACGAGATGGCACATGTTAATAAAAAGGACAAACTCCAGTGTTTTATCAGAAGCCCCACTGGGGCTCCTGGCCTGTCCACCAACCTTAAGGTTGGACGGACAGGTCTTTAATTATCTTAATGACTCTGTCAATGGCCTCAATTGGCCACTGACAGGTCGGCGGGCGGACAGCTGAGTTCGCTTCCTAAAAATTTAAAGGGACCAGGATGAAGTCGGGGGTTCCTCCCAACGTCATCCCGCGTCATTTTCCCTTCGGCGAGCAGGCCCTGCCCCCAAATCGTCGAAGGGAAAATTCTGCCCATGGTTACAAGGAGGTCAAAGTTGGGAACTAAATATTCGGGGGTATGTGACTTCGAAAGGACAGGCAGGAAGGAAAGGGTGGTGGGGTAGCTTTGTTAGTACGAGATGGAATAAGTACAATAGCAAGGAAGGATCTTGGATCGGACATTGTAGAATCCATATGGATGGAGTTAAGAAATAACAAGGAGAAGATGACACTGGTGGGAGTAGTCTATAGGCCCCCTGACAATAACTTTACTGTAGAACTGAGAATAAATCAAGAGATAATGAGGGCATGCAAAAAAGGCAGTACATTAATCATGGGTGACATTAATCTTCATGTAGATTGGGAAAACCAAATTGGCAGAGGTAGAACACAAGAAAGAATTCATAGAGTCTATTTGGAACAGTTCTTAGAACAATATTTTGTCAGTCTGATCAGGGATCAGGCTATTTTGGATCTGGTAATGTGTAATGAAGCAGGTTTAATAAATCATCTCAGAGTAAAGGATCCCCTAGGAAATAATGACCATAATATGTCAGAATTCAGTTTGAGAGTGAGAAACTTGGGTTGGAAACAACTGTGCTAAACTTAAATAAGGGTAATTATAATGCAATGAGGGCTGAGTTTATTGGAATAGACTGGGAAATGAGTTTAGCAGAAAAGACGGTTGATGAACAATGGCAAACATTTAAGAAAATTGTTTATGACTCTCAAAAAAATATATATCCCAGTGAGGAGTACGGGTTCAAGGAAGGGGATAAACCAACCATGTTTAACCAAGGAAGTTAAGGGCAGCATCAAATTTAAAGATAAAACATACAATGCAGGAAGGATTAGTGGTAAGTCAGAGGATTGGGAAAGTTTTAAAAACAAACAAAAGATCACCAAAAAAAGCAGAGGGAGAAAGTAAACTTTGAGGGTAAACTAGCAATTAATATAAAAACCAACAGTAAGAGCTTCTTTAAATATATGAAAAGGTGAAAAGGAAGAGAGAGGCCAAAGTGAGCATAGGCCCCTTAGAGAATGAGGCTAGGGATATAATAATCAGGAGCCAAGAAATGGCAGAAGAGCCAAATGAATACTTTGCATCAATCTTCATGGTAGAAGACACTAATAGCATTCCAAAAATACTAAATAATCAAGGGGCAAAAGGGGTTAGGAAATTAATACAATAACTATCACCAGAGAAAATGTACTTGGGAAACTAATGGGGCTAAAGGCTGATAATTTGTCACCGATATTAAAGGAAGTAGCTACAGAGATAGTGGATGCACCGATAGTAATCTTCCAAGAATTCTTAGATTCTGGAAAAGTTCTAGAGGAGTGGAGAATGGCCAATGTAACACACTTATTCAAAAAGAGAGGGAGACAAAAAACAGCTAACAATAGGCCAGTTAGCTTAACATCTGTCATTGGGAAAATGTTGGAGTCTATTATAAAGGATGCAATAGCAGACCATTTAGAAATACATATTCTAATCAAGCAGAGTCAGCGTGGATTCACGAAGAGGAAATCATGCCTAACAAATTTATTAGAATTCTTTGAGGAGGTAAAAAGCAGAATAGACAAAGGGAAACCAGTAGATGTAATATATTTGGATTTCCAAAAGGCATTCAATAAGATACCGCACATAAGGCTGTTTAATAAGATAAGATCCCTTGGGGAAGAATTTTCCCGTCAGTGAGTGGGAGTGGGACCCACTCGCCGACACATAAAATGATGTGAGATGACATCAGGTGGAACCCCCAACGTTACCCTGCGTCATTTCCATTTTCAGGTCGGCAGGGGCGCAACCGACATGTCAATGGCCCATTAAGGCCATTGAGAAACTAATTAAAATCATTAATGGACCGGCCTGTCCAACCCTAAGGTTGGTGGGCAGGTTGGGAGCCTTGGCAGACTTCAGAAAAAGCATGAAACCTCATTCGCAGGCGGGATGAGGTTTCATGAGGGCATTTAAATTTTTAGTAAAGGTTTCAAAAAGTTGTGGACATGTCCCAACTCATGTCACAGTGTCACAAGAGGGGACAGGTCAGGGAAATTTTTCTAGCATTTGTATTACAATTTTTAATGGGGAGCTGATCTCCCTGAGGCAGCACTTAGTATTTCCTGGCAGACTGGGTGGTCCTTAATTGGCCTGCCCACGTAACATGGCAATGCGCCCCCAATTGGGGGCACCGATCAGAGATGCACCTTCCTGCACCTATTCCCGCACTTCCCCCCGGAAAGGGGGAAAATTTTTCCCATGGTGTCAGGGGTAGTATATTGGCATGGATAAAGGATTGGCTAACTAGTAGAAGAATGAGTTGGGGATAAGTGGGGCATTTTTGGGATGGCAACCTGTAACTAGTGGAGTGCCACAGGGATCAGTGCTGGGGCCTCAATTATTTACAATATATATTAATAACTTGGATGAGTGAAGTGAATGGACTAGCGCCAAGTTTGCAGATGATACAAAAATAGGTGGAAGGCAAGTGGTGAGGATGATACAAAGAGTCTACAAAGGGATGTAGACAGATTAAGTGAGTGGGCAAAAACTTGGCATTTGGAATATAATATGGGAAAATGTGAGGTTATGCACTTTGGCAGGAAGAATCGAGGAGCTGAATATTATTTAAATGGAGAAAGACTGCAGAGGACTGCAGCACAGAGGGATCTGGGAATCCTTGTCTGATTTTGGGATTCATGCACTAATTCAACAGGTACTAAGGAAGGCAAATGGAATGTTGGCCTTTATTTCAAAGGGAATGGAGTATTTAAAAAAAGGGAAGTCTTGGTAAAACTATACAAGACAATAGTTGGACCACACCTAGAATACTGTGAACAATTTTGGTCCCCTTATCTAAGGAAATATTTACTGGCATTGGAGGCAGTCAAGAGAAGGTTCACTAAGTTGATCCCGGGATGGGAGGATTTTCTTATGAGGAGGGGTTGAGTTGTTTGGGCCTGTACTCATGAAGAATGAGAGGGGACCTTATTGAAACATATAAGATTCTTGGGGGGCTTAACTGGGTAGATGCTGAGAGGTTGTTTCCCCTTGTGGGAGAGTCTAGGACCAGAGGGCATAATCTCAGAGTAAGGGGGCACCCATTTAATACAGAGATGAGGAGGAATTTCTTCTCAAAGAGGATAGTCAATCCCTGGAATTATTTACCACAAAGGGCTGTAGGGACTAGGTCATCAAGAATATTCAAGGCTGAGATAGACAGATTTTTAATCAGTAAGGGAATCAAGGGTTATGGGAAAAAGGCAGGAAAATGGAGTTGAGGATTATCAGATCAGCCATGAGCTCACTGAATGGTGAAGCAGACGCGATGGGCCGAATGGCCTACTTTTGCTCCTACATCTTATGGTAGGATTGTAGAACTGACATGTTCAGATTGCAAGCTTTAAATACTGTTCCATTTGAATTTGCATTAACGTCGCTGGAAAATAAATTGGGATGGGTTAATTTAAAATGATCTTCCACCATTTTCCAGTCGATTCAATAGATAAATCATAAACTCGTACATTAATATAGCACAAAAGGAGGCCATTCAACACACTATGTCTCCAATCGCTCTCTCGAAGAACAATCAAGTTAGTCCCAATATCAGGTATTTCCCTCATATCCCAGCAATTTATTACTCCTTAAAATATTTTCCAAATCCCCCCCGCCCTTGAAGGTGACCAATGAATCTATATCCAGCACTTTACCAGGCAGTTCATACCAGCTTATATTTCAACTCTTTCTTGGACTCGAACGCAAGTTCTGTCGAAGGGTCATGAGGCCTCGAAACGTCAACTCTTTTCTTCTCCGCCGATGCTGCCAGACCTGCTGAGTTTTTCCAGGTAATTCTGTTTTTGTTTTTGTTCATTCCAAATCCTAACTACTTGTTGAATCAGAAAGGTTTTCTTCATGTTGCTTCTGAATTCTTTTTGTCAATCACCTTAAATCTGTGCATCCTGGTTATCGACTGTTTGGGCTCCTTATTTACCCTTTCGAAACCCTCCATGATTTTCAACACCTCTATCAAGTCCCCTATTAGTCTTCCCTGTTCTAAGGAAAACATCCCCAGCTTCTCCAGTCTATTCATGCAACTAGTCACTTATCCCTAGAACCACGATAGCAAATCTCTTCTGTTCCGGCAGCCTTCTCTCCAAAGCCTCCACAATCTTCCTACATTCTCAGACCTGAACACAATACTCCATTTGGGGACAATGACTCCCCTGCTCCTCTTCGAAATAGTGACAAGGGACCACTTACATCCACATGAGCAGGCAGGTGGGGCCTTAATGTCTCATCTGAAAAGACAGCCTCTCCGACAGTGCAGTACTACCTCTGTACTGCACTGGGAGTGTCAACCTTGATTTTTGTGCTCAAGCCCTAGAGTGGGACTTGCAGCAAGTGTCTTGCTACTGAACCCTGGGGACAACCACTGTGTACCTCCCTCCAGCCATTCACACAAGATGGTTTGAAAAATGATTTAGCAATAAGAAGGACGGCAAACCCATGTAATTAATCACAGTGCCTGTTATGAAGTGGCAGCTGATGTGCGCCAGGCAGACCAAATCCAACTTGGCCACACCATCACAACGGTTTTGCAATTTTT
The DNA here is from genome assembly GCF_017639515.1 of Carcharodon carcharias. Lineage (NCBI taxonomy): Eukaryota > Metazoa > Chordata > Chondrichthyes > Lamniformes > Lamnidae > Carcharodon > Carcharodon carcharias. Next base: position 165,052,834 of record NC_054475.1, on the reverse strand, counting down.
ATTTGCAATTTTTATTACAAGGAGATTTATCAGCTGAATTCAGAAGTGATGAGTCCACTAACACCTTTAGAGATTTTGAAAACTAAATTAAAACACTTATTAACAAAAGAAAATATTTCAAGCACATACATAAGATTACAGTTACTTATTATAACAAATCCCAGAATTCCTAATTATCCTGACCCCCAACTACATACCACCTTTAAGGCAACTGTCCAAAATAGATTTTAAATTTAAATAGCAAGCCAGCAAAATTACCTCAGCACCCACTCAACAATAGAATTCCAAAGGCTTTCCTCCACCCTTGGTTACTAGAAGCAGCAAACTTCTGCTAAAGGGGCCAGAGGCTTCCCCAAGACTGCTTTACACACTCCTTTCGGATCTTACATGACCCCACAACATAGCCTTCCATTTTCTTTATAAATGTTTCTTCTCTTTAATCTGTAAACTCCTTTGTTTTATGTGTCTTTGGAAATTTACTTTTCCCATAATATAAAAACCTTTCATGTTGCCAATATGGTCAGTACCTTTGTGAAAAATAAGCACACTGCTTGGCCTTGCCTATCTTGTTAGTTGTAAACAACCTATCATCCCTTTGAAGTCTAAAAATGCAAATTTCCTTCACACCCTACATGCTAAGCCCACATCCATGTTTGCTCATTAGCATTTCAAATGCCTTTTACCCCTAACTTATTTTGATCATTTCAAGCTTGCTGTCTATCTGACTCTAGCTCAATTAAATTAACACAAACAGAACCATCCACACTCTCACCAAAAAACCTACTTTACAATAAACCGCAACAACATAATGAAAAAATATGTTTGTTTCCCCCTTACGGCAGGTGGAACTTGCCCCTTCATGCAGTTGCAGTTCTACTGAAGTATAGCAAGTATTGATAACCACTTAGGCTGGAGAACAAAGGAGTGATAACTTCATAGCTTCAACATCAGATGTTCCAAAACGTATCCCAATAAAACACCAAAATTATCAGAAATGTGGGCAGAATTTTAGAACAAAGAACAAAGAAGAGGCCCTTCGGCCCTCCAAGCATGTGCTGATCATATTGCCCAGCATGGCATAAGCAGGGCCACAAAATGCAGCCAGCCATTCAAAAGCCCATCGACTTCAGTGGGACTGGTTAATCTCACCAGTGGGAGGTGCCATAAAATTCTACTGACGATGTCAGGAATACATTTTTATGCAGCGGTGATGAAATTGCCTTTTCTAGATATTTCCAGGACGTGGCTGGATACTAATGCCAGATGGGAGATCCGGTTAAAGGATACTAAAAGGTTCAGAAAGGGTAGAATAGGACAAGCATGGGGGAGATATGTTTGTGAAAACGAAAGCTAAATACTTTGTTTTTTGGATTTCCAGCATCCAAAGTGTTGGAAATACTCAGCAGGTCTGGCAGCATCCATGGAGAGAGAAACAGAGTTAACATTTCAAGCCAATGACCTGTCGTCAGGATACATTTATGAATGAGAATTTCACTGTTCTAGAAAGAGGTGTGTTTGTTTCACCCTATATGCTTAGGGCCATTTGGGCTCATATGGAACAAGGTAATTGGTTTCCCAAAACGATCGAATGTACATTTGACAGGTCTCAGGTTCAAGGCAAAGCACTCTGGGTACAAATTACAAGCTCTTTTGAGTCACGTAATGGGGCATTTCTAATATCAGCTGCAACTGTTAGTAGCAGAACCAGAAAGATTTGGGTTCAAGTCCCACTCCAGGACCTGAGCACAAATTGCAATGTTGACTTTCCTGTGTAGCACTGAGGGTGTGCAGCACTGTCTGAGTTGTCATCTGGAAGGGATGTTAAGCCAAGGGAACATCTGTCCTCTCAGGTGGATGTAAAATATTCCATAACACTTTGAAGGACAGCAGGGTTGTCACTAGTGTCTTGTCCAATAATTATCCCTCAATCAACATCATAAAAACAGGTTATCTGATCATTATCCCATTTGCTGTTTGTTGCAGCTTGCTGTGGACAGATTTTGCACTCAATGGTTCAATAGTGAGCCACCTTGAATTGAGCACAACATTGGTGAAAGGTGTCGAGATAAAATAAATGATCATTTCTTCAACATATTAGCGAGGAAAAATAGGGGTAATTAAGGGCTAGTTTTGATGTTTAGTACTGATCCAGATGTAATATCACACCTCCTTATGTGGAAACATCAGGGTAATAATGACTTATAATATCATTGGATTTAATTTGATCAAACAAACCAAAGTCACTGAGAATTTGATGCTAGTTTTGTATTTAAAGAGGGTCGCTTGGGAGGCCAATTACGTGAGGACATTACCAATAAAGTGGAAAAATGGAATACCTTTAAAAGCACCCTAATGCAGAAGGAAGCTTAGTACGTCCCTGGAGCTGATAGAAGGACAAAGTCAAACTGTCTAATGGATCAGGTGCAAGTACAAATCAAAGCCAAGCAAAAATACTTTCAGACTTAAAGAAAATAGCTCTCAGGAGGATGGGGATAGTTATTGATCTCAACTAAAGGAAATGGAAGTTATTATCGCAGCAGCCAAAAGGTCACTGAATGGTTATGGTAACAATAGCAAGATTTTTTAAAAAGCTATGCCAGGAGTCAGAGAGCCATTAAAGATTTCAAAGAGCCATAAAAGGATTCCTCAGGGCTAAAGATGTAGACTTGTATGAAATGGTAGAAATGTTAAATGGCAACCTTGCCTCGATTTTTACAATATAAGATGATGTAGGAGTTGTCAAAACATTGCATCGTTGACGTTCATGTTGCAACTGCTAAATGCAAAATGGATATAGTCATGGGCAAAATAGATTGAGGAGCTTGACAGGGAAGACACTGAGGTTTCCCTCTATGGCTCTGGAATCTAGAACACCAGGGCATAGTCTTCAGATTTGGAGTTGATCATTTAGGACTCAGATGAGGAAAAATTTCTTCACAAGAGTGGATTGTGAATCTTTGGAATTCTCTAGTCCAAAGTTTTGTGGATGCTCCATCATTGAGTATATTCAAGGTTGAGATAGGCAGATTTGTTGATCTTTCAGGGAGTCAAAGGACGTGAGGATAGGGCAGGAAAGATGGAGCTCAGGTAGGAGATCAGCCATGATTTTATTGAATGGTGGATTAGGCTCAAACATAAGAACATAAAGAGCATAGTAAATAGGAGCACCGAGTAGGCCATTTGGCCCCTCAAGCCAGTTCCACCATTCAGTGAGATCATGGCTGGCCTGATTGTGGTCTTAACTCCACTTTCCTGCCTGCCCTTGGAACCCTTGACTCCCATGCATATCGAAAGTCTGTCTAATTCAGCCCTGAATATATTTAATGGTTCAGCCTCCACTGCTTTCTGAAGTAAAGAATTCCAAAGGTTAATGACTCAGAGCAGAAATTCCTCATCAGATACATCTTAAAATGGGCGACCCCTTATTTTGAAACTGTGCTCCCAGTTCTTGTTATGACCACATGGGGTGTCAACTGCTGTGCAAACCAAATCCCAGGAGGAAACTTGGCTTTTGCACTATGCCTTTTTTTGTATTCTGAACCAGAGAAGATGTGCTGATCTCAGCAGTAAGAGGTCCAGTTACACTTTTTGGACTAAAAATTAAAAGTAAAAGCTTTATTAACAAGAAAACTTAAGCACATGAGATTACAGTTACACAGTTAAATTCAGCCTTATAAAACATTCCTCCAAAAAAAAAAAAACACCTCCAGGCAGTGCTCCCTTACAGATGTTAACTATAAAAGAAACCCAGTAATATTACACAAGGAAAACTGCTATAGCTTCAATAAAGGCATGTCATATAATCTCTACCTTCTTCCACTGTGGTGGAATCCACTTCAGAATAAAACTGCTTGATGCAGCCCAACACTTTTCTGGCTTGACTCGATAGGTGATTCAAGCTACATCCTCTCCCAGCCTAGATTTCCATCTACAGCTCAACAGCTCAAACAGCTCCAGCTCAAAGCAACTTTAATTTTATTTTTCCATTTCATCTCCTGTTCCATTGGTCTCACCCATCTTTGAAATTCAAATCCTTCCAATTATACAATATTTTATGTCTCTATCTTGTCTTTGCTTTTGGGTCAATGAAACATAATACCTCACCATTATTTACCTATGGAACTCTTGCAAGGTGCAAACATGTTTCTTTTTACTTCTTACTCCCCTTTGATATTCAAACAAACTCAACTTATCTAAAAATGAAAATGTTAGATCTACCCTATTTACTTGTGCCTTGGACTTAACGTCTATATCCTTTCCATGGTCAGGTGGGCTCGGTGGGGGTGGGGGTGGGTGGGAGTGTTCAGAAAGTCTACCGGTGCCTGTAATCGGGCTGCGGCCACGATTTCATGTTGGTGGGCCAAGTAAGGCCCGCTTAGTGTGAAACGCGTGCAGCAGCGCTGCATGTATGGGGGTGGGGGGGGGGGGAAGGAGGGTGAAGGGGGAACTTGGCACATTCGCTCAGGTATATGCACAAAAGGTCGCTGAGGCACAGAGCTACCGCAGGGAGATGAAGAGCTTTGAAAATTAAAACTAAAGAATTGTAAAATGTTTTAAAAAATGTCCCCTCATGTGACAGCAGGGACATGTGATTAACGAAATGTTAAAACTTTTATTTTATTTTTATTTGCCGTTGGAAACCTCATACCGCCAGTGGTGGAGGTTTCCTAAAAAAATGCAAAGGCTGCTTGGCCTTTTCACATGTCCGCCTACTGTAAGGTTCCCTTGAACCTTTCCACTTTACCAGAGATGTGCCAAGAGACATGGGCAGATTTGGCCTTGGTTTAACAACTCATCCAAATGACAGCACCTCAGACCGTGCTGCACCCCCTCAGTGCTGCACAGAAATGTCAACCTTGAAATTGTGCTCAGGTTCTGGAGTGGGACTTGAACCCCAAAATTTCTTACTCAATGGTGAGATTGCTACCAACTTAGCCACAGCTGACACTAGAAAGGGCTCATTACTTGGTTCCAATTACCAAGGCATTTGAATCAAGAATGTTCCACATTGAATCTGCGAGCTGTAAAATGTACATTTGATCATTCTGAGAAGCCAACACCTTGATTCATGTGAACCCAAGTAGCTTTAGCCATATGTAGTGAAACAAATACACTTCTTTCTAAAGTGGGAGAGAGATTGCGAGGTTCTTAAGCAAATTGATACAGGGAGTGACAAGGTATTGGAGGTGTTGGCAGGCTTAAAAGTGGACAAATCACCAGGTTCAGATGATTTGTGTCCCAGACTGCTGAGGGAGGCAAGGGAGGAGATCGCAGGGGCTCTGACCCAAATTTTTAATTCCTCTCTGGCCACAGGGGAGGTGCCAGAGGACTGGAGAACAGCTAATGTGGTTTTGCTATTTAAGAAAGGTTGTAGAGATAATCCAGGGAACTACAGGCCAATGAGTCTTATGTCAGCAGTAGGGAAACTATTGGAGAAAATTCTGAAGGAGAGAATCTACCTGCACTTGGAGAGGCAAGGTTTGATCAGGAATAGTCAGCATGGCTTTGTCAGAGGGAGGTCATGCCTAACAAATTTGATTGAAACCAGGTATGTAGATGAGGGTAATGTAATTGATGTAGTTTATATGGATTTCAGAAAAACCTTTGACAAAGTCCCACATGGGAGACTTATAAAGAAGGCAAAGGCACATGGGATACAGGGTAGTTTGATAAGGTGGATTCAAAATTGGCTTAGTTGTAGGAGACAGAGGGTGATGACAGAAAGGTGCCTTAGTGACTGGAAGCCAGTTTATCACAGGGATCTGTGCTGGGTCCCCTATTATTAGTCATCTATATCGTTTATATAAATGACAATGTGGGGGGTAGGATTAGTGAGTTTGTGAATGACACAAAGATTGGCCGGGTGGTTAACAGTGAGGTTGAGTGTCTTGGGCTACAGGAAGATATAGACGGGATGGTCAAATGGGCAGATAAGTGGCAGATGGAATTTAACCCTGAAAAGTGTGAGGTGATACACTTTGCAAGGAGTAATTTGACAAAGTAGTATTCAATGAACGGCATGACACTAGGAAGTTCTGAGGAACAAAGGGACCTTGACGTGTGTGTCCATAGATCTGAAGGCAGAGGGGCATGTTAGTGGGGTGATGAAAAAGGCTTATGGGACACCTGCCTTTAGCAATCGAGGCATAGATTACAAAAGTAGGGAGGTCATGTTGGAGTTGTATGGAACCTTGGTGAGGCCACACTTGGAGTACAGTGTGCAGTTTTAGTTGCAACATTATAGGAAGGATGTGATTGCACTGGAAGGGGTGCAGAGGAGATTCATCAGGATATTGCCTGGGATGAAACATTTAAGTTATGAAGAGAGGTTGGATAGACTTGGGTTGTTTTCGTTGGAGCAGAGAAGACTGAGGGGTGACTTGATCGAGGTGTACAAGACTATGAGAGGCATGGACAGGGTGGATAGGGAGCAGCTGTTCCCCTTAGTTGAAGGGTCAGTCACAAGGGGACACACATTTAAGGTGAGGGGCAGGAGGTTTAGGGGGGGTTTGAGGAAAAACTTTTTTACCCAGAGGGTGGTGACGGACTGGAATGCGCTGCCTGGGAGGGTGGTGGAGGCGGGTTGCCTCACATCCTTTAAAAAAGTACCTGGATGAGCACTTGGCACATCATAACATTCAGGGCTATGGGCCAAGGGCCGGTAAATGGGATTAGGGTAGGTAGGTCAGGTGTTTCTCACGTGTCGGTGCAGACTCGATGGGTTGAAGGGCCTCTTCTGCACTGTGATTCTGTAAAGCAGATACATTCTCATGGGAGGCTAGTTGCCTTTTAAATATTATAATGAGGCTGTGAACATTTATTTTTAACAGTCATTCTATTTTTAAGCACAGGCTGCCAGGTTTCCTGGACCCCAGGAAACTTGCCACAGCTGAAAGAAGGTGAGAAGAGCTGAATTTCTGAGGCAAGCCCTGTTTGTTGGAGGACAAAGGATGTTCCCTCCAGGACCAACAAAACTAAGCAGTAAATCCCTTCCCCTTCCAGCCGTCTGCTCTCCATGATGGGAATCCCATCCCGGTGGTTGATCGCATCAGCCACCCTTGTGGCTGATGTACCCACCCTCTGAGATCAAAAGACCCTAACAATTGGATGCCCACTACTACCAACCCCCCCATCCTCCCCCCCACCCAGAATCAGAAGCTCCAGTGAGTGGGAGCTCCCCCCACAATCTTTCCCAAAGTCAGCTAGGTTGTACCTGCTATCACAGCAGGAGCAACATCCTCCTGCCTGTCGTTGGAATACAAACAGAAACAAATTATGGACATTCAAAAACGCTTCTGTCCAGGTTTCCTGGCCTCAAAACAGCCTCTCACCACTGCCCACCTCAGCAAAGACACCCCACCCCCAACAATCCCCAACCCCAACCCTCAATGGAATGCATCTGTGGGCTAAAATCCAAGCCATTCAATCATAGAATAGTGCCGCAGAGGAAGAGGTCATCAACAATGCTCTAGCAATCAAGTTAGTTCCCCGCTCTCCTCTATTCCCACGTTTCTGCATGTTTTTCTCCTTCAAGTCTTTACCTAATTCCCTTGTGAGTGTTGAATCTGTGGCCACCATTCTATCAGGCAGTGCATTCCAAATCCCAATCATTCATTGCATAAAAAAATCTTTTCCTCATGTTGCCTCTTGTTTTTTTGCTAATCTGGTTAAATTTATCTCGTTTGGCTATTAATCTTTTAGCCATTGGAAACAGTTCCTCTTTATTTACTCTGTATAAAGTCCTTCATGATTTTAAACACCACTATCTCCTCTGCTCGAGCAAAGACAATTCAATTCATAGAAACGGAGAGAGATTTACAGCACTCAAGGAGGCCATTCAGCCTCATGCTTGTGCTGGCCAAAAAAGAGCTATCCAACCAAATCCCATTTTCCAGCTCTGGCTCTGGAGCCCTGTTGATTATAGCACCTCAAGTCTACTTCCAAGAAGCAGAGGGTTTCTGCCTCTGCCACCCTTTCACACAGTGAGTTCCAGACCCCCACCACTCTGGGTGAAAAGAAATACTCAAGTTCTCTCTAATCCTATCAATTACTTTAATTAAATAGCCCTGATTGTCCTCGTAAAGTGTCGATTTGGAAGAAATGTGTTTTGGTTTTTAAAATATGAATAAAATTGGATTTGATTGGTGTGGACATGTTAGTTGAGTTCAATAGGTTAGGGTACAGTGGAAAATAAGCACATGGACAATAGGTGGAGCATTGTGTGATGCATCTCTTGGAATTTTTTTCATGACTTTCAGGGTCCAGTAAGGCATTTCCCTGAAATGACCTCATGTTTATTTCTCCATTTTCTCAGGAGATTGAGGAGCTGCATGTTGGAGAAAGGGCAATGGGGTTCAGAGTGAGCATAAGTTGCACCATGACATTTTGGGATGAGCTTGATGAATGGAACCATCCATCGCTTTCATATATCTGTCACAGCTGACTGCAAAAATGAAGCAACAATCTATAATTTGTCGCTTAAAGACACGTTGTCAAAACTTTTCATCTTGCACTCATCAGGACAATTCACAAGGGTACCAAATTATGGAGGGAACAACAATTTATACTGCATGAGAAAGAGCACACCCTTTTCTTGCAAATTGTCCTGATGAGTGCAAGGCAAAAAGCTTCAACAACAAGTGTCTTTTCGCATCAATCTCTAAGTTAATGCAGCGGACTTTGAATTTTCAAGGTTAATTCATTCAGATCATGATACCCACCCATGCAAATAATGATGTTATTTACTCAGAGTTTAGTTTTTTGGTTAAGCCATTCATTAATGAATTAGGGGAATGTCAGTCACCCATTAAATTGGTGCAAGTCATATATAATGAGCTGTGATGTTATTAAGTGTTATTTCAATAATTCCTCATTTAATTTCTGAATTCCAGAAAAGGTATATCGTCAAATTTAAAGTAGGTAGAAGGTGAATTAAAACAAACACAAAATACTGCGGATGCTGGAAATCTGGAACTAAAACAGAAAATGCCGGAAACACTCAGCAGGTCAGGCAGCCTCAGAAACAGGGAGAAACAGCAATGGACTGAATTTTCTGGTGGGTGTCGGGACCCTGATGTTGGGATGCTGTGGAGGTTCTGAACCCACGTACGTTGACAGCTAGGGTTACCCGCAGGCACAGCTTTCTGGGATGTGACCTCCTAAACGACCGCCCCCTGCGTTCGCCGACTGGCATGTTTCCCAGATGGGAAGCCTTAGTAGAGGACCAGCAGCGTTAGACATCCAGCAACCTCATGGGAGAGGTGAGCGCTGCTGAGGCAGAAAGGCAAGTGCAAGGGCACCACCAACAGGAAAGTGATCTCAGGTGACTTGTGTGAATTTTGAGAGGGGAGAGGACCACAGTCGGTAGGGCCGTCACTGTGCAGGACGATTAGATTTGGCCCTGCTTGCAGCCTTTCACTCTGGCAGCTCCGTCATTGTGGCATGGAACCCCCTGATTTCGATGGCCGCCTTGCCCTGCCACCTAAAGGCCACCTCTAAGGGACTGGGGGGGTGGGCTCCGCATTCAGCGGAAGGACACTCATCATGGAAAAATAGCCCCCAGGTGGGGCCTTAAATGTACTGATTGGCTATCTGCCTTGGTGGAGTGAGCTGACAACTTTGAACCCAACCCCTCCCTGGGGAACTGTCCTGGAGGTGGGAAGGCATTTGAAAGCCAGCCCAATGAGGTTTTCCCCTATTTTCCCATCTCAAATTTCAGCCAGGCGTTTCCCCCAGTGTAATATGGTTTCCTTCTGTTTTTGACTGGGAACCCTTTCCTTTCCTGAGCAAAATGAACAAGGGGCAGAAATTTTCGTTCGGCAGTTGGCTTCACGCGCCCGACCCGCTCGTGCGTGAAATGATGCAGGTTGACGTCGGCCGAGCGCGCCGACATCAACGCACAGTCATGCGGTAGTTTGGTCGGTGGGCACGCGGTGGAGTCTGCACTAACCTAAGGGTTGGCGGGCAGGAGAAAGGGTCAAGCAGCCTACACATTATTTGGAAACCTCCTCCACAGGCGGGATGAGGTTTCCAAAAGCAAATAAAAATAAAATAGAAGCTTTAAAATTGAGATAATAACATGTCCCTGCTCATGTGACCAAGTCGCATGAGGGGACATGTTTTATTATATTTTTATTTTCTTTATTTTGTAAAAATCTATCTCTTCATCTCCCTGAGGCAGCTCTGTACCTCGGGGAGATTATGAAACGCTCATTTGTGCTCGGCCCACTCAACATCCTTACCCCACCCCCCCCCACAAACAATATTGGCAGAGCTATGCGCTGCTGCTCACGTTTCACACTGGACAGGCCTTAATTGGTCCACCATCGTGAAATTGTGGTGCAGTGCCGACCGTGGACTGCCCTGCTCCCACCCACGCCCACCGAGCCTGCCCGTCAAGGGCAAAATTCTGCCCAATGTGTATATTCTGAAGGACAGGTCATCAGTGGCCTGATTGATGGACCTTTGCACTGATGATTGACCAATGTCTCACTTTGCACGCCCCCAAAGGAACCCATGGCGCAATATTTCAGGATGATGGAGGACGTGTGATTTTACTCGCACACTCATTGGGTAGTTATGAGGATAAGGATAAGTGAGAGACTTCATTCTTGTAAAATCCAACTTGTTAATGCCCCTTCTCTTCTTCTCCTTCAAATAAATCAAGTGTGTCAAAAGTAGAGAAAACATCCATTGGGACTCTCCTATACATGATTAATTAGGAAAAATTCTTCAAAAAATCTGGGGCAAAGCCTCCAAAAATAAGTAAGTTGACAAAAAAAAAAAAAATCACTGAACGAATTGCAGTGTCACAAACCCAGTGTTATTGTCTGCTCAACAGCAAGCTGAGATAAATAAAGAAAATAAACCAGCTTCACCTGGAAACACTGGGTGGAATTGTATGCGGATGGGATGTTACAGTCCTGCCAAAGTCAATGGACTTTTGAACAGCTCACCGCATATTCCTGCCCTGGTCCCACCATGACAGCGCTGTAATATTCCACCCATTGGCTGGAGGTGTTGGGGAATCTCAGCTTCTGGCTGGAGAGCCAATGAGGCAACCATGTCACCTCTTTTTGGGAACCCCCCCCCCGTGACATCATGTGCCATATCAGGCACTTGGCTGATCAGCAACGGGATTTCCCCAGGGATCAAGGACTCCAGGATGGGACTTACGCCCACCAAGAGCTGCCAGCCGATCAGAAGGTGAACAGCAGCAGCACGAGGGAATATATGACACCCACCCGAGGCCTAGGATTATCGCTGGGTCTCAGGCCGGAAGTGAGTGTTGGAGGGATGTGTGGCCACAGGGTGAGGTGGGGTCATGGGGGAGGGGTTCAGAAGCAAGGGCAGGGGCTAGCTCTTAGTGGCTCCCTGCCTTTCTGATACTGGGTCCATTGGTCAGGTACTGAGCGTCTGACAATGAGGGACCCCCCCACCCCGACCACAGGAAGTCACAAGGAACCTCACACAGGTTTGCTTATCATGCTCCCTGCATAGCAAGTGCTCCCCTACCCAACGCCCAATCCCCGCCTCACCACTGCCCCCTGCCAGTTGCTGGGATAATAGCAGTGGCAGCAGGATGAGGCCCTTCCATGAGCATTAACTGCCTTGGGGGAGGGGGGGGGTGGTGGGTGAAGGCCCATTGTTGACATGGGTTTGAGCCAGAGGCTGCTAATGGTTGAAGTAGAGAAGCAAGAACCTCGGCAAGACCATTAAATTCAATTCTGGGCACTGAACTTTAGGAAGACTTCTAAGGAGAGGGTTCAGATGAGTTTTATAAAGATGGTACCAGGGATGAGGAACTTCAGCTACACAGACACCAGATAAACTGGTATTGTTCTCCTTAGAGCAGAGAGGTTAAGGGGAAATTTGATAGAGACATTAAAAATCATAAAGGGTTTTAATAAATCAAATCAGAAAAGTGGTAGGAGGGTCAGTAGCCAGGGAACACAGGCATAAGGCAGTTGGCAAAACAACAAAGTGGGGAGATGAAAAGAATTCTTTTTCTGAAGCTGGTTGTTATAATTTGGAATTCACTGCCTGAAAGGGCGGTGGAAGCAGGTTCAAGAGTAAAGTAAATAGTAAGGAAAAAATTGCAGGGCTACAGGATATGAACAGGGAGAGTGGGACTAATTGAGTAACTCTTTCAAAGAGCCAACACAGAAGCAATGGACTGAATGGCTTCTTTTTGTGCAGTAATGCTTCTTTGGCCCTAATATTTCTGGAAGTGGGAGGGGATGGACGGGTGTGGTGACAGAGGATAGGCCCTGCAAAGCCACAATACAGAGATGCAGCTCAACTTAATGACCATACCTCAGGGACAAAAAAAAAACAAACAAAATTCTTCCATTTCCTGCCCCACAGTCCACCAAATTGATATTGTGCCCATTTGACAGGGGTTAAAGCGACAGGAGGTCACAGCCAGTGTTCTTGTAGACAGGCCCTAGCATTTGGGAGGGGGCAAGGAGTTGTGAAGTCTGGAGATTGAGGGTTTGTACATGTTGATAGAGAGGAGTATTGGGGATTAGGACACATTGAGGGGGGAAACCAGTTATGGTGGCATAAAAGAGATTATATTGAGGCTTAGGGGAGGGGGTGAGTGAGAACGGCAGAGAGAGAATGGGAAGAGAGAGGCCATAATCAGCAGAGAGGAGGCTAAAGGCTCCTTTTTGGTGCTCAGGGGTCACACATCTACTGCTTCTGAGCCACAAGGAGTGCTGGAAAATGCGTTTACCTTCTTGAACTGTCATCTCATGCCTCCCTTTCACTCCTGAGTTTCTTGAGCCTCGGAAAACACAGCTGACAGCTGCTCTATTGAAATCAGTTTCCCAATTTCACTGCAGGGCCCCAGTTTAAATATATATATTGTTTTCTTCTTTAATGGAATGTGGGTGTTGCTGGCAAGGCCAGCATTTGTTGCCCATCCCTACTTACCTCTGAACTGTGTGGCTTGCTTGGCCATTTCAGAGTCAACCCCATTACTGTGGGCAGGGAGTCACAGGTCAGGACAGTCCGGGTAAGGATGGCAGATTCCCTTCCCTAAAGGACATTAGTTAGTATGTAAATATGTTAATCAAGTGTTTCAGGTCTCCACCATAGGGCACAGAGACTGCCCCACCCACCCACTCCCAACCCCCCCAATCCCCACAACCAGCCACTGTAAACATGTCAACACAATGTGCCAGATTAGGGTAGTGTTCACCTTTTTTTAAACCAAAGTGATTGGAACAGATGGACGTCAGTTTATAAAGGAAGAGAAAACTTCAGGAACAATGTCTCCGTGTTGATTGGCTGTGCTGTTTCAGAACCCTGCTAAACAGCCCAAGGTCAACGGAACCAGTTGTGGAATTAGATGACAGTGATTAGAATCAAGTCATCCTCAGATGTTATTCCAAAACAAGGATGGCGAGAATGACAGCTGCCTTACAAACGCACTGAAAGGCGGAACAAGAATTAAAAGGTAAAACTGCAAAAACCCAGAGAGCTTGGGTGCTACGTGCGATTGAAGGTTAAGTGGCAGAATAATTTCCTTCTTTGCAGAGCACCAAAGGTCTATATAAACGCTGGAACACGGATGTTGTGTGTTATGGAATGGATGGACATGCTGCACTAAAACAAAAGCCAAGCGTGTGTCACACCAAGCCTGCCACTTGCCTGATTCCGACAAGACTTTGCTTATCTCCTGAGATCAGGAGCCTGTCCTGAGCACAACCTCCCCCAATCCCTCACCACCACCACCACCACACACTGCCACTGCCCAACACCTGCCACCAACACCCCCCCCACCCCCCCCCCCCAACAAAACCCCCCACCACCTTGCCCAGAGAGATTGCAGGTTTTGTGGCTTCAGCCATGGCTCACTTATTTGGTAGGCCCTTGATGTTCAATGGCATTACCATCGCTTAATTCCCCACTATCAACAACCTGGGCATTACCACTGACCAGAAACTGAACTGGACTAGCTATATAAATACTGTGGCTAAAAGAGCAGGCCAGAGGCCGGGAATCCTGCAACGACTAACTCATCTCCTGACTCCCCAAAGCCTGTCCACCATCTGCAAGCGCAAACCAGGAGCGTGATGGAATACTCTCCACTCGCCTGGATTAGTGAAGCTCCAATAACACTCAAGAAGCTCAACACCATCCAGGGTAAAGCAGCCCGCTTGATTGGCACCCATCCCACAAACATTCATGTCCTCCACCACCTATGCACAGTAGCAGCAGTGTGTACTATCTGCAAGATGCACAGCAGCAATTCACCAAGGCTCCTTAGGCAGCACATTCCAAACTCACGACCACTACCATCTAGAAGGACAAGGGCAACAAGTACATGGGAACACCACCTGGAAATTGCCCTCCAAATACTCAACATCCAGACTTGGAAATATATCCGCCCCTTAACTGTCGCTTGGGCAAAATCCTGGAACTCGCTCCCAAACAGCCCTGTGGGTGCACTTACACCAAATGGGCAGCAGCGGTTCAAGAAGGCAGCTCACCACCACCTTCTCAAGGGCAATCACAGATGGGCAATAAATACAGCAATGCCCATATCCCATAAATTAAATTAAAAACCTCTCACCTCTGTGTCAAAATGCCATGGAATCATATTTCACTCAGTGATCAAGGCTGTGGGCCAAATGCTGGTAAATGGGATTAGGTAGGTAGGTCAGGTGTTTCTCATGTGTTGGTGCAGACTCGATGGACTGAAGGGCCTCTTCTGCACTGTGTGATTCTGTGATTCTGACAGTTGTAACTGTTGCACTGTGAGCGGTGTTGTCTTTTGAATGAGGCATTAAAAGGGGACCCAATCTACCCTCAGGTGAAAGTAAAAGATCCCATAACCATGATGTAAAGCAGTGTACGTGAGACATCCACCATGATCTGGGCCAATATTTACCCCTCAATCACTATGACTGAGGAAGAAGCAGATGATCTGTTCATTTGCTGTATGAACATTACCTGTTGTGTTTCTTACGTTGCTAGATTGACTCATTTTTAAAAAAAGTACTTCATTGGTTGTGAAATGGAACAGCTTGAGCTGTGAAAGCTGCTATTGGAGTGCAAATTCTCCTGTTCATTGGCAAGGCTAGTGAAACCAGATTGAATTTATATTTTATTTATTTATTTTTTAACACTATTTCTTTCTTTTCCCTCCTATTTTTAAATTTATTTTGATCTATTGTTTCATCTCCACCTTTTAACCCATTTATATCCCTTCCCCCCACCCGACCCACACTAGGGCTATCTGCCACTAGCTTGCTTCCCTTAATGTCCCCATTAGCACATCCTTTTGATAATATCACCACCATCAACACCCCTTTGTCCTTTTGTCTATGACATCTTTGGCAGTCTCTTCTTGGCCTCCACCTATCACTGGCCCCTATCGAGCTGTCCTGTCTCACCCCCTTTTACCAGCATATATTTCATCTCATTTCAAATGCCTTAGTTCTGATGAAGGGTCAATCGGACTCGAAACGTCAACTGTATCCCTCTCCGCAGATGCTGTCAGGCCTGCTGAGTTTTTCCAGGTATTTTTGTTTTTGTTCTTGACTTCAACGAGAATGACTTCAAGGCAGCTTGTGTAATGGGAAGACAACTGTTCAATACCCATTTCACATCTCTGCCAAGCGTTGAATGTCACCCCATGGTGTGTTATAGGGAAACCAAGGAAAGAGTGAAAATGCTTTTGCAAATATAAACTGTCAGAAAAGAAATGATACACTTGCATTTGAAAGAGAAAGAACGAAAGGAAAAGATAGTAGGAGGAAGAAGAAAAAAAACCTCCCTAACCCTGCAAAAAAAATAACTAATAAGAAAATCAAAAACAATTATAGGTGAGATATAGTTTCACCTGATATATTACACACAGCCTAATTAGGGACAGGTATATGAAATTGGTGAGCTGTATTTCCTCAAAGTTATCAATGGGCAGGATATTGAGGTCGGTGAGTGGGGGCCTAAGCCGATGTGTAAAATAATGCGGGATGACGTTGGGTGGAACTCCCTACGTCACCCCACGTCAGTTCAATTTTCAGCTCGGCAGGGGGTGCAGCCGAATCAGCTGTGCGCCCGCCGACCTGTCAATGGCCTATTGGGGCCATTTAAGAAGTAGACCAGTTAATGGACCAGCCCGTCCAAACTGAAGGGCAGGACAGGAGAGCTGGCGGGCTTCAGAAAAAGCACAAAAACTCATCCAAGGGTGGGGATGAGGTTTCATGTAGGTTTTTAAAAATTTTTAAAAAAGTTTACTTAGAAGTGATGGACATGCCCCAAGTCATGTGACAGTGTCACATGAGGGGACATGTCAGGGAAGTTTTCATTTGTCTGCATGTACCAGTTTTTAAATTTGGTGCCGATCTCCCTGAGGCAACACTTAGGGGTAATCAATTGGAGGCGCACCCGCATGCGCCTGCTCCTGAACCTCCCCCCAATAGTGGGAAAATTCTTCCCTATGAAAGGTTGCTAAGCGATATAAAATCAGTGGAGTCTCTTATAGCGTACTTTATTTTCTCAAGTTTAAGATCACATATTCAATTAGTAAAAGAAGGCGGGGCAGACTGTTTCCAATTTAATAGAATAATATGTCTAGCCAATAATGTTGAAAAGACGAGTGAATCATTCTGAATTTTTGTAAAAGGGATGTAATTTGGTTCCACTCTAAAGAGTGCTGTAATAGAAGGTTCAATATTGCTACTAAAAATATGAGAGAGTGAACTAAAAATTTTTTTGTCCAGATCAAAGCAAATTTAGGAGATGACTAGTATATATAAATTAGAGGGGATGAGGCAGTATGACATTTATCACAGGCTGGATCAAAATTTGGATGAATCTTAGATAATTTCACCTTGGGTAGATTAATACGATGTAAGATTTTAAATTGTAGCAACCCATTTCTTGCAGATACAGATGAGGAATGTACTCGAGAGAGAATAGACTTCTGGTAAGTGAGTCAGAATCTTGCTCCCAAAGAGTTTTTATGGTAGAAAGCAAAGGACAGTGTAGCTTTTCTTTTGTACAGTTACTTATTATGGCTGTTGCTAAATTTAAAAAAATACAGAATTAATTTAATAAAAAAGGATATAAGTGCAGGTATAAATAGACATTTGTAGTTAATCTGCATTGCTGGTCAAGCTTAGTTATATCATCATAACTCACTGTTAAATACAATAAATGGCTGAGTGTCCACAAATCCCTGGGGTAGAGAATTTCAAACAGATAAAATCTCTTGAGTGATGTCATTTCTTCTTGTTTCGGTTCCCTGGTTCGATCTAAACTCTCCAACCAGGATAAACAGCCCTTCAGCATCTTCCCTGTCAAGCCTTCTAAGAATCATATGCGTTTCATTGAAATCACCTCTCACCCTTTGAAACTCCAGACAAAATATTCCCATTCTATTCAGTCTTTCTGCCCAGGGAACACAAATTTATCATAAAAGCAAAATGCTGTGGATGCTGCAAACCTGAAATTAAAACATAAAACGCTGGAAAAACTCAGGTCTGGCAGCATCGGCGGAGGAGAAGTACAAAGTTGATGTTTCAAGTCTCCGTGACCCTTCAACAGTCATGAGGACTCGAAACATCAACTTTGTTCTTCTCCGCCGATGCTGCCAGACCTGCTGAGTTTTTCCAAGTATTTCTGTTTTTGTGATCATTTTGGAATTTGAGGAGAAATCACTTCACTCAAAGGGTCATGAATCTTTGGAATTCTTTACTCCAGATGCTTAACATTGATGCTCCATTGTTGAATATGTTTAAGATTGAGATCGCCAAATTTTTGGTCTCTCAGGATCAAGGGATATGTGGAGCAGAGTTGAAGTCCAAGGTAAGCCATAATCATGTTGAGTGTTGAGCTGGTACGATTGGATGTATGGTCTGCTGCTGCTTCTATTCCTTGTGTTCTTGTGTTAATCCCTCTTTTGTATTCGTTCATGGATGTGGGTAAGTGTGAGGTCATGCACTTTGGTAGGAAGAATAGAGGAATAGACTATTTTCTAAATGGGGAGAGAATTAGAAATCTGGAGTGCAAAGGGACTTGGGAGTCCTTGTCCAGGATTCTCTTAAAGTTAACTTGCAGGTTGAGTCAGTAGTTAGGAAGGCAAATACAATGTTGGCATTTATTTCGAGAGGACTAGAATATGAAAGCAGGGATGTGCTGCTGAGGCTTTATAAGGCTCTGGTCAGACCACATTTAGAATATTGTGAGCAATTTTGGGCCTCGTGTCTTAGGAAGGATGTGCTGGCCCTGGAGAGGGTCCCAGGAGGTTCATGAGAATGATCCCAGGAATGAAAGGCTTAACATATGAGGAACATTTGAGGACTCTGGGTCTATACTCGATGGAGTTTAGAAGGATGAGGGGGGGATCTGATTGAAACTTACAGAATACTGAAAGGCCTGGATAGAGTGGACGTGGGGAAGATGTTTCCATTAGTAGGAGAGACTAGGACCCGAGGGCACAGCCTCAGAGTAAAGGGAAGACCTTTTAGAACAGAGATGAGGAGAAACTTCTTTAGCCAGAGAGTTGTGAATCTATGGAATTCATAGCCACAGAAGGCTGTGGAGGCCAGGTCATTGAATGTATTTAAGACCGAGATAGATGGGTTCTTGATTGGTAAGGGGATCAAAGGTTACGGGAAGAAAGCGGGAGAATGGGGTTGAGAAACTTATCAGCCATGATTGAATGGCCGAGCAGACTCGATGGGCCGAATGGCCTATTTTCTGCTGCTCTGTCTTATGGTCTTATGGGACATGGGTGCCCAAAAGAGAAGAGAGCAAAAGTTGCCCATCTCTAATTGCCCTTGAGAACTGACTGGGTTGCTGGTCCATTTATGATTCAGTCACATTGCTGTGAGTCTGGAGTCACATGTAGGCCAGACCAGGTAAGGATGGCAGATTTCCTTCCCTAAAGGGAATTAGTGAACCAGATGGGTTTTTACAATGCTTGACAATGGTTTCATGGTCTTCATCAAACTTTTAAATCCAGATTTAAAATTGAATTCAAATTTGACCATCTGCCATGGTGGGACTCAAACCCAGGCTCCCAGAGCATTACCCTGGGTCCCTTAAAATACTAGTTCAATGACAATGCCACTATGCAACCACCTGCCCACATAGGACAACTTTCTCATCCCAGGCATCAATCTAGTGACCCTTCATTTGAAACCCTCAAAAGCAAGTTGCACTTTCAGATGCAAAAAGGCAGCTCACCACTACTTTCTCAGGGACAATTAGGGATGGGCAATAAATGCTGGCCTAGCCAGTGACACTCATGTCCCATGAAAGAATTGTTTTTAAAGTGCGATGCAGCTCCCTGTCACCAGGCTGGCACTAATTGCTCCAGTCCCAGCTACATACAGAACTGTGTTCACTTTTCTGGACTGGAACATTGATCTGTTCAGGAGAGATTTTTGAATAGTTCAGGATACCTCAAAATAATCCCAAAAGTTGGAAGTTTAAATTCCACCCTCCGGCCATTCAAGTTAAGATCAGGTAAGTTTACAAACTCCTGAGTGTTTTGAAAACCAGGTTTATTACCTCATCAGATTTACAGAATCGCAGAATCTTAACAGCATAGAAGGAGGCCATTTGGCCCATCATGTGCACTGGCTCTCTAAATGAGCATGATGACCTAGTGCCACTGCCTTGCCTTTTCAACATAACCTTGCACATTGCTTCTATTCAAAGAACCATCTAATGTCCTCTTGAGTTTCTCGATTGAAACTGCCTCCACTACACTTCCAGGCAGTACATTCCAGGCCCAAACCACTTGTGTGAAAACTTTTTTTCTCACGTCGTATTTTCTTCTTTTACAAATCAATTTAAATCCATGCTATCTCGTTCTTGATCCTTTACAAGTGGAAACAGCTTTTCCTTATCTACTCTGTCTAGCCCCATCTAGATTTTGAACATCTCTATCATATCTCTTCTCAGCTGCCTTCTCTAAGGAGAACAGGCCCAAACTTTCCAATCTACCCTCATAGCTGAAGTTGCTCATCCCTGGAACCATTCTTGTAAACCTCTTCTGTACTCCCTCCAATGTGTTCACATCCTTCCTTTAAGTGGTGCCCAGAACTGTACACTATTCCAGCTGAGGTCTAATGAGTGTCTTATATAAATTCAGCATAACCTCCCTGCTCATGCACTCTATGCCCCTAATAATAAAGCCTAGGGTACTACATGCTTTATTAACTGTTCTCCCCACTTGTCCTGCCACCTTCAATGATCTATGCACATATACACCCAAGTCTTTCTGCTGCTGCACCCCCTTCAAAATTTTACTGCTTATTTTATATTGTCTGTCCATGTTCTTCCTACCAAAATACATCACTTCACACTTCTCCACATTGAACTTCATCTGCCACCTATCTGCCCACTTCACGAACTTGTCTATGTCTTCTTGAAGTTCCACACCATCCTCCTCAGTTTACAACACTCCCAAGCTCTGTATCATCTGCAAACATTGAAATTATCCCCTGCACACCAAGATCTAGATCATTAAAATATATCAGGAAAAGTAAGGGCCCCAATACCAACCATTCCTACCTCCAGCCCGAAAAATATCCATTGACCATTACTCTGCTTCCTATTTTTCAGCTAATTTCATATCCAGGTTTCTACTGTCCCTTTTATTCCAAGAGCAATAACTTTTCTCACAAGTCAGTCACGTGGCACTCTGTCAAATGCCTTTTCAAAGTCAATGTACACCACATCAACAGCACTACCCTCATAGTCCTTTTCTCTTACCTCTTCAAAAAACTCCAGCAAGTTAGTTAAACATGATTTCCTCTTTAGAAATTCATGCTGGCTCTTCTTTATCAACCCTTTTGTTTCCATGTGATTACTAATTCTATCCTGAATAATTGTTTCTAGAATCTTGCCCAACACTGAAGTTAAACTGACTGGTCTGTAATTGCTGGGTTTATCCTTACAACCTTTTTTGAACAAAGGCGTATTGTTTGCAATTCTCCAGTCCTCTGGCACCTCCCCTGAGTCTAGGGAAGACTGAAAGATTATGGCCAGTGCCTCTGCAATTTCTACTCTCACTCCCTTCTAATATCATTGGATGCACCTTATCCAGTCCTGGTACTTGTCAACTTTAAGTACCAACAGCCTATTCAACAATCATTCCTTATCAATGTTGAGCCCTTCTAGTGACAGAGTTTCCTCATCTGTCACCATGGCCTGGCTAGTATCTACCTCCTTGGTAAAGACAGATGCAAAGTATTCATTTAATACCTGAACCATAGCCCCTTCGTCCATGTGTAAATTCCCTTTTAGGTCCCTAATCAACCCTACTCCTCCTTTTACCACCCTTTTACTATTTATATGCCTACAGAAGACTGAGAATCCCCTTTATGTTGGCTACCAGTCTTTTCTCATAATCCCTCTTTGCTTCTCTAATCTGCTTTTTCACCTCCCCTCTGAGCCTTCTGTATTCCTCTTGGTTCTCAATTGTATTTTCTGGCTGATACCAGTCATAAGTGCACATTTTCTCCTTTA
Organism: Carcharodon carcharias; assembly: GCF_017639515.1. Classification (NCBI taxonomy): domain Eukaryota; kingdom Metazoa; phylum Chordata; class Chondrichthyes; order Lamniformes; family Lamnidae; genus Carcharodon; species Carcharodon carcharias. The sequence continues at coordinate 165,031,336 of NC_054475.1, read as the reverse complement.
TCTTAATTTGAATCTCCTTTTTCATCCAGGCAGCTTTGGATTTGTTTGTCCTACTTTTCCCTTTCGATGGAATATATCTTGACTGTGCCTGAACCAATTCTTTTTTGAAGGTAGCCCATTGTTCAGCTACAGTTTTTCCTGCCAATCTTTCGTTCGAGTCTATCTAGCCCAGCTCCTTTCTTGCCCCATCAAAGTCGGCTCTTGTTCAGTTAATTATTCTTACCTTGGGTTGACTATCATCCTTTTCTATCATCCTAAACCATACAATACAATGACCACAGTCTCCTAAATGTTCCCCCAATGACACTTGATCGACTTGACCCACCTCATTTCCAAGAGCCAGGTCCAACAGTATACCTTTTCTTGTTGGTTTGGATACATACTGCTGTAGAAAATTCTCCTGAACCCAATCTAGGGACTATTGCCCCTCTCCACCCTTTATACTTCGACTGTCCCAGTCTACATTTGGGTAATTAATGTCCCCCATTACAACTACTCTATAATGCTTGCATCTCTCTGTAATGTCCCTGCAGATTTGTTCTTCTACATCCTTCTCACTATTTGGTGGTGTTGGCCAGGGGCTGTAGCCGAACTGCTGACACATAAGCAAAAGCCTTTTGAACTGAAGTAACCGGCGTTCAGTCGCTGGCCTGAGCTGGCTGGAACCAATTTGAATTAGCTGAGTTTCATGAAAAAAACAAGGGAAATTTGATAAGACACAAGTCCTTATTTAGAAAAGGAGTAATGAGGTAATGCTACCTATGTCCTTGGGATAGAACCAATAAGGAGAAGACACGGACTAGGCGAGCAAGCCTAAACCAACAGGAGAGAGACAGCACAGCTTGGAGAGATAAGATTTGGAATAAGAATGGATAATCTCGGGTGTGGAGCCAGTGAAGACTCCAGAAACCAACCATTGTGGAAGTGGAAGAACCTACATCAACAACGTAGAGACAATGTTGAAAGAGAGAGAGAGAATGGAACCCCTGGCTAGCGTCAGCTCTCCTTTTTGGGTATTAGCCCTTATATTCTGTGACCACTCAGGGAGTGTCAGAGAAACCTAGTGGGTGTGCGTTTAGATCCTAGCTTGGGTATAAAACTCTGTAACCTGGTGCAAACTGCATGTCTATATCTAACCAGACTTATAAGCTATATGTATATGATCTAATGACGTGAATAAAGGAATTTAGAGTTAAGAAAGAATTGACTCTTTGTGCTAAGCCAGTAACCGTAACAACAGTGGTCTATAGACTACACCGGGCAATGAAAATGCACACTTTTTGTTCCTTTGTTCTAGCCAATTTGATTCTGTCCTTGAACTCTGACATCCTCTTTCTCCAGCACTGCAATGCTCTCCTTAACCAATACCACTGCCCCTCCTTCTTTTCTATCTCTTCTGAACACCTCGTACCTGAGAATATTTAACACCCAGTTCTACCCTCCCTTGAGCCAGGTCTGTTATCACCACAACATCATATTTCCACTTGGTAATCTGTGCCAGTAACTCCCCAATCTTATTTACTAAACACCATGCATTCACATACATGCATAGTAATTCTGATTTAGATTTTGTTACTTTCTCCCTTACCCCGACTTTACCTATTAACTTACTATTATCCATACTAGTGCTATCTGTCCCTCCCAGTATTTTGTGCACCCTGCAGGACCTCTAATATTTTCACTTGGCCCCCACACTCCTTCCGAGTTAGTTTAAAACCCTCCCAACAGCACTAGCAAAACGCCCCACACGGAACTCAGTCCCAGCTCTGTTCAGGTGCTGCCCGTTCGGCTTGTACAGGTGCCATCTCCCCAGAGCCAGGCCCAGTGCCCCAGGAATCTAAATCCCTCCCTCCTGCATCATCTTTCCTGCCAAGCATTCATCTACCTTATCCTCCTATTTCTGTACTCACTGGCACGTGACAGTGGGAGTAATCCAGATATTACTACATTGAGGCTTGCTAATATTCTACCATCTCCCTAAATTCTGATCACATGACCACATTTCCCTTCCTACCTAGGTCATTGGTACCAATGTAGACCACAACCTCTGGCTGATCACCCACCCCCAGAAGAATGTCCTGCAGCCGCTCGGTGACATCCTTGACCCTGGCACCAGTGAGGCAACATACTATTCTGGAATAATGTTTATGGCTACAGAAATAGCTTTTTGTTCCATTAACCAATGAACCCCCCTATCACTATAGCTCTTCCTTTCTTCTCCCTCCCCTCCTGTACAACCAAGCGGCTTATGGTGCCAACAAACTTGGCTCTGACTGCACTCCTCTGAGCAACCAGCGCCCTCACCAGCTTCCAAAGCAGAAAACCGATTTGTGAGCGGGACCCCAGTGGTCTCCTGCACTAACTGCCTACTTCTCTTGGATTGCCTGGTGGTCACCCATTTCCCCTATGTCTCCAGGTCTTTAAGCTGTGGTGTGACCACCTCTCTGAACATGCTATTCATGTAGTTCTCAGCCTCAAGGATGTGCCACTGTGACTCCAGCTGTTGTTTTAGCTCTGAGGCCCAGTGCTCAAGTTTCTGCAGCTGACAGCACTTTCTGCACTGCATCGGCAGTGTCCATGACTTTGCATATATTACAGGACAGGCATTCCAATTGACTGAGCTGCTCTGCCATGTCTTAACTCTACCTCCTTTACATTAACTTTATTCTATTTTGGATTATTTATATTACTTTATTATATTGGCCATAAATTTCCCTTATCCTTGGCTCTTCACAGTTAAATCTAAGTATAGGAACTTTAAAAATATTATATTTTTCTAATTTTCTCACTAATTCCTACTTACCAAGGCCATCACTCTTCTTTCTGAGGAAAGGTAGAAAAAGAAAGAAGCACCTCCTCCCTCCTCACTGAAATCCCTCAGTCACCAAAGTCCAACTGAAGCACTCTATTACAGTCAAAGACAGCACTCCAGGGCAGACAAAGCAAGCACTATGAGGTAGCCTACTTTTATACTCTCTGAACCTAGCCTCTGAAAACCTGATTAAGCCAATTATCTAATTAACTAGTTGCAGCTGCAAGCAGGGCCTTTATGAGCCCTGTTTTAAGGCTGGACTAAAACTCATCTTCTTCCAACCCTTACAGCAACTTTTAGTTAATTGTTAAATTAAAGAAAGATTAGACTTTAGATAGGATTTAATCCCTAATTTAATCCTTAAGCTCCATCAGTCACCAAACTCCAACTGAAGCACTCTACTGCAGCCAAAAACAGCACTCCAGTGCAGACATTGCAGACAATCTATCACATGTCACTTGGCAGTGACCATTAACTGTTAGGTGATTTCTTTGCATTGGCATCAGTCTCACACTGACACTAAACCTGAAAGAATCTTTTTTTTCAACGATTTGAAAGGGACATGTTAAGAACAAAATGTGAAACATTGCACAAAACAGAGATGAAGCATTAGAGGTGGGAAAAAGCTGAATCATCCATCAGAGATTTAATGCCTTAGGCCTAATCAATCCAACATATTTATGATTATTTACATGCTTTTCTTACAAACTGATATTTATCCTATCTTTAATCATTGCCCCCCCCCTTCCAATTTAAAGATCATAGAATAGTACAGTGCAGAAGGGGACTATTCGGCCCATTATGCCTTTGCTAGCTCTTTGAAAGAGCCTTCCAATTAATTTCACACTGCCTGCTCTTTCCTCAAAACATACCAATTACTTCACAGCTTCCATGTTTTTTAATCATTAAAAGAATAATAAAATACTTGCACTTTTAAAAAATTCATTCGTTGCGGTGTGCTGCATGACTGGTATTTATTGCCCGTCCCTAATTGCCCTTGAGAAGGTTGTGGACTTTTTGAATGCTTCAAGTCCATCATTGTGGCTTTGGCACAACTTGAGTGGCTTGCTTGCAATTTCAGAGGACAGTTAAAAGCCAATCCCATTGCTCTGGAATCACATGTAGGACAGACATGGTGAAGACAGCAGATTTTCTTCCTTAAAGGATATCAGTGACCCAGATGGGATTTTACAACAAGCGTGTAGTTTCATGGTCACCATTACTGATGCTAGTGTCTTATCCCAGTTTTATTCAGTTAACCAAATATCATTCACTCAATTGCTACAATGGGGTTACTACACTTAACATAACCACTATGCTACTGTATCCAATACACAGCATCTTTAACCATCCCAGGAGTACTACAATCGATCTAGGCACAGCAAGATCCCACAAACAGCAGTGAAATGAATGGCTTTGCACAGAGATTAAATCCACTAACTCTCTCTCTTACGGATAAAGAGGGAAAACCTCAGTTTAGGTCGGAATGTAGCATGCGGAGCATATAGGGTTTTTCATGTTTGATGCCTCAACATATTGAATGGCAAACTTATATCCAGTGGGGTCTGGAACTTTAAGCCTTGTAGTTCATACCAAAGTTTTGAATAAATTTGAGTTTGGATTAACTCTGACAATCTTACATAAATCATCCCATTATTCTGAAGATTTATTTGAAGTGAAAGCCTTGGGATTTAATAAATGTGAATTTGCATGTGCTCTGCCTGGCAGTTCAGCAGTAAACAGAAAGTTGTTCATCTACAAAATTGGACAAGTCTTGTCTTCATTTGAAGAGCCTAAGGCAAACAACCAGGTTCATTCAAACATGCAAAAACAAATTCATCTTCAGAAATTATCTGCAGAAAATTGAACAGGTCCAAGAGAGCGGGCTAGAAATACATTTCCAACAGCAGTGCCAAATGGCAGAATCACATTGTCATTTACATATTGACCAACATACCTTGAGAGTATTGCAGCTGAATATCTGGCAGAATGGATACACAATGGTGATCCTATTACAACTGATTTTGTGCTCTCTCTTCAAGTGAATTCCTATCCCATAGTTTATCGAATTAGATTTGAAATCATCCTTCATTACAATAGGAACAATTTATCTTTAAGCAAAATCATTGGCTGTAAAGCAGTATGGGGCATCTTGAGGTAGCGAAAGGCACTATTTAAATGCAAATCCTTCTTCTTTGGTCCCTTAACATAGTAAAAACAGCTATTGATGCTTCATAGCATGAGGAAAACATCAATGCTAAGAGAAAGGAAGGAGATACCATAAGGGGCGATGGACAGTTTGATCAGTGAGGTGGGTTCTAACAAAAGGTTAGAGTAAGTGGAACTTAGGTGGCTGACAGCAGTGCCTTGAATGGCTGGGGGGAAAGGAGAAGCAACACACAAGAGGTTTCAGGGGAGGTCACAGAGGTCATGAGTGGCAAGACCAAGGGAGTCTTAATGCAGAGAACTACAACTTTAAATTGTTCAGGGAGTTGCATGAACAATGTGATGTTGCCTCTGCACTGATGCACCACTAGCAGAGGAAAGCACTCTCGCCTCTGAGTCAGAAGGTTCCAGGTTCACTCCAGGCTGATGCTCCAGTGCAGTACTGAGGGGGTGCCGCACTGTCAGAGCTGCTGTCTTCTGGATAAATTATGTAAACTGTGGCTTTATCTGCCCTCTTAGGTGAACATAAAAGATCCCATGGCACTATTTAAAAGAACACCAGGGAATTATCCCTGATGTCCGGGCTAATATTCATCCCTCAATCAACATCACAAAAAAGCAGATTATCTGATCATTATTGCATTGTTGTTTGAGGGAACTTGCTATGTGCTAATTGGCTGCTGTGTTTCCTACAGTTCAACAGTGACTACACTTCATAGGTACTTCATTGCCTGTAAAGTGCTTGGGAGGTCCTATGATCACTATAGGTGCTACATAAGTACAGTTCTTTCTTTTTTTTTTTAACTATTTCTATGACCAGGCTGGATATTTAAAAGTTGATGAGATTGAAAATCGAATTGGGCTTTTTAAAGATTTATTATGTATTTAACTCTGAAATTAAAAGCTCAACATACCAATAGTGTTTAATATGTCCTTAGTAACTGCACTGTTACACCATAGAAATCATGTTGTAACAAGAGTATTGACCAAACCTGCAGCACCCCATTTCAAATTAGTTTAGCTTTACAGAGCATGCCTCTCATTTTGCTTCAGAACAAATTTCCAATACACCATTAAACAAAATCCACATCAAGATATTCCATAAAGTGTTCCTGTGCTTCAGGATAATATATTTTTTTCAATCTGTAAATATGATCGCCTCTTTGGAATGGGCTGCTGACTTACATCCCCACCCACCCCTGAGAAGCTCCCCCTGATGTGACCATTCTGCAATACCCCCGTCGAGGTTCCCCACTCTTTACATGGGCCCACCTGCCTCTAGGGCTGTCCCCATGGGACTGGGAAAATTAAGCTCTTTGACTGATTTGCACTGAATTTTTATATACAGCCAGAAACAGCAGTGAATCCAACACTATATCGTGGAGCAATCAATTTTATTGACCTTACCCGGACATACCTCCTCATAAAAGTATCCATTGAACTAAATTCTTAACCATTCTCAAGATTGATTGCAGACTCCCAAGTTAACTCATGTGGAAGAATGGCAGAAATTGAACTATAGAATCGTAGAATCTTTCTTCATGGAAGGAGGCGACTCAACACATTGTGCCTGGAATAGACAGTTGCTGAAGAATTGTGCCTCTGTTTCTTTCCCCTTTTCCAACCCTCCTAGATTGTCCATATGTATTACATCATCAGAACAGAACCTCCTGATAAAATATGCCATTTTATACTTCCATCTCTCCACCAATGGTGGACATGTCTTCAGCTTCTAGACCCTAAATTCTGGAATTCCTTTACTGAACCTCTCCTCCTCTCCTGCCTCTCCCCCTCTCCTGCCTTTCCTGCCTTTCTTCCTCCTCTTCCCTCGCTCCTCCTCTCCTGCCACTCCTCCTCTCCCCCTCTCCCCTGCCTCTCTCCCTTTCCCTCTCATCGTCTCCCTCTCAGCTCCTCTGCTCTCCCACCTCTCTCCCCTCCCCTCTCTTATTCTCTTCTCCTCCCCTGTCTCTCCCCTCCTGCCTCACCTCCTCTCCCCTGCTCCTCCTGTCCCCCTCCTCCCTTCACTCCTCCTCTCGTCTCCCCTCCCTTCGCTCTTCCTCTCCCTCATGTCCCCCTCAACTCCTCTCCCACCTCTCCCCCCTCCCACCTCACCTCTGCTCCCACCTCTCCCCCCTCCCACCTCACCTCTGCTCCCACCTCTCCCCCCTCCCACCTCACCTCCTCCCCCACCTCTCCCCCCCCCACCTCACCTCCTCTCCTGCCTCTCCCCTTTCCCCTCGATCTTCCCCCCTCGCCTCTCCTCTAAGCCATTCACTTGTCCTAATATCATCCTTAGGGTGTCAAATTTTGCCTGATCACATTCCTGTTAAGCATCTTGGGTTGTTTTTACTCCATTAAGGATGCTGCAAATTGTCGTGGTTCACGCTGTTATTATTTAACAGCAGGTGTTCTGTTGCTCTTTTAAGCTGATGATAGTTAACCAGGGAGCTGACAGAGGGTCTGATGCAATGACTGAGGCAAATTCGGAACCCACGTTAAAATCCACCTATCCCAGCTCATTTCCGCTTTTCGACACCGAATGACTTCAGGGACCGACACTGGGGAGATGACAACACTGTCTGAATCTTTCAGCCATGAATTTTATGTCTCAATGCAAAAAAAAAGGCAGCATGCTTCCACTCAAATAACACTGAAAAGTCACTTGTAAAATTAGCCTTCTGAATGTGGTAGGAATCAAAGAAGGGAGAAGCAATGTGTAACAGCATGGTCTATTCTACTGTGTTGTGTATAATCAACACGACTGACAGTTGGAATTCATTAAAGCATCTAGTGTTAAATGTGGTTACTTATTGTAGTTAAACCTCTCTTAAATGTTATGCATCAAACATTAGGTAGAATTGCCATTGACTCCAAATCCCAGAACTCTCTCCCTAGGAGCATTGCAGCCCTACCACATAGACTGCAATGCTTCATAAGAAGGCCAATCAACAATTTCTCAAGGGCAACTAGGGATGGTCAGTAAATTCCAGCCTTGCCATCTCACGAATGAATTGAGAAAACAGTTTTATAGTTCGTACCCCTTTACTGCAACTTCCACGTTACAGCAGCTTCTCTTAAAAAAAAAATCCTTAAGTGTTTCCTGAGGTGTAGTGATCTCCTTTGTTTGGGGGTGTGTCTCTACCATGATGCACAAGGCATCGCATTTATGTGGGTCAGGCTGAGTGGTCCATTAGGTCTTTACCTAGTTGTTATTCTCTCTGGTTTGGAATGCGTGTGTGTGTTTTTTTTAAAGTGAACTGTCAGCATTCACTGTCACCGCCCCTCTGAATTTGGCTGCAGTTTCACCTGCAAGTTAAGGCAGAAATCCTAAAGTTGCACCAGGGACTGCTTAAAATGAATTTTTATATTTTTAAATGAATTTTTAAGTATGTTGATGATATTTCGGCTTCTATCTTAACCCCATGTGTGTGCCCCAATCTTTATTTCACTCGCAGTAAAACTTTTAAAACGTGACTTGATTTCAGTACTTTTTATTTCCTGTTTCGCTCTCTGTGAGAATTCTTTACTGTGATTGGGTGCTGGGATTGTTTGATGATGTCATTGCAGCTCCATGCTGGGAAACCCCGTTTAAGAATGCTACAATCCAATCCACTGAAAGTAAAATTCTCACCACAGGGGTTGCTAGACCTCTCACGTTTCTTCGAGTCAGCAGAGAATGGTCTTGCTTCACAGTTGACTGTAATACTTGGGACCATATGTTAGTACACAGTGGAGCAGATCTTGACATTTACCAGTAGTGTTAAACTGCTGATAGCAACTGGACAATGCATTTTACAGCTCTCCCACTTAAATTCAATGGGGATAATAATGAAATATATAAGGAGTTGCTGACTTGCGGTCACCAACATCCTGCAACACTGAGATTAATCAGGTACAAATTACTTCTAGCGCAAATTTTGTCTCTTTGAACTGTTGAACCGTGTTGGAAGCTAACCCCACCCAGGAAACTTGTCATGCCTCCAATCAAATTAATAACAATTGTGGGTTTCTCTTATTCTGCCTGTTTGTGGCACTTGAGAAGGTATTTTATAATGAAACTGGTACTTTAGGGCGAAGGACACTAATGGACACTTGTTCAATGTACTTGATTGTTTTTAGTTCAATAAGAAACCAACTACCATTCCCCAATGAAACCAGTCAATGGTTCTGTATGCTTTGTGAGAAGTCATTTTCAGTTATTTAAAATTGGGTTACACACAGATGGTGGATTGACATTCTGATGAAAAATTTTTATCTTCTGCAATAAAACAATTTTCAGCTAAAATTGTACAAAGTTATCATTCTTAATCAAGGAATACTTTTAAAGCAATTTTAAATATATATATATTTTTATGCTGATTTCATTGGATCATGGAAGATTTTACACTTAATTATATTATTACGAGGATGTATATTTTTTAAAGGTACAATTTCTAATGTTTCTTTTTCTGACTGGATTTAAAAAAAAACTAAACTAAAATCCTCTAAAGACAAGGGAGGCTCCCCAGATGACGACAAAGTACAACCTGCATTCCGCCTGGAAAGAAAAGACACTCCTGGGGAGCGTAAAACAATCCATCTCTTGTTGGCTTTACACCATCCTGAAACTTTGTAGATATTTCTGAGATGAGACCTGTTCTAAAACAATGACTGCAGCAGACATGAAATAATCGGATTTCTCTGGAATAAACAACCAGCAAGGTACTTTAAGGGACTGTTTACCAAACAGGAGAAAGATCAACACAATGCTGTACTGAAATAGACTGAATCTGCCTGTAAGACCACAAGAGGTTGGAGCAGAAGCAGGCCATTTGGCCCCTCGAGTTTGCTCCACCATTCAATGAGATCATGGCTGATCTGATAATCCTCATCTCTACTTTCCTGCCTTTTCCCCATAGCCCTTGATTCCCTTACTGATTAAAAAATTAAGGGGAGGTGATGGCATTGTGGTATGTCGCTGGACTAGCAATCCAGGGATCCAGGGTAATGTTCTAGGCCCTGGGTTTGAACCCTGCCATGGCAGATGGTGGAATCTGAATTCAATGCAAATCTGGAATTAGAGGTCTAATGATGTTGATTGTTGTAAAAATCCATCCACTGATGCCCTTTAGGGAAGGAAACCTGCTGGGTCTACATTTAGACCCACAGCAATGTGGTTGGCTCTTAAATGCCCTTTGAACAAAGGCAATTAGGGTTGGGCAATAAATTCTGGCCTAGCCAGTGATGCCCACATCCACGAATGAATTTTTAAAAAAATCTGTCTATCTCATCCCTCCGTGTAAAGAATTCACTAGATTGACTACCCTCTAAGAGAAGAAATTCTTCCTCATCTCTGTCTTAAATGGGAGACCCCTTACCCTGAGATTATGCCCTCTGGTCCTAGACTCTCTCACAAGGGGAAAAATCCTCTCAGCACTCTCAGTCCCCCTAAGATTCTTACATGTTTCAATCAGGTCACCTCATTCTTCTAAACTCCAATAAGTACAGGCCCAACCTACTCAACATTTCCTCAAAAGAAAATCCCTCCATACCGAGGATCAACCTAGTGAACCTTCTCTGGACTGCCCCCAATGCCAGTGTATCTTTCCTTAGATAAGGGGGTCAAAACTGTTCACAGCCTTCTAAGTGTGGTCTAACTAGAGCCTTGTACAGTTTTATTGAGACTTCCCTACTTTTGTATTCCATTCCCTATGATATAAAGGCCAAAATTCCATTTGCCTTCCCTATTACCTGTTGAATTTGTACGTTAGCTTCATGCACAAGGACCCCCAGATCCCTCTGTGCTGCAGCTTTCTGCAGTCTTTCTCCATTAAAATAATATTCAGCTCCTCGATTCTTCCTGCCAAAGTGCATAACCTCACATTTCTGCGTGCTACATTCCATCTGCCAAGTTTTTGCCCACTCACTTAACCTGTCTATATCCCTCTGAAGTCTCTTTGTGTCATCCTCACCACTTGCGTTCCCACCTATTTTTGTGTCACCCACAAATCAGCCAGGTGGCCTTTCCATTTTTCATCAAACCTCGTCCAAGGGCGGGGTGAGGTTTCCCGTTATTAAACAAAGTAAAAATAGAAACCTGCGGATAGCCTTTTTATAATCCATATGTTCGGGTGCCTGATTGTGATGCTTGGTGGGTTTTCTTTTTCCTGCTTTTATAAACTTTGTTTGCTGGGTTTCGGGTCTTCAGCTCCATGAGGCAGCTCTCTGCCTTCAGGGCGCTTTCTGTCAGCGCTCGCCCTCGCCCGTGCCCTTGCCCGCACTCTCGCCACGCCCTCCCCCTCGCCCGCACCCTCGCCCGCACCCTCGCCCTCGCCCGTGCCATCGCCCTCGCCCACACCCGCGCCCTCGCCCTCGCCCACACCCGCGCCCTCGCCCGCACCCTCGCCCGCGCCCTCGCCCTCGCCCACACCCGCGCCCTCACCCGCACCCTCACCCTCACCTGCGCCCTCGCCCTTGCCCTCGCCCACACCCATACCCGCGCCCTCGCCCTCACCCTCGCCCACACCCATACCCACGCCCTCGCCCTCGCCCTTGCCTGCGCCCATACCCGCACCCTCGCCCTCGCCCTTGAATGCGCCCACACCCGCGCCCTCGCCCGCACCCTCGCCCGCACCCTCGCCCTCGCCCTCGCCCAACCCGCGCCCTCATCCGCACCCTCGCCCTCGCCCGTGCCCTCGCCCTCGCCCATACCCGCGCCCTCGCCCTCGCCCTTGCCTGCGCCCATACCCGCACCCGCGCCCTCGCCCTCGCCCTCACCCATGCCCTCGCCCTCACCCACACCCGCACCCTCGCCCTCGCCCTTGCCAGCGCCCTCGCCCTCGCCCCCTGCACCCACGCTGACATCATCACCCACCATCCTCCCGCCTCCCACCCCGGCGGCGCTGAGCTCTTCAGCATGCGTTTCAAGCTGACTGGCTGTTCATTGGCCAGCCAGTGTGGATTCATGGTCAGGGGGTGGTGGCTGGGGGGGGGGGGGGTGGCGGGTGGGGGGGTCATTTGCGGTCAGCAGTCCATTACCCGACTGCTCCCAGGCCCGCCGACTGATCTGAAAATTCAGGCCAACCAGCCGTTTAATTTTGTTTGTTTCTATACAAATGAAAAGAACGTACATTGGCCAGGAATTTCCCCTCGGTGATTTGGGGGATGGGGCCCGCTCACCGAGGGGAAATCTATGTGGGATGATGTCGGGAGGAACCCCCAAGGTTATTCCAGTCCCTTTAAATTTTCAGGAAGGCGGGCGCACAGCAAAATCAGCTGTCCGCCCGCCGACCTGTCAATGGCCAATTGAGGCCATTTACAGGCTAATTAAAGTAATTAAAGACCTGCCCGTCCAAGCTTAAGGCTGGCGGACAGGCCAGGAGCCCCGGCGGTCTCCAGATTATTGAAGAAACATCATCCACCGGCGGGGTGAAGTTTCATGTCTGTATTGTAAAAAATGAATAAAGTTCATGTGTTCTTTACTAACATGTCCCAACTCTACTGTCACATGAGGGGGACATGTTAATAATTTTTTAATGTTTCTATTTTTAAAGTTTTTTCCACTGTCACTAATCTCCCTGAGACAGGACTTTGCCTCAGTGAAAGAGCGTACTTTGACAGCTGGGGATTCCCTCCCCCCCCCCACCACACAGGAAGCTCATAGCGCTTCCCCTCGGGGATGCCGCTGGGTGGACCTTAATTGGTCCCCCCACTTAAAATGGCGGCGGGGCCCCATTTCAGTGGTGAGGGTCAGCTGTCTGCCCACCATCCGAGGGCAAAATTCTGCCCATCGTCTCTGGAGTGTGCTGTTGAGTGAAAGTTAATCTGCATCGTTGAAGGATATGTTGATAGGGTGAGATGAAGTCTGGGTGACAGGTTTGTTTGGATCATTAATACCAACGTGGAGCTAAATGGTCTGTGGCTGTGCTGTAAATTCAATGCTTTGATAAATGTAATGATTCTATACAAATGTCTAAAATGCATTGAAATGATGAGAAATCAGATTGGTGCAACACTAAAATGCAAGGAATTCTGGAGAATGCTTTCCTTGCGCAGATGTGAACAAATAAAGTTGAATTCAAAATATGTATGGAATTGGAGATAACAGCGTTAATTGATTCATGAAGACTCAAGTTTAAAGACAAAGAGAATACTTCAGCGACTAGGTGCACAAAGCAAAATTGCAATGAGCTGCCTGGAGACAAGGACTTGAGGGTAATGAATGTCTATTTCCGTAACCTGGGGTGACTTCAATCATGCCTAGTGACTATTCATCAGTTCATAGGTCAAAGGTCCCTCCATCAACGTGACACAGGAAGCTAACATCTTCATTTTATCTCCAAAGAATAATAAGCATCCGTTAAAAGGTTTAATTACTATTAACATCTGATCCCACAACCTTGGTTAATCCAACAGATTGTCAAGCAGAGTGAATTTACTTAATGTCAGATGATTCAAGTTTGACGTCAATCGTAAGAGTGTTTCCCAATGTATTATAATGAGTTGTACATTAACAAGGTGTTGTTTATGGCAGATGGAGTAAATATTAAAAGCCTCCAAGGTGCGAAATAATGGAAAGAAAAAGCTTCCTATATGAAAGCTGCATAGTTTCCCTTTTGTACCAGTGACCTGCCTCTACTACTGTGGACTAATGAGGCTTGTCCTTGGGATAGTTAAAAACTGAATCCTTAGCATCTAAATATTTTGACTTTTTAACAAATGATTGGCAATATGTAGAGTGTGATAGTTTCACTTATAACTCTTTCCGTGTCCCGCTCATCCTACAATAAACACAGATCTTTTTCATTCTTTCATGGGATGTGGGCATCACTAGCAAGGCAAACATTTGTTGCCCATCCTAATTGCCCTTGAGCTGAGTGGCTGGCTAAGCCATTTCAGAGGGTAGTTAAGAGTCAGCTACATTGCTGTGGGTCTGGAGTCACATGTAGGCCAGACTAGGTAAGGATGCATTCGCAAACCAGCTGGGTTTTTACCAAATCAATGATAGTTTCATGGTCGCCATCACTTAGGCCATCTTACAATTCCAGATTGAATTTAAATTCTACCAGCTGCCATGGTGGGATTTAAACCCACTTCCCCAGAGCGTTGGCCTGGGCCTCTGGATCACTAACTTTGTGACTTACACCACCATCTCTCCCTAGTTGCATTTATATAGCGCCTTTCGCAACCTCAGAAGATATCCCAAAGCACCTTACACCCAATGAAGTACTTTATGAACTATAATCACTGTTGTAATATATTCAAATTCTTCAGAACATCAGCAATAATATTCAATATTTGTGTGTGAAAATTACACAGTCAATGAGAATACAGATAATGCTAACTTGATGGTTAATTTTTGTTTAAATGTCAATTATATTGCATCATTCACATTCTAAGGTCATCCCAAGCTGCTCTACAATGAATGGATTAGTTTTGAGTACAATCACTGAAACTACACAGGTAAATGAGACCGCCAAGGAGCATATGGATGGATGGATGAATGACTAAACAAAGGGCTTTAGGTGTTATTTGCCAAGGGAAAGGTGTTGGTGAAGACTTGGCCAAGGTAAGGAATAACTGCTCTTCCTTAAAGAGCATCGTGAAACCTTCCACATAAACCTGAGCATGCAAACAGGCCCTCCGGCTGGCACTTCTTATAAAAGCCAGCATGTTCAACAATGTAGCATTTTCTTGGCACTGGAACGAAACATCAGGCCACCTTGGAAGCTTTGAACCCACAATTCCTTAACTCGGGGATATGAGTGCTATCAGCTGAGGCAAGCTGGCATTTCCAACTTCTAAGAAACCCAAATACCTTGTCTTCTTTGAGCTTCTGTTAAAGCAGATGCATCATCCTGAATCATGATTCAACGGGAATAAACACCCTCTGCCCACTGATTTTGCATCATTAAAAAGTCCAATGGTGCATCACAGGAGCATTGCAAAGCAAAATGCGATACCAAGTCCTTAAGGAGATATTAGAGCAGATAACCAAAAGCTTGATCAAGGAGCTAGATTTTAAAAAAGTATCTTAAAAGGAGAAAAGTGAGGGAGAGAGGTTCAGGAGGGAATTTCAGAGTTTAGTTCCAGGCAGCTGAAGGCTGCAACTGGTGAGGTGGAAGGAAACTGAGGACACTCAAAGGCCAGATTGAAGGAGAGAAGTCGGGCGATTGTGGAAGTTAAAGAGATAAGGAAGGGGCACAGCCATGGAGGGCCTGAAGAGTAAGAAGCCTGCTCATTTTTAATTGCCGGCTTCCTGGATTCCCGCTGATGGGAGGGATAGGGGTGGTGTTGGTGATGCGTATTTATTTCCTCCTCCTCCATGCCGCCCTACCCTCTTCCATCCCTCTCCCCCTCTTCCTCTGCCCCTCACCCTCCTCTTCCTCAACACTTCCCCCTCTGCCCCCTCCTCCTCCCACCCTTCCCATTCCTCCTCCTCCTCCCCTACCCCCTCCACCTCCCTTCCCCCTCGTCTTCCTCCTCCCTTCCCCCTCCGCCCCTCTTCCTCCTCCCTATCCCCCACTTCCTCCTCCCTATCCCCCCACTTCTTCCTCCCTATACCCCACCTTCCTCCCTTACACCTCCCCCCACCCCTCTCCTCCTCCTCCTGCCCCTCTCCTCCTCATCCTCCTCCTCCTCCCCTCCCCTCCTCCTCCCTTCCCTCTCCCCCTCCCTTCCACCTCCCCCTTCCTCCTCCCTTCATTCTCCCATTCCTCTTCCTCCCTTCCTCCCCCCTCCTCCTCCCCTCCTCCTCCCTTCCCCTCCCCCCTTCCACCTACCCCCTCCCCCTCCTTCCTTCCACTTCCCCTCCTCCCCCTCCCTTCCCTAGCCCTTCTCCTCCTCCACCAGTCCCTCTCTTCCTCCTCCTCCTCCCCACCCTCCCGTCCACCCAGTCCTCCTCCCTGCCCTACCCTCCACTCCCTTCCTTGCGCCTTCTCCTCCTCTTCCTGCTTTTTCTTACCTTCTATCCACACCCCCGCCCCATCTTCCTCCTCCAAACCCTCTTGAATCAACTCAATTAGCCGTGAGCTCGACGGGTTGATTTTGGTGCTAACCACACTCACCCAACCCACCGCTGAGGAAACAAGGTGGGTGGGGGGGTGGTGGCATTTAAAATTTACAGGTTGCTTACCCACTCAGGGTAAAACCAGAAAATGCTGGAAAACCCAGCAGGTCTGAGAGCATCTATGAAAGTTAACATTTCAAGTCCGTATGACTCTTCTTCAGAGATGGTTCTGTTCATGTTGAGCAGTGTGCAATGTTAAGCTGTAGGTGAGACTCCCGTCTGAAACAGGGACATCCTCATGGATTTAAATGAGCCAGAATACAGCTATATCAATAGAACCAAAATGCAATATCAACCTGAGTCTGAGCAGGGGAGCTGCTGAAGCCTAATATCTTCAAATGACATCCATTTGTCCATTCTTCTAACAGCAGTATTCATCAGTTCATTTCAAAATGCCTCTGATCAAATATTGTACAGGGAAATGTCGTTCTGTGTTCATCCCATCACATTACTAGGTTTATATCTTGAAGTATTTGATGTGAGGCTTTTCAGACTGAGAATAGAGTGAGATCTGCACTTGTGTTTTCAAATGCTTCCTTGATTAATCAAATTGACACATTAAACCCCGAGACTCGTGTAGCTTTGATTTCAGATTATCATCTGTAGGAGCTTCTCCTGCAGAAAAGCAAATTGGTAAAATGAGGCCTTATCATCCATTGCAATATATAAGATTGAAGCAATACTGCTCAGCAATCTACACTGGGCAGAGAGAATTTGGCATCATGCTCTGAGAAACATTTTTCTCTCTATAACGTTAATCAAACTGATTATCTGGTCATCATGCCTGTGTTGTTTGTGGGACCTTGCTATGTGATAATTGGCTGCCACAGTTCCTAAATTACAACCCTGACTGCACTTCAAAAAGTACCTCATTCACTTCAAGCACTAAGGGTGGTCGGAGAAAGATGAAAGCCTTTCCTTCCTTTGGATTCCTCTGGTCCTTTTGTTTAGCATCCTTGTCTCTGTGCCTGCATCAGGGAGGCTTCATCCACTCAGCACTTGTCACAAAATTGCAAGGGCAATTGAGAAGGTCAGCTAGCTCAATTGGCTAACTGGCTAGAGTGTTGTGAAAGATAATGCAAGTGATGCAGGTTCAATTCCTATGTTGGCTGAGGTGGTTCTGGGAGTCTGTCTTTTCACCTTGTCCCATGGTATGTCAAACGCTCTCTACAGAAAGAATGATAGCTGAGGAATTCTGAATATAAAATGCTGTGATAAACACCTGATTTGTTCCAGTGACTCTCCAGTTCCTGATCTTGGCCATGTCATGAGGGAGTTCCCTTGTGGTTTGTGATGAAGACGATTAAGTGTTTGCTTGCTATGTCAAAGGGACTGCTCAGGAGATGCTTTGGTGCAATTCAAGCTGTTTAATTTTTGTCCCCTTTAGTCAGGTTAAAGAAGGAGTTAAAAAGAGAGTAAGGTTAAAAATGTAATCCCAGGTATGGCCAATTCACTTTAACAGATGTGAACACAACAGTGAACAGGCTGATTGATTGATTGTTTCCTGGATGGTAGTTAGAGGGAATTGAACACCAACATTTAGGATTGTTATGTCTCTCACTGGGAGCATGGAAGATAGGAACAAAAGTAGGCGATTCAGCCCCTCAAACCTATTCCAGCGTTCAATGAGGCCATGGCTTATTGGTATCTCATCTCTGCTCCATTGACTCGCCTTAGTTCCATAATCTTTAATAAGTTTGCCTAACCAAGTTTGGCTAGCATGGTCAACTTTCCGGATTGACCTGGAATTAAAAGCTCCTGTGAGCCACTTGATGACAACAAAAGTCATAGGGGCATTTCCTCCTCCTGACTTACCCTGGCCAGAATGGCAGCCAGCAGGAGGCACAGCAGTATGTAACGCAGCCCTGGCAAAATCTGAAAATGGAGCAGACACAGCATGATAGCGGTGGAATGTATCCTGTGCTCAAAGCAACTGCAGCAGCTCAGGTTTGTATATAACATCATCTGATTGTGGATAGTTTCGAGATAGGCAGAGCGATGTTCAATGGATGGCTTCAGCCTAATGGATTGCATGGTGTCAGTTTCTCCCGCTGATATACTGATGAAAACACCTTCACATTCAAGGAGAGAACTGCAGAGAACTCTAGCCAGACCCCACATGGATTACTGGGTTTAGTTCTGAGCAGCAAAACATAGAAACATAGAAACTAGGAGCAAGAGTTGGACATTCGACCCTTCGAGCCTGCTCCACCATTCATTATGATCATGGCTGATCATCCAACTCAATAGCCTGCTCCCGCTTTCTCCCCATATCCTTTGATCCCTTTTGCTCCAAGAGCTATATCTAACACCTTCTTGAAAATACACAATGTTTTGGTCTCAACTACTTTCTGTGGTAGCGAATGCCACAGGCTCACCACTCTCTGGGTGAAGACATTTCTCCTCATCTCAGTCCTAAATAGTCTACCCCATATCCTCAGACTGTGACACCTGGTTTTGGATTCCCCCACGACCGGGAACACCCTTCCTGCATCTACCCTGTCTAGTCCTGTTAGAATTTTATAGGTTTTTATGAGGTCCCATCTCATTCTTCTGAACTGCGGCAAATATAATCCTAACCGACTCAATCTCTCCTCATATGTCAGTCCTGCCATCCCAGGAATCAGTCTGGTAAACCTTCGCTGCACTCCCTCTATAGTAAGTACATCCTTCCTCAGATAAGGAGACCAAAACTGCACACAATATTCCAGGTGTGGTCTCACCAAGGCCCTGTACAATTGCAGCAAGATATTCCTGTTCCTGTACTCGAATCCTCTGGCTATGAAGGCCAACATACCATTTGCCTTCCTTACCGCCTGCTGCACCTGCATGCTTACCTTCAGCAACTGGTGTACAAAGACACCCAGGTCTCGTTGCACATTCCCCTCTCTCAAGTTATAGCCGTTGAGATAATATTCTTTCTTCCTGTTTTTGCTACCAAAGTGGATAACCTCACATTTATCCACATTTTGCTGCATCTGCCATGCATTTACCCACTCACTCAGCTTGTCCAAATCACACTGAAGCATCTCTGCCTCCTCCTCACAGCTCACCCTCCCACCCAGCTTTGTGTCATCTGCAAATTTGGAGATATTACATTTTGTTCCCTCATCTAAATCTCCAATATATATTGTGAATAGCTGGGGTCCCAGCACCGATCCCTGCAGTACCCCACTAGTCACTGCCTGCCATTTGGAAAAATACCCATTTATTCCTACTCTTTGTTTCCTGTCTGCCAACCAGTTTTCTGTCCATCACAATACACTACCCCCAAACCCATGCACTTTAATT
Source organism: Carcharodon carcharias (assembly GCF_017639515.1). NCBI lineage: Eukaryota > Metazoa > Chordata > Chondrichthyes > Lamniformes > Lamnidae > Carcharodon > Carcharodon carcharias. The sequence goes on along the minus strand of NC_054475.1, from coordinate 165,012,020 downwards.
TTACACGCTAATCCCTTATGTGGGACTTTGTCAAAAGTCTTCTGAAAGTCCAAATAAACCACATCCACTGGCTCCCCCTCATCAACTCTACAAATTACATCCTCGAAAAATTCCAGTGGATTTGTCAAGTACGATTTCCCTTTCATAAATCCATGCTGACTCTGTCCGATTCTGCCACTGTTTTCCAAGTGCTCAACTATTAAATCTCTTATAATGGACTCTAGAATTTTCCCCACTAGCAGTGCCAGGCTGACTGGTCTATAATTCCCTGTTATGTCTCCAACTCCCTTTTTAAATAGTGGGGTTACATTTGCTACCCTCCAATCTGCAGGAAGTGTTCCAGAGTCTATAGAATCTCGGAAGATGACCACCAAATGCATCCACTATTTCTGGGGCCACTTCCTTAAGTACTTTGGGATGTAGATTGTCAGACCCTGCCCACCGATCACCCTACCACCTTGCTGACATTCCTCATCCACCCTACCCTATTACTCACCCTACCCCATTACCCACTCTATTCCCTCACCCGTCCTACACCCTTATCCACTTTCCTTCTCTCCATAGCTTTTCAGAGAAGCTTTGGGACATTTAAACTCTTCACTCAGCAGAAAATGGTAGCTAGTGCTGTAAAACAATAAGGGACCTGTCTTGTCTTCCCTGAAAAATCTAGCGTTACAAGGAATCAGCTCCATTTCAGGTACGCTCTGCTCTCGGGAGAAGCCAGGATCGGAAACACCAGCCAGAAAAGCGGAGGTCTGACGTGGTGGAGGTAAGCAGAATGGCAATCCGACTGTGATTTCCGCTCCTCAGAAGATTCAAAACATGATTTTTCTTTTGGTGCTTAAGGGACAATTAGTGTCTTGTGAAGCTGTGGTACCTTAGTTATGAAATTTATATAGCACAACATGAATTCATGCTCAGCAGGAACATTTCTACTTTCACGCAATGATTGGACTTGTGTTGAATTTAGAGTCAGCGCATTTTCAGTTACTTGAACAAAGGTATTAGTATCTCTCAACAGAAACGGTGGGATACTAGTGCAATAGACTCTTACCACCCTAGCCTAGAATTCATCTCTGTGGTATTTCGGCTGAGATGTTAAGGCACTTAAAAGAGATGGTTTAACAATTGGTGTAAAATAGCGAGAGTGGTGTTTCTGATGAATCTGTTTGTCATCTGAACACCAGTTTCTCACCACTGAGCCAGCATTTCAGCATTCCAATTCTAAATTAGTTTTAGCAGATTAATGACTTACATGTTCATGAATATAATTATAATGCAATAATGCAAAATATTTGGCAAGGAATGAACGCACAGCATATCTTTAATTTCATGATATTCAATTTTATAATTGTTTTGTTAGTTTTCAAATCTTCATTGGGCCGGAGATAAAATTTGGAGATAAAGTAATTTAATACTACTGCTAAAATCCTTAATTGTGTTCAATACAACAACAACTTGCATTTTTGCAGCACCTTTAATGTAGTGAAATATTCCAAGGTACTTCATGGGAGAGTGACCCAATAAAATTTGACATTGGCCATGTAAAGAGATATTAGTGCTGTATATTTTATATCTTGGGATCCATGCAGAGATGACACCAGCTTCTACATGTGTAACAGGCTTTATTCACAGTGCTTTAAAAAGTCTACTCCATGATTCAGCTCTGCCTTCCAATTCTTTCTACAGTTTGTTAATCACGCTCCCCCAACTAGTCCACATATAGGCTTAGCCACTCAAGAACAGTGAGCATCAACAGTAAACAGATTCACATAGTCAAATACAGAACAATTGAACACTAGGATGGGTGATCAAAAACTTGATCAATGAGGTAGGCCTTAAGCAGCATCCTAAAGGAGGAGAGAGAGGCGGGGATGATCTGAAACTTAGGGCCCAGGCAGCTGAAGGCCAATAGAGAAACAATTAAAATCAGGGATGATCAAGAGTTCCAAATGGAGGAGTGAGATCCTGGAGAGTTGTGGGGAGGGGTGAGGCCATGGAGAGATTTGAAAAGGGTGAAAATTTTAAAATCAAGGTATTGCTGAACTGGATGCCAATGTAGGTCAATGAGTGCAGGTAAAACCCAAAACAAAGCACAGGAAGGACAGGCACCAAGATTGGAACAAGGTTAATAAATCCACAGGAAAGTGAACACAATTTTTGCGACAATCATAAGTGTAAAATAAAAAAAATATGTTAAAATGCCATTTGAGAACATAGGTCAATTTCCAACAGATGATAGTTAACCTCCAAGCAACAAATTGAAACCCCTTGCATTAAGTTTTATCTTGGTGGAAATTGGGTGAGCCTTTTGGCTTTAGTGAGTAACTGAACTATGCAAAACACAAAGATTCCATATCCAATCTCTGGCCTGTGATTTCAGCCTGACATCTGGGATGCTCACCTGTGATGGATGGATATTGACTACTATTCTGAACCTTAATTTCATACGTTGATCCTTGGTGAAAGTGTTTGTATGTGCAAATGGCAACTGAGGGCAGGATTTGTCCCAGCTGTGATGGCTTATGCAGCTGAATAGCCAGCTAGAACTCATGCACCAACAATGCCCACTTGGAGGAGGTGATAAATTCCCAGGAGGTGGGCAGGCACAAACCTACATGAATTCAATGCCTTCAGGCGATGGGAGAGTGGCCAGAAATTGTCACACACATCTTATAAGAGCAGTGTGGTAAACCTTATATGCCAATTTGTGAGGGAGATTGCAATCAGTGGCTCTTTCCTGATGTTACGAGTCTGAATCAGAAAAAGCCATAACTCACGGGTAAGTAACGGAGACAGTATTTCTGGAGTCGTGGTCTAAAATATATGAAGTTAAATAAAGTGTGAGCTACAATGAAATCAGAAAATGCTGGAGGCATTGAGAAGGACAGGCAGTATTTGCAGAGATAAGAGCCATCTCTCACTTATTTGCAATAGGGCCTTTTCCATCTGAAACTGTGATGGATCTCCATGAGTGATGATATCACCTCTATACATCATGAAATAAGCCTGTGCTTGATGATCTCATCCCTACACATCGCAGTGGTGTCCTGTATTAGTGGCTTCTAGCAGTACCCACCCTAATTTTGATTGGCATTGGCAGTATATAAATATTGCCAGCTGACCAGGAACTCCCCTGCTCCTCTTTGAAATAGTGGCCGTGGGAGCTTTTACACCAATCTGAGAGGGCAAACAGAGTCTTTGCTTAACGTCTCACCTGAAAGATGTCACCTCTGACAGTGCAGAACCCCCTCAGTACTTTACTGAGTGTGTCAGCTTGGATTTTGTGCTCAAGCCCAAAACCTTCTGACTCAGAGAAAAGAGAGCTACCCACTGAGGCACTGTCCATTAATGCAGGTACTAAGCTTCAATTAAATGAACCAATGGAGGAATATAACATAATTGTTTGAAGCATTTGCCTGCCAACGCATTCAACAATAGATTCTAGTTATTTCTTCCATATAAATGCATTGTGTTTTCAGGATAATGTAGCCTGAAGAGAGCTAATTGATGTGTTATGGACTGTAAATTGATCTGTACACTTAAAGTAATAAAATAGAGACTCATCTATAATAGGAGAGCAATTAACTTCAAGGTATCGACAACAGAGAGAAAAAGAACAGGAACCAAACTAAAACTAGAATAGTATTTTTTTTACATGCTGGACGGGGCCTTCAAATTCAATGGGAAGGTCAGGCTGGTTAATTAATGTTTTTTGGGCTGAAGCAACATTTGTAGCGGAATTCCCCAGGGGTCAGTGTTGGGACCTTCGTTTTTCCCAATATTAATGACCTAGACCTTGACATTCAGGGCACAGTTTCAAAGTTTGCAGATTATACAAAACTTGGAAGCGTTTTGAACTGTAAGGAGGATAGTGTAGAACATCAAAGGGGCATAGACAAAGGGGCAGACAGATGGCAGATGAAGTTCAATTCTGGGCAATGTAAGTGGAAGGAAGAACATGGAGATACAATATAAAATAAAGGATACAACTTTAAAGGTGATGCAGGAGCATAGAGCACTGGGCATGAATGTACATCTGTGCATAAATCATTGAAGGTGGCAGGGCAGGTTGAGAGAGCAGGTAATAAAACCAACAGTATTCTGGGCTTCATTAATAGGGTTATGGAGGACAAGAGCAAAGAGCTTATGTTGAATTAGTATAAGTCACTAGTTCAGCTTCAGCTAGAGTATTGCATCTAGTTCTGGGTGCTGCATTTGGGAAGGATGTGAAGGCTTTAGAGAGGGTGAGGAAAAGATTCATGAGAATGGCTCCAGGGATGATGAACTTCAGTTATGAAGTTAAAGTGGAGAAGTTAGGATTGTTTTCCTTAGAAATAAGAAGGTTGAGAGGAGATTTGATAGAGGCATTCAAAATCATGAGTGATCTGGACAGAGTAGATAGAGAGAAACTGCTCCCACTCATGGAAGGATCAAGAACGAGGGGCCACAAATTTAAAGTCATAGTGAAATGAGGAGAAATTATCTTTCTCACAGCAAGTGGTCAGGGTTTGGAATGCACTGCCTGAGAGTGTGGTGGAGACAGATTCAACTGAAGCATTCAAAAGGGAAATAGACTGTTACCTGAAAGGGAAGAATATGCAGGGTTAGGGAGAGAAGGCAGGGGATTGGTACGAGGTGAAGAGTTCGATCTAAGAGTCAGCGCAGACATGTGGGCCAAATAGCTTCCTTCTGTACCGTAATAATTCAGTGATTTTGTGGTGGTTTCGGATCAGCCGTGTGTTATGCACCCTGCCTACTGTGCTGTTTCCATTGATGTGAAGTCTCCTGGCAAGCCTGAACGTCCTTTCATTGTGTCCGATTGGCGTAATGAGGGCAAACTTTCAGAACCACAAGCCTTTGCTGCATTAAGTTGTACATTGCCAAGGCATGTTCTTTTGAACCTCATGGTCTTCACCTTCCAAACCCACGTCCTCAGCCACCTAGAAGGACAAGGCCAGCAGACGCATGGGAGCACCACCACCTGCAAATCCCCCTCCAAGCCATACACCATCTTGGCTTGGAATTATATCACCATTCCTTCACTGTTGCTGGGTCAAAATCCTGGAACTCCCTTCCTGACATCACTGTGGGACCATGGACACAACCGTTCATGTATGTGGCTGACCACCACCTTTTCAAGAGCAGTTAGAGATGAGCAATAAATGCTGGCCTAGCCAGCGATGCCCACATCCCATGAACAAATAAAAAAATACATGGGGCTGAGTATTATGTGGAAAGCGGTAGCTCACCTTCCCCCCCACCTAACCCCAGGAGCAACGCCGATGCCACACCAGCTCCCTCCACAGCCATAACACTCAGTGGCTGTGCTAACCGAGTGGGACTTCCACCCCTCGCTGGGGAAGAAGCCCCACCCTCAGGAGTTGCCGACCTATCAGATTGGCCAGGAAGTCCGTCAGTTCCAGCAATGCCAAGAGCACAATAGCGGGTGCTGCTGGGGCCGCAGCGGGGAACAAGAAGAAAGCCCATGGATCCCTGGACACAGGTAATTCCGGGGTCTTGGTCGGGGAGGGTTTGGGCAGGTTAGGAAGGAGGGGGGTGGGGTGGGGCTGAAGGTGGCGAGGTTAAGGCTGCAGGCAGGTCGGAAGAAAGGCGGGGGTTCTATCTTGGTGGGGGGAGGGGCGGGGGCGGGGTGGGGGGGGTTGTGGGGGGCGTCCCCTGATCTGCAAAGTGCAGCACCCCCACCCCCCGAAGATAGAGCACACACCCTTCTTTCCAGCCCTTTAAAGAGTTTATTTTTTAAAAAATAAGGTTGTGTGCTCCCGCCCGTCTACACATGCCAAGTGTTTAATGGCAGAGACAGCGTCTTATCAGCGAAGGTGGTGGGGTTGGCACCTACACCATTTTACGTGTCCCCCACTGAAAACACTGCCTGGTGCGGGGCACATGAAATGCAGCCCATGCAGGCCTCATTAATCTGCTTGTATCCTAACTCTGGACACTGGACCCTCTGGGAGTTCTGGTTTACAATTTAGCAACCAATGGTAAAATAAGAAATGGCCTTTTGCAAACCTCGAGCACTCTAACCCTTCCAACAAGCCCAGCTCATAGCATAAGAACTTAAAGTAGGAATAAAACTAAATCTGAGCTGTCCAGGCTTCAGAGGGAAAGTTGTGTGCCAGCGCAGGTTACATAAAGCCCAGAGGTCATAGTTCAGGCTTCCTTAAGCTATGGTTTGAATCAGTCATAAGCCAGGCTTGAATTTAGGTGAGTCCCTCATGAATATCTGTGTTTCTGCTCATATGGCCAGAAGAGTTATAATTGTTTAATGGTTTTGCTTTTCATAGACCTTAATATAGAGTTTGCTATTTACTCAGAATCCTCGGTTAAGGAAGAATTAAATATATGAGCAAAATTGTCATTATCTTTGATTAAAAAAAATCCAATCATGAAATATGAATGTTGACCTTTCACACTGCTGCATAATGTTATGAAACTTTTCCAGTTTCTTAATGGTTTTCTCAGTTATATTTTTAACACTTCCATCACTGAATTTGATCCCAGATGCAATTTGAGACATTTTTAGAAATGATTGAAACACAGAACTTGCATTTATATAGCACCTTTCACAACCTCAAGATGCCTGCAAGTGTTTTTCCAGCCAATGAAGTATTATTTTGTAGTGTAGTGACTATTGTAATGTGGGAAATGCTGCAGCAATTTTCATGTTGCAAGCTTTGTGATAGATGATTGGATAATCAGTTCTGATGATGCCAGTTGAGGGATAAATATTGGCTAGAGCATTACACCAAATTCTCTCTGTTCAGCCAAGATTAAAAGGACTAATGTAAAGAGTGTGTACCATCCTGATGAGGTCCGGTTGGCCCACATGCACTGAGTAACTAGTCTGATATGGTAGAACGAGCAAGTACAGCTGACACTCATGTGGTTTACTGCAATGATTGTGTAGAGGCAGCACTTGTGAAACTGTAGATGAAAAAACAATCCTGCCCATAGGTCAGTAACTTCGAGTCTGTATTGAATCTGCTCCATTAGTGGTCATTCCTTCAGTATCCTGGGTCCTCAGATATAGAACTCCCCCCCTAAACTTCTCCACCTCTCTACTTCTCTGTCCTCCTTTAAGACTCTCCTTAAAATCGAACTGTTTGACCAAGCTTTTGATCATCTGACTTAATATCATCACCACCTTATGCGGCTCGGTGTCAAAAATTGTTTTATAACACTCCTGTGAAGTGCCTTGGAATGTTTTATGATGTTATTACGGCGCTGTATAAATTCAAGTTGTTGTTGTAACTGTGAGACAGCAAAAGGACATGCAGTAGGTTATTTCTTAACAGGAATTAGAAACAACATTAAGCATCGAACTGTAATCTCAACACACTGATAATTTAATTACATTGCCAGGAACGAGGGTGGTACAGTGGTGCAGTGTTTAGTGATTCTGCCTCACAGTCCCAGGCACCTGGGTTCGACCCAGACCTTGAGTGTCTGCCTGTGTGGAGTTTGTATGTTCTGCATGGGTTCCTGCCGGGTGCTCCGGTTTCCTTCCACCATCCAAAGAGGTGCTGGTTAGGTGGGTTGGCTACAGTAAATTGTTCCCTAGTGTGCATGTGAGTGTGTGCCCTGTAAGACTGGTGTACCGTACCCATTGCCTGTTAGGATTGGCCCTGACCCCCTGAATTAGATGAGGTGCTTCCAGTAAAGTGAGTGAGCGATAGGAACAAGCCATTCTCACCTATAAGTCAGCAGACCCCAGATTCAAGTCATCATTTCAGTCAATCACATTGCCAATCTCCGGCTTGGAAATCTGGGTTGACGTCCAGTGGGATTCTAGCATCTGGTAGCTGTGGGAGCCCATGAAAACCCTCCTGCTGTACAGGACGTATTATCCCCTCTATTGACTGAGATAAAAATGGTTAGGGGTATGGAAGGAACACTCATATTGCAGCCTGTCAGACTGCTCATGAGCCTATTCTCCAAGCAAATAGCATGGAAATGCAAAAGCAACAAAATGAATTAAGTTAATAACAAAGTACAGAAAGTTAATGCAAATTCTTGAATGTTAAATAAATCTCTGTGACATGTTAAAACGCTAAAAAGAATTGCCAAAACAGCAAAATATAAAGCCACAAAATAATATCAGTTTCTGTGCATGCATTCCTTATTTTTCATTAACTATGAGAAATAAATATTTTCAATAAATATTGCGATCACAGGATGCAAAATATTAATTGATTGAGGTTTGAGGCAACAGCGGGTACTCATGCTTAACTGCTCCCATTCTTTTAAGCCATGGATATTTTCTTTCTTTCAACTAATGCCTGTAGTTCTTTACTCCTCCTAATGTACCGCATTCAGCCAGGAATATTACATTCAGCCATTGCAGCTACTGACCACCTCACGACAAGATGTTCCTTTCATTCCTCTGCTCAGGAGCTTTGATTCTGAATCCCTTGGCCGGGTTTTCAAAGCGATGTTGAATCCAATGCCCGGGTGACTTCCGGGTCCCAACCCAAAGGCTCCACAGCTTCACTCACGCGACACCTTTTTGAAATGGAAATACCCTAACTGGGCCAGAGGCATCCAATTATCGAGCAATTAGTACAGGGGAACCAGGATCTGCCGGCAGAGCACAACTGGCAAAGGCAAATGACAGAAGTGATGGGGCCTACTGCTGCTTTGCAGAAGAGAGCAAGCAGCTCATTGAAGGGCCAGCAGCATTAAGACGAAGGAAAGTGGCCATTCAGCCAAAATAAAGATTCTGCGCCAGTGCCGGCCCAAGACCTGCTATATACCAACGCTTTTCAACCATTAAAACAACACTGGCATCTAGCCGACTATGTGGAAAACTACCCAGGTATGTCCTGTGCGCAAAAAGCAGCAGAAATCCAATCCGACCAATTATCGCCCCATCAGCCTTCTCTTGATCATCAGTATCGCGATGGAAGGGGTCATCAACAGTGCTATTAAGCGGCACTTGCTTAGCAATAACCTGCTCACTGATGCTCAGTTTGGGTCCCACCAGGGTCACTCAGCTCCTGACCTCATTACAACTTGGTTCAAATTTGGACAAAAGAGCTGAACTCCAGAAGTGAGATGACAGTGATTGCCCTGGACATCAAGGCCGCATTTGACCAAGTGTAGCTTCAAGGAGCCCTAGCAAACTTGGTGTCAATGGGAATCAGGGGGAAACTCTCCACTGATTTCAGTCATACCTAGTACAAAGGAAGATGGCTGTGGTTGTTGGAAGTCAATCATCTCAGCTTCAGGACATTACAGGAGTTCCTCAGGGCAGTGTCCTCGGCCTAGCCATCTTCAACTGCTTCATCAATGACCTTCCTTCAATCATAATATCAGAAGTGGGAATGTTCACTGATGATTGCACAATGTTCAGCATTATTCATGACTTCTCAGATACTGAAGCAGTCCATGTCCAAATGCAGCAAGACCTGGACAATATCCAGGCTTGGGTTGACAAGTGGCAAGTAACATTTGTGCCACATAAAAGTCAGGCAATGACTACCTCCAACAAGAGAGAATCTAACCATCGCCCTTTGACATTCATGGCATTACCATCACTGAATCCCCTACTATCAACATCCTGGGTGTTACCATTGACCAGAAACTGAACTGGACTAGCCATATAAATACCGTGGCTATAAGAGCAGGTCAGAGGCTAGGAATCCTGCAGCGAGTAACTCACCTCCTGATTCCCCAAAGCCTGTCCACCATCTATAAGGCACAAGTCAGAAGTGTGATGGATTATTCTCCCTTTGCCTGGATGAGTGCAGCTCTCACAACACTCAAGAAGCTTGACACCATCCAGGGCAAAGCAACCCACTTGATTGGCACCACATCTGTAGACATTCACTCCCTCCACCACCGACACACAGTGGCAGCAGTGTGTACCATCTACAAGATGCACTGTAGAAACTCACCAAGGCTCCTTAGGCAACACCTTCCAAACCCACAACCGCTACCATCTAGAAGAACAAGGGCAGCAGATAGATGGGAACACCACTGACTGGAAGTTCCCCTCCAAACCACTCACCATCCTGACTTGGAAATATATTACCGTTCCTTCACTGTCGCTGGGTCAAAATCCTGGAACTCCCTCCCTAAGTAACGCTCTCTCTCTCTCTCTCTCAGTGTCCACGACATGGAATGCAGTGGTTCAAGAAGGCAGCTCACCACCACCTTCTCAAGGGCAACTAGGGATGGGCAATAAATGCTGGCCCAGCCAGCGAAGCCCACATCCCGTGAATGAATTAAAAAAAATCAGGGAACAAACTTTCAGATCTCCCTGCAATGAAATAGCAGCTGGGCACTAACATGCATCTGACTGTTTAGGTTTTACAGATTAACCGTTGAAAATCCCATGTTTGCCGTCCTTATCTGCTCAGGGAGCTTAATTGACTGTGAATCGGAGGCGAGTGAGTTTCCCATTCTCCCCTCTTCTGCCCTCCATTTCGAAACCTCTGCTTAGATTAATCAGATTTGAATTATCTTATGTTAATTTTCCAGGCCTGAGAATTTATGTGACATATTTAAGTGACATATAAGGATTATTATCTCTTTTTTTAATATCTCCTGCTCATTTCTCTTGGTAAAGCATATTTCTTCATTCTGTAGTTCAGTCAGGCAATTATTCCAATCAAACAGCAGACAAAACATGCTTTCCGCTGTAGGAAATGAACTAAAATAATCACTTCTGTCATCGAGTAGAAGAGAAGATGGTAATTTCTGTAGGATTTCAATGACTTGACTGTTTTATTTTGAATCAGGACACTCTAGGGAATTACCTAAGGTAACTGTCACTTTCGAAGAGCGTCTGGAAGATTGTTATTCATTCCAAACGATCGTCATCGTCAGAACCGAACTGAGGGAACAAAGTATTGACTTACCTTTAAGGTTTATTTTGATGCTTTAGCGGGATTTTGTCAATCATGCATAGAATTTCACTGCTGAAATGACTGAGATCAGCCAACTTCTCACAAACAATCTAAATCCAGTTGGTTCATAAGGGTGCATTTTTATACATCGCAGATCAGTAAATGCCTTTCAGATTCTACATCAGAAGAGCTCTGTTTACTTCGCTTGGATCCTGTCTGGCTAGAACGTTAACCATTTAAAAGATGGCTCATTCTTTCTTGGATATACCACTACAGGGTATTATGGCTTTTACTCCTGCTACTACAACAAGCATTTATACAGAGCCTTTAATGCAGAAAGCATCTCAAGACAGACTCATGCCTGGGAGAATCCTCCTCTTCAACAAATCAGATTAAACTTTGCAAAGTGGCCAAGGATCCAGGAAGAGCAGATGTATTGGAGAGTTGTGGGGCTGGAGGAGGGGAAAGGCCATGGAAGGATTTGAAATCAAGGATAAGAACTTTAAAATCAACAGTTGACCACGAGCCAATGGTAGGTCAGTGAGCACAGGGGCGATATGGGAATGGGACTTGGAGCAAGTAAGACCATGGGCAGCAGGATTTTGGATGACCTCAAGTTTACAGAGGGTAGAATGTAGGAGATGTTGGATCCTGTACCCTGGTTTGTTGGGACGTAAGGATCTGGGTTGCACGCTTGTTTCGAGATGACCGAGTTGACAATGGACAGAGAAGATCAGTAGATTGTTCTTAGAAGAAACACATTCTGTTTATTTACAAAAGGAACTCAGCAGCTTACAACTCTAAACTCTGCCTTTACACTTCAGACTCTAACTCAAGACTACTGACTACAGAGGTTGCCCACGCTATTCTGCTATTGGATACCAAGATCATGTGGACTTTCATTACAACATTTGTCTTAAAGGTATATTACACATCAGATTACTACAGGAGACCAGTTCATTAGACTCATCAAGTCTAGAGGTAACAAAGGCATGGCTGAGGTTTTCAGCAGCTGATGAGCTGAGGCGATGTTACAGAGATGGAAATAGGCAGTTATAGAGATGGCGCAGATGTACCAAAACCTAGCTACATTCACTCATTTCATTTTGCCTCAGGTGATTGATCTGCATAAAAGCAGACTTGTGCTGGAAAGCTGCTGTTTTGCCTTTCTGACAGAGCTGGTAGTGCTGTTGGTGAAGAGTAATTTAACAGTTTTAACCGCTGACCGACACTGTGAAGTGTATTGCAGAGTACAAGTTTAAGATGGGAATTGATGTATTTGTTTTATGCTCTGGGATATTTAAAACTCTTTTTTTCAAAAGGGGAGGCTGAAACGGGTGAGTAATTGTTAATCAGCCACTTAAATTAGGGGGCACATTCAGCAGAGAATAGCAGGATGTTTGTTGCTTGGCTGTAATGATCAGTCAGTTGTAGTTATCACTTAACCACTCGCTAAACCAGCCACTAGAAGTGGATTCTATTGTTCCAGTTTCAATGTTTCAATGCTGATAGGAAAACATAATCAGAATCAGCTGAATCTTGCTGGAAAGATAACGACATGTTAATGATGTATGACATTAATTAACACACAAATCAGCCAGCAAGTTCAGGGGATGAATTAGAGATAAGCAATGAGTTGTGAATCTCCAGAACTTGCTGGACAATTTATGCAGCTTCATAATTTTCTTCACACAGACATTGTCTCACCACCAGCCTTTCCATTATTTTTAAGAACTTCCTGGGTTTGCACTTTAATTGCCCATTAGGCATACTGTTGAAAATTAGGGCTGGAATTTAAGCATGAAAACATCTTTGATTAATGCAATGCTAACTAATAAAACTCTGGCTCAGGGATGGAATAATTTTAAAATGATCAATTTCATTCCAGCAGCTGGTCAACTGATGTTTGAGATTTTAATAATGTCAAATTTTCAATTTGTTATTTTTTTTTCAAATTACTTTTCCTTTCTCTCTCTTTTATTTCTGTCTCTCTCTTTATCCAATCTGTGTTTCCTTCATTTTACTGGAATACTGTGTTCTTCCCGGAGTAGAGGAGGGTAAGAGGGAATTGATAAAGTCGGTCAATAGTCCTTTGGTAGTATAGGATTTGATCAAAGCTTTTCACTTTGCAGTGTCCTGAAGAGTTCAAATGAAAAGCTTTGCATGTCTCTTTCTCCAGCAAAGCTGTTAAGTCATGAAAGGTTTAGATAGAGTGAATACATAGAAACTATTTCCAATGGCTTTCAGGTCAATAACGTGGGAACACAATTTTGCAAAAGTACCAGAGGCACTATGAGGAAAAACCTTTTCATGTGTTGAGTGGTTAGGATTTGGAATGCTCTGTCAGGTATAGTGTTAGCTACAGATTCAATAGTAGGTTTCAAAAGAGAATTGGATATATATTTGAAGGAGAAAAAACTTGCAGCGATATGGGTTAAGAGTGGGGGAATTTGAAAGAAATAATACAGAATCAATGGGCTGAATTGCTTCCTTTTCGGTGGATTTATTCTATGGTCCTATGATTTCTCTGTTGGCATCTGATTTGACTCTAATTCCCCTCTCTGTCATTCCTCTGTTTATTTCTCTATCCTTAAATTTAATTGGTTAAGAAGATAAAAAGCTGGTCCCGTCAATTATTATGGTCCCAAATGCCCTCTTATCCTGGCCACAATGTTATCATTGTAAATTATGGCATAAAATCTTTTTGAGCTGAACGGTGCAGGAATGCATCTAACTAACCGCCTCACTCCAACAAGATAGGACCCAATAAATATTTGATGCTTGGGTTAATGAAGCCTATTTCCGAGCTATGACCCTTATTCTCCCTGCTCTTGAACTAATTGGGTTTCTTCCTCAAGTGTCTTCTTTTCTATTTATATTCATTGTTAAATTCGAACCTTTAATGATTTTGCCTATTTATCCTCCTGTGCTGAGCTGCTTAAGTTTCTGAAATTTTCAGTGATGTTCTTCACTCTTGTTAGTTCCGCTATACTGATTACACATTTGATAACATTTACTTTTCACCTTTCATATTAAAACATCTCAATAGTTTTATGAAATAGATATCTGGAGCTCATATGGAGAACGCAAAATTTGTGCAACCATTAACAGAAAAATGATTGGCTTCACTGTGATGTTACACTGGCCTGAATCCCACAGAATAAAACACAATGTCATATGGAGCATTAATAGTTCCTCACCTAAGTAGTGGGGTAAATCACCACCTTACTGCACGCTACCATTGCATTTATTAGTATGCTACATACATTTTTATTGTGAATGCTACTAGATGCTAAAGAGGATTGGATCAGATCATATTGATTTTGTTCTATTGACGTTTTTTAAGATCCAGTCCAAGAATGATTTTCAGCCCAGGCGAGGTGAGTCCCATAATGGAGCGCAAGACATTGTGAGTTAGCTTTTGGCTTCTATGGTGCTTTTGTTCCATGGCCAGCCTTCCTTAACCTCCAAATGCCATTACAGCTAAATGGTCAGAAAGTGCTGAGTACCAATGAGCGAAAAGGACCACACTATTTTGTGACAAACCTATAAGAGGGAGCTGTATGCCTTCGGAATGATGCAAGATAAACTCCACATTCGACAATTAAAAGCTCAAAAAATCGATCAGAAACTGTTCAGGAAGTGCAGCTTTAATTGAATGGAAGGGCAGAGAGAAATAAGTGAGAAAGAAAAGAAAAGGAAGAGAGGGAAAGAAAAGAAAGAAAATAGAAACAGAGATGGAAGAAAAGAATGAAGGAAAGATAGGAGAAACGAAATAAGGAAGGTAGGAAGTGCTTTCCAATGTTTTAAGCCCGTAAGAGGTGGTCTGTAAATGCAAATTCAGCTTTAGTGGAAAGTATATTTTCCCCAAACCATCTTGTGATGTTCCTCTTCTGAAGTTGGTAGTTCATGCTAGTGGTTCAGATTTACAAGTGCCAGGTGCTTATAATTCACCATAGCCATCTTTATGCAGGAGATGAAGCTAGTGATCCCACTCTCCCAAGGGAATGTGGGATCCTATGCCCAATGATGATGAAAATATTTTGACCAATGCCTCTGCTATTTTTATCTTCGCTTCTTTCAACAGCCTAGGATACACTCTATCTAGCCCAAGTGACAGTATTGTTATCCTGTCCATAGCTTCCTCTCCTCTTTCATCCTCATGTCATCCACTTCCTTTCTGAAGACAGATGAAAAGTACTGATCTATACTTTCGTCTATGCTCAGCCTCTACATGAAGATTTCCCTTTGGGTCATTAATAGGCCCAATTTCTTTTCCGAGCTACACGCTTACATTTATATCTTTATAAAATGTCTAAGGGCTCTTTTAATTTTGCCTGTTAATCATTTTTTGTAACCTCTGCTTGTCTCCCATATTAACTTTTTCAATTTTCTCCTGTTTTTTTTCCATAATTTCCCTGATTATTAACTGAACCCTGCTCTTGACAATTGTCATAAGCTTCCTTTTTACTGAATTATTTTAATTTTTATTTCATTTGTCATCTAAGGCACATTAGCTTTGAATGCTTTACTTTTTCCCTTTAAAGGACTATGCTTAGTTTGTACTGGAACTATCTCTTCTCGAAATGTCCTCCATTGCTCTATGATTGATTTGCCCTACAATTACCTTTTCTCTTCTATCTATGCTAGCCCCTTTTTAAATCACTGAAATTCGGTCTTCATCAATTGAGCATTTTTACTTTTGATATTTTCTGGTCTTTTTCCATAATTACTTTAAACCAAATTATGAACATAGGAAATATAAGCAGGAGTAGGGCATTTGGCTCCTTGATCCTGCTCTGCCATTCAACATGGTATTCCATCTCAATGCCATTTTCCCACTCTATCTTTAATACTTAGAAATCTAACAATCTCTGTATGAACTGTGTTGTGATCACTGTTAGCTAGATGCTCTCCTGCTGTAACTTACTCCACTTACCCTATTTCATTCACAGAATAAGATTTAACATGGTTCCCTTCCTTAATACAAAAGCAATATACTCGAAATTGGAAATAAACATAGAAAATGCTGGAAGTTCTCAGCAGGTCTGGCACTTCTCTGACTTTTTGTCAGCATTGAACCTGAAATGTTAACTCTGTTTCTCTCTCCACAGATGCTGCCAGATCCTGAGTATTTCCAGTATTCTTTGTTTTTATTTATGCTTCCTTTCCTGTTAATCTGCAGACATAATAACCAAGAAAAGTTATCCCATACATGTATCAGGAATTTTTCCCATTCGCTACCTTTAGCATTATGTTTTTCCTAGTTTCTATTAGGTTCATCAAAGTCTCCTAGTATTGCTACTGTATTTTTGTTTTTATACCTTTAAAAGTTGACAATAAATTTGCTCATCCATCTCCTTCTCACTGTTTAGAGCTCTATAAAAACAAAACTGCAAACAATTTGTAGCAGCCCCCAGTCTGTTTCTCAACTCGAGCCAAATAGGTTCAGTCTTTGAACCAGCTAATGTATCCTTTCTATTTAGAACTTAACCAATACTGCTGCCCCCACATTCCTCACCCACCCCAACCTCCCACCAGGCTTTTTTTCATCTATATCTTTCCTGAGAACTTGATAAACAAAAATATTAAAAATCCACATATGGCCTTGTTTGAGCCCTGTCTTTGTTAATGCAATCATGCTGTAATCCCATGTGGCAAGGTCTGCCTTCAGCTCATTAGCATTCTTTACACATGTGCAATTTAATACTTCTTTCATCACTTTTTCTATTTTCCCCCAATCTGGTCCCTGCAATTTTTGGGATCATTCCTGCTGCTTGTATCTCTCCGCCCTCTGATCTCAATGTTGCTATTTTCTGCTTCTCCTCCCACTGCCAGGTTAGTTTGAACCCTTCCCAGCCGTACCAGGTAATCTCTCAGTTGGAACTTTGGTCCTGGCTTTGTCCAAGTGCAATTCCATCCATCTTGTACAGGTACCCCTTACCAGAGAATGGGTTCCAATGTCACAAGAACCTGAAACCACCCCCCACCTCCCCCACACACACACACACACAGTCCCACCACTCTTCAGCCGCACATTTATTTGCACTATCTTCCTGTTTATATACTCACTAGCACATGGTACTGGGAGTAATCTAGAGATTAGTATTTTTGAAGTCCTTTTTCGAAATCTTTCTCCTCGCTCCTGAAACTCTATCCGAAGGAAAACAACACTTGTACTACCTTTATCATTAGCCCCAAAACGGACCATGACTTTGAGCTGCTTCCCCTCTCAGAATGTTCGATACCCATTCAGTGAAATCCTGGCACCAGAGAGGCAACATGCCATTTGGGAATCAATACTTGATGTAACAAAAGTGCTGGTACATGCTCCTTTGTGACTACTGCATTTTGACTTCCCTGTATGCAGTCAAACCTCCTGCTGGGAGTTTGATTCTCACTGAATTCCTGCAAGGAGTTATCACTCTGTCAAGTATTCAAAACTGAAAACTAGCTAGTGAGTGCCACAGGCTGTGTCTTCTGTTGGAATAGCTTTGGTTACAGAACAGCATCTCTTAAAGATGTCTTTGTAGACTTCAGTAGATAAACAGCATGCCTTCATTAACTACTTGTAACTATATGCATATATGCAGTAAAGGGTACAGGCAAGGAGCTACATCCATGTCTAGGTCGTTACATGTCTCTGTTTAACACCATACTGACCCTAAGTCTGGGTCATGTGCCTTCTTACAGCAGGCAGAGCTGTACTCAGTCTCACATTGACTCTGTATGTGCCAGACCCTTATACTACATCTCCTTCCTACTCTGTCTCATGCACAGCCGTTCCCTCACTGCCTGCACCTTCTGTAGCTGTGGGGCTGCTACCTCCTGGGGCATTCATTGAGCAAATCTGCAGACCCCCAGAAGCACCGCAATGACTCCAGACACTCTTCCAGCTTTGAAACTCAGAGTTTGAGCTCTGAGCGGCACTTCTCGCATGCATGGTTAGCCAAGATGCATGAAGAATCCTGAAGTTCCAGCATAGATAGAGGGAGGCGGTGACATAGTGGTGTTGTCACTGGGCTGGTAATCCAGAGACCCAGGTTAATGCTCTGGGAACCTGGGTTTGAATCCCAACACGGCAGATGATGAAATTTGAATTCAATAAATATCAGGAATTAAAGGTCTAAATATTGAATTCAACAACTTTAGATCTTGAACTCCCTCCTCCATCCCCACCCACTTTCTGTTTCTTCCCCCTTCCTTTTGTTTTCCAATAATTTATATAGATTTTTCTTTCCCCACCTATTTTCATTATTTTTAAATCTTTTATGCCCCCCCCGTCCCCACTAGAGCTATACCTTGAGTGTCCTACCATCCATTCTTAATTAGCACATTCGTTTAGATAATATCATCAACTTCAACACCTGTGTTCTTTTGTTCTTTTGTCTGTGACATCTTTTGATTATCTGCTCCTATCACTGCTTGCTTGTCCCTACAACCACACACCCCCACTCCACTTCTCTCCCCCCACCACCGCACCCCCCCACCCCACCCCACCTTAAACCAGCTTATATTTCACCCCTCTCCTTGGATTCACCTAGTTCTGATCAAGGGTCATGAGGACTTGAAAAGTCAACTCTTTTCTTCTACGCCGATGCTGCCAGACCTGCTGAGTTTTTCCAGGTAATTCTGTTTTTGTTTTGGATTTCCAGCATCCGCAGATTTTTGTTTTTATAACTAAGAAACCCCTGTTGATTGTCATGTAAACCCATCTGCTTCACTAATGCCCTTTAGGGAAGGAAATCTGCTGTCCTTACCTGGTCTGGCCTACATGTGACTCCAGACCATCAGCAATCTGGTTGGCTCTTAAAAATGCCCTCGGAACAAGGGCAATTAGGGATGGGCAATAAATGCTGGCTCCAGCAATGCAAACATCCCACAAACGAATATAAAATAAGATCAGCATTCATTTGCAAAAGGTCCCAGGTGGCCTGCCTTGGTATGCAAACCAATGCCCTCTAAACTGAAGCATTTAACAGATGAACTTTAAAAAAGCAAAAATGACTGAGCTCTCACAGTCACAGAAAGACTGAAGTACTAAAGAGGCTACAAAGTTGGTGAATATCTATCAACCTAAAATACAATAGTAACAAATTTCAAGTGAGTTTCAACATAGAAAAACAATTCCAACAACCAAACTGAGAAATGAACACTAGGTAATTCCCCATCAACCTGCTGGTCACATCAGTCACAGCATTTTGAATTTCTTCTCAGATTGCCACATTCTCACTTCTACTTAACATGCACACTCATTCTCACACTTTCCCCACAGGCGCTTTCTCTCTTTCTCTCTCTCACTCTCACTCACTCTCGCACTGTTACCCCAGAGACTCTCTATCTCTCTCTCTCTCTCCTCTCTCACTCACTGTCGCGCTGATTCCCCATAGGCTCTCTCTCTCTCTCTCTCACTCTTTCTCTCTCATTCACTCTCACACTGTTTCCCCACAGGCTCTCTCTCTCTCTCACCCACTCTCGTTCTGTTTCCCCACGGACTCTCAATCTCTCTCTCTCTCTCTCTCTCCACTCTCACTCACTCTCAAACACTTTCCCCAGAGGCTCTCTCTCTCTCTCTCTCCACTCTCACTCACTCTCACACACTTTCCCCACAGGGTCTCTCTCTCACTCTCTCAACTCTTGCACACTCCCACATTGATTCACCAGAGGATCTCTCCCTCTCTCTCTCCACTCTCACTCACTCTCACTCTCTTTCCCCACAGACTCTGTCTCTCACTCTCTCTCTCACTCACTCTATCTACTCTCTCCAATCTCACTCACTCTCACACTGTTTCCCCCCAAGCTCTCTATCTTTCTCTCTCTCTCTCTCACTCTCTCCACTCTCACTCACTCTCACACTGTTTCTCCACAGGCTCTCTCTCTTTCTTTCTCTCTCTAACAAACTCTCGCACTGTTTCCGCACGGACTCTCACTCTCTCTCTCTCAATCAAGCCCACACTGTTTCCCCACAGGATCTCTCTCTCTCTCTCCGCTCTCACTCACTCTCACACTATTTCCCCACAGGCTCTCTCTCTCTCTCTCTTTCTCACTCACACTTGCACTGTTTACCCACAGGCTCTCCCTCTCTCTCTCTCTCTCCACTCTCACTCACTCTCACACTGTTTCCCCACAGACCCCCTCCCACTCTCTTTCACTCTCTCACTCTCTTCACTCTCACTCACCCTCACACTGTTTCCCCACAGGCTCTCTCTCTCTCTCTCCCCACTCTCTCTCTCCCCACTCTCACTCACTCTCCCACATTGATTCTGCACAGACTCTCTATCTATCTCTCACACAATCTCGCACTTTTCCCCACAGACTGTCACTCTCTCTCTCTCTCTCTCTCACACTCTCTGCACTCTCACAAACTCCCGCACTGTTTCCCCACAGGCTCTCTCTCTCTCTGTCTCTCTCTCACCCACTCTCGCACTGTTTCCCCATGGACTCTCAATCTCTCTCTCTCTCTCTCTCTCTCTCTCCGCTCTCACTCATTCTCAAACACTTTACCCACAGGCTCTCTCTCTCACTCTCTCAAATCTCACTCACTCTCCCGCACTGTTTCCCCACAGGCTCTTTCTCTCTTTCTTTCTCACTCACTCTTGCACTGTTTCCCTACAGACTCTCACTCACTCTCTCTCTCTCTCGCTCCACTCTCAGACACACTTTCCCCACAAGCTCTCTCTCTCTCACTATCTCCACTCTCACTCACTCTCGCACTGTTTCGCCACATGCTCTTTCTCTCTCTCTCTCACTCATCTCACACTCTTTCCCCACAGGCTCTCGCTCTCTCTCTCACTCTCTCCACTTTCTAACTCATTCTCACATGGTTTCCCCACAGACATTCTCTCTTTCTGTCTCTCTCTCTAACTCTCTCCACTCTCACTCACTCTCGCACTCTATCCCCACAGGCTCTCTCTCTTTCTCTCTCCACTCTCACTCACTGTCACACTGTTACCCGACAGGCTCTCTCTATCTCTCTGTCTCACTCTCTCTCACTCTCGCACTGTTTCCCCACAGACTATCACTCACACTGTCTCTCTCTCTCCACTCTCACTCAATCTCACAGTCTTTCCCCACAGGCTCTCTCACTCTCTCTCTCTCTCTCAATCATTCACACTTTTTCCCCACAGGCTCCCTCTCTCTCTCTCACTCTCTCCACTCTCTTACACACTCTCACACTCTTTCCCCACAGGATCTCACTCTATCTCTTTCTCTCACTCACTCTCACACTGTTTCACCACAGGCTCTCTCTCTCTCTCTCTCTCTCACTTTGTCTCTCACTCACTCTATCCACTCTCTCCAAACGCTCTCACTCTCACACTGTTTCCCCAAATGTTCTCTCTCTCACACTTTCTCTCTCTCACTCCACTTTCACTCACTCTCACACTCTTTCCCCACAGGCTATCTCTATATCTCTCTCTCTAAATCTCTCCACTCTCAGTCAGTCTCACACTGTTTCACCACAGGATCTCTCTCTTTCTCACTCACTCTCTCACTGTTTCCGTCCAGGCACTCTCTTTCTCTCTCTCTCACTTTCTCACTCCACTCTCACTCACCCTTGCACTATTTCTCCACAGGCTCTCTCTCTCTCTCTCTCACTCACTCTCACACTGTTTCCCCCAGGGTCTGTCTCTCTCTCTCTCTCTCACTCACTTAAACACTGTTTCCCCCCAGGCTCTCTCTCTCACTGTCACACTCTCCACTCTTTCCCCACAGGCTCTCTCTCTCACTCTCACTCATTCTCACACTCTTTCCCCACAGGCTCTCTTTCTCTATCTCTCTCTCTCTCACTCTCTCCAAACTCACTCACTCTCACACTGTTTCCCCACAGGATCTCTCTCTCTCTCACGCTCTCACTCACTCTCCCCACTCTCACTCACTCTCACACGGTTTCGCCACAGGCTCTCTCCCTGTCTCTCTCTCTATCTCTCTTAGTCTCTCACTCTCGCAAAGTTTCCCCACAGGCTCTCTCTCTCTCTCACTCTCTCTCTCTTACTCTCTCACTCTCGCACTGTCTCCCCAAAGGCTCTCTCTCTCACTCTCTCTCACTCTCTCCACTCTCACTCACTGTCACACTGATTCCCCACAGGCTCTCTCTCTCGCTCTCTTTCTTTCACTCTCTCCAGTCTTACACACTCTATCACTGTTTCCCCACAGGCTCTCTCTCTCTCTTTTTCTCTCTCTCCACTCTCATTATCACACTGTTTCCCCACAGGCTCTCTCTCTCTCTCTCTTTCTCTGTCTCTCCACTCTCACTCACTCTCACACCGTTTCCCAACAGGCTCTCTCTCTTTCTCTCTCTCTCTCTCTCCACTCTCAATCACTTTCGTGTTGTTTCCACACAGGCTCTCTCTCTCTCTCTCTCTCTCACTCTCTCCACTTTCACTCACTCTGGCAATGTTTTCCCACAGATTCTCTCCCTCGCTCTCTCTCACACACACTCTCACACTGTTTACGCACAGGCTCACTCTCTCTCTCTCTCCCCACTCATACTCACTCTAGCACTGTTTCCCCACAGGCTCTCTCTCTCTCTCTTTATCTCTCTCTCCACTCTCACTCACTCTCACACTGTTTCTCCACAGGCATTCTCACTCTCTCACTTTCGCACAGTTTCACCACAGGCACTCTCTCTCTTTCTCTCTCTCTCACTCTTGCATTGTTTCCCCACAGGCTCTCTATCTCTCTCTCTCTCTCACTCACTCTCACACTGTTTCCCCACAGGCTCTCTCTCTCTCACTCTCTCCATGCTCACTCACTCTCGCACTGTTTATGCACAGTCTCTCCCTCTCTCTTTCTCTCACTCTCTCTCTCTCGCACAGTTTCCTCACAGTCTCTCTCTCTCTCTCCACTCACACTCACTCTAGCATTGTTTCCCCACAGGCTCTCTCTCTCTCTCTCTCCATCTCTCTCTCTCACTCTCTCCACTCTCAGTCACATTTGTACTGTTTCCCCACAGGCTCTCAATCTATCTCTCCCTCTCTCTCTCACCCACTCTTGCACTATTTCCACACATGCACTCTCTTTCTCTCTCTCTCACTTTCTCACTCCACTCTCACTCACTCTCGCACTATTTCCCCACAGGCTCTCTCTATCTATCTCTCTCTCTTTCTCACTCTCTCC
The DNA here is from genome assembly GCF_017639515.1 of Carcharodon carcharias. Classification (NCBI taxonomy): domain Eukaryota; kingdom Metazoa; phylum Chordata; class Chondrichthyes; order Lamniformes; family Lamnidae; genus Carcharodon; species Carcharodon carcharias. The sequence continues at coordinate 164,989,029 of NC_054475.1, read as the reverse complement.
AAACTCACTCTCTCTCACACTCTTTCCCCACAGGGTATCTCTCTCTCTCTCTCTCTCTCTCTCACTTAAACACTGTTTCACCCCAGGCTCTCTCTCGCTCTCTCTCACACTCTCCACTCTTTCCCCACAGGCTGTCTCTCACTCTCACTCGCTCTCACACTTTCCCCACAGACTGTCTCTCTCTCTCTCTCTCTCTCTCTCACTCACTCACTCTCATACTGTTTCCCCACAGGCTCTCTCCCTCTCTCTCTCTCTCTTAGTCTCTCACTCTTGCAAATGTTCCCCACATGCTCTCTCTCTCTTTCTCACTCTCTCTCTCTTACTCTCTCCTACTCTCACAAAGTTTGCCCACGTGCTCTCTCTCTCTCTCTTTCTCTCTCCCTTCACTCTCACACTGTTTCCCCACAGGCTCTCTCCCTCTCTCTTTCTCACTCTCTCCAGTCTCACTCACTCTCAACCTGTTTCCCCACAGCCTCCCTCTCTCTCTCTCTCTCTCATTCACGTACTTTTTCCCCACAGTCTCTCTCTCTCTCTCTTTCTCTCCTACTCTCGCACAGTTTCCGCACAGGCTCTCTCTCTCTCACTCTCACTCACTGTCACACTGTTTCCCCACAGGCTCTCTCTCTCTCTCACTCTCTCCACTCTCACTCATTCTCGCACTGTTTCTCCACAGGCTCTCTCTCTTTCTCTCTCTCTCTGTCTCCACTCTCACTCAATCTCGTATTGTTTCCCTACAGGCTCTCTCTCTCTCTCTCTCTTTCACACTCTCTCCACTCTCACTGACTCTTGCAATGTTTCCCAACAGATTCTCTCCCTCGCACCACTCTCACTCTCGCATTGTTTCGCCACAGGCTTTCTCACACTCTCTCTCTCTCACTCTCTCACTCTCGCACTGTTTCCCAACAGGCTTTCCCTCTCTTTCTCTCTCTCTCACTCTTGCATTGTTTCGCCACAGGCTTTCTCACTCTCTCTCTCTCTCACTCTCTCCACTCTCACTCAGTCTGACATTTTTCCCACATGCTCGCTCACTCTCTCTCTCTCTCTTGCTCTCTCACGCTCTCGCACTGATTACCCAGAGGCTCTATCTCTCACTCTCTCCACTCTCACTCACTCTCACACTGTTTGCCCACAGGCTCTCTCTCTATTTCTCATTCTTTCTCACTCTCTCCAGTCTCTCTCTCTCTCTCACTCTCTTTCCTCACAGGCTGTCTCACTCTCTCTTTCTCTCTCTCTCTCTCTCTCCACTCCCACTCACTCTCACACTGTTTCCCCACAGGCTCTCTCTCTCTCTCTCTCTCTCACTCTCTCCACTCTCACTCATTCACACACTGATTCCCCACAGGCTCTCTCTCTCTTTCTCTCTCTCTCACTCACTCTGACACATTTTCCCACAGGCTCACTCTCTCTCTCTCTCTCTCTCTCACTTTTTCCCCACAGGCTCTCTCTCTATCTCTCATTCTTTCTCACTCTCCACAGGCTCTCTCTCTCTCTCTCTTACTGTTGTATTGTTTCCCCGGGGGCTCTCAATCTGTCTCTCTCTCTCTCACACACTCTCGCACTGTTTCCCCACAGGCTCTCTCTTGCTCTCTCTCTCTCACTCTCTCACTCACGTACATTTTCCCCACCGGCTCTCTCTCTCTCTCTTGTTCTCTCTCTCTCTCAATCACTCTCACACTGTTTCCCCACAGGCTCTCCCTCTGTCTCTCTCTCTCACTCTCTCACTCTAGCACTGTTTCCCACAGGCTCTCTCTCTCTCTCACTCTCTCCACTCTCACTCACTCTCACACTGTTTCCCCACAGGCTCTCTCTCTCTCTCTCTCTCTCTCACTCACTCTTGCACTATTTCCACACAGGCTCTCTCTCTCTCTCTCTCTCTCACACTCACGTACTTTTTCCCCAAAGGCTCTCTCTCTCTCTCTCTCACACTCTCGCACTGTTTCCGCACAGGCTTTCTCTCTCTCTCTCTCCCTCTCACTCGCTCTCACGTTGTTGCCCTGCAGGCTCTCTCCCTCTCTCTCTCACTCTCTCACTCTCTCACTCTCTCACTCTTGCACAGTTTTGCCACAGTCTCTCTTTCTTTCTCTCTCTCTCTCTCCACTCTCACTCAATCTCACACTGTTTCCACACAGATTCCCTTCTCTCTCTCTCTCACTCTCACACTGTTTCCCCACAGGCTGTCTCTCTGTCTCTCATTCTCTCTCACTCTCTCTCTCTCTCTCCACTCACACTCACTCTCACACTGTTTCCCCAAAGGTTCTATCTCTCTCTCTCTCTCTCTCACCCTCGCATTGTTTCGCCACAGGCTTTCTCTCTCTCTCCCAATCGCTCTTACACTGTTTCTCCACAGACTTTCTCACTCTCTCACTCTCTAATTCTCGCACAGTTTCCCCACAGGCTTTCTCTCGCTCTCTCTCTCTCTCACTCTCTCTCACTCTCTCATTGTTTCACCACAGGCTATCTGACTCTCTCTCTGTCTCACTCTCTCACTCTCGCACTGTTTTCCCACAGGTTCTCTCTCGTTCTCTCTATCTCTCAATCTCACACAGTTTCCCCACAGGCTTTCTCTCTCTCTCTCACTCTTGCACTGTTTCCCCACAGGCTCTCTCTCGCTCTCTCTCTCTCTCACTCTCTCACTCTCTCCAGTCTCACTCAGTCTGACACTTTTTCCCACAGGCTCGCTCACTCTCTCTCACTCTCTCTCTTACTCATTCTCGCACTTTTTCCCCAATGGCTCTCTCTCTCTCTCTCGCTCCCTCACTCTCGCATTGTTTCACCACAGGCTTTCTCAATCTCTCTCTGTCTCACTCTCTCACTCTCGCACTGTTTCCCCACAGACTCTCTATCTCTCTCTCTCTCTCTCTCTCCACTCTCACTCACTCTCACACTTTTTCCCACAGGCTCGCTCACTCTCTCTCGCTCTATAATTCTCTCGCTTTTTATCCACAGGCTCTCTCTCTGTCACTCTCTCACTCACTCTCACACTGTTTACGCACAGTCTCTCTCTCTCTCACTCTCTCACTCTCTCCACTCTCACTAAATCTCACACTGTTTCCAACAGTCTCGCTCACTCTCTCTGTCTCTCACACATTCTCGCACTTTTTCCCCACAAGCTCTCTCTCTCTCTCAATCACTCTCATGCTGTTTCTCCACAGGCTTTCTCACTCTCTCTCTCTCCACTCTCACTGACTCTAGCACTATTTCCTCACAGACTCTCTCTCTCTGTTTCTCTCTCTCTCCTCTCTCACTCATTATCACACTGTTTCCCCAGACTGTCTCTCTCTCTCTCTCTTTCTCTCTCTCTACACTCTCACTCAATCTCACACTGTTTCCCCACAGTCTCTGTCTCTCTCTCTCTCTCTCTCTCGCATTGTTTCGCCACAGGCTTTTTCTCTCTCTCCCAATCACTCTTACACTGTTTCTCCACAGGCTTTCTAACTCTCTCTCTCTCCACTCTCACTCACTCTAGCACTGTTTCCCCACAGGCTCTCTCTCTCTCTCTTTCTCTCTCTCTCCACACTCACTCATTATCACACTGTTTCCCCCAGGCTCTCTCTTTCTCTTTCTCTCACTCTCTCCAGTCTCACTCACTCTCACACTGTTTCCCCACAGTTTCTCTCTCTCTCTCTCACTCTCTCACTCTCGCATAGTTTCCCCACAGGCTTTCTTTCTCTCTCTCTCTCTCTCTCTCTCTCTCACTCTTGCACTGTTTCCCCACAGGCTCTCTCTCTTTCTCTCTCACTCACTCACTCTGTCTCTCTCTCTCCACTCTCACTCACCCTCACACTATTTCCCCACAGGCTCTCTCTCGCTCTCTCTCTCTCACTCTTTCACTCTCTCCAGTCTCACTCAGTCTGACACTTTTTCCCACAGTCTCTCTCTCTCTCTCTCTCTATCTCTCTCACTCTCACTCTCGCACTGTTTCCCCACAGGCTCTCTCTCTTTCTCTCTCTCTCCACTCTCACTCATTATCACATTGTTTCCCCACAGATTCTCTCTCTCTCTCACACACTCTCACACTGTTTACGCACAGTCTCTCTCTCTCTTTCTCTCTCTGACTCTCGCACTCTCGCACAGTTTCCCCACAGGCTCTCGCTCTCTCTCTCTTTCTCTCTCTCTCCACTCTCACTCACTCTCACACTGTTTCCACACAGGCTCTCTCTCTCTCTCTCTCTCTCTCACACTCTTGCACTGTTTCCTCACAGGCTCTCTCTGTCTCTCTCTTTCTCTCTCTCACTCTGTTTCCGCATAGGCTGTCTCTCATTCTCTCTCACTCTCTCCAGTCTCACTCACTCTCACACTGTTTCCCCACAGGTTCTATCTCTCTCTCTCTCTCTCACCCTCGCATTGTTTCGCCACCGGCTTTCTCTCTCTCTCTCCCAATCACTCTTACACTGTTTCTCCACAGGCTTTCTCACTCTCTCACTCTCTCATTCTTGCACAGTTTCCCCACAGGCTTTCTCTCGCTCTCTCTCTCTCTCTCACTCTCTCTCTCTCACTCTCTCATTTTTTCACCACAGGCTTTCTCACACTCTCTCTGTCTCACTCTCTCACTCTCGCAATGTTTTCCCAAAGGGTCTCTCTCGCTCTCTCTCTCTCACTCTCTCTCTCTCACTCTCTCATTGTTTCACCACAGGCTTTCTCTCTCTCTCTCTGTCTCACTCTCTCACTCTCGCACTGTTTTCCCACAGGATCTCTCTCGTTCTCTCTATCTCTCTCACTCTTGCACTGTTTCCCCACAGGCTCTCTCTCTCTCTTTCTCTCTCACTCTCTCTCTCTCTCCACTCTCACTCAGTCTGACACTTTTTTGCACAGTCTCACTCTCTCTCTCTCTCTCTATCTCTCTCACTCTCTCACTCTCGCACTGTTTCCCCACAGGCTCTCTCTCTCTCTCTTTCTCTCTCTCTCCACTCTCACTCATTATCACAATGTTTCCCCACAGATTCTCTCTCTCTCTCACATACTCTCACACTGTTTACGCACAGTCTCTCTCTCTCTTTCTCTCTCTGACTCTCTCACTCTCGCACAGTTTCCCCACAGGCTCTCGCTCTCTCTCACTTTCTCTCTCTCTCCACTCTCACTCACTCTCACAATGTTTCCACACAGGCTCTCTCTCTCTCACTCTTGCACTGTTTCCCCATAGTCTCTCTCTCTCTTTCTATCTCTCTCCACTCTCACTCACTCTCACTCTATTTCCCCACAGCCTCTCGCTCTCTCTCTCTTTCTCTCTCTCTCCACTCTCACTCACTCTCACACTGTTTCCACACAGGCTCTCTCTCTCTCTCTCTCTCACTCTTGCACTGTTTCCCCACAGTCTCTCTCTCTCTTTCTCTCTCTCTCCACTCTCACTCACTCCCTCATTCTCGCATTGTTTCGCCACAGGCTCTCTCTCTCTCTCTCTCTCTCTCTCTCTCACTCTCACACTGTTTCCCCACAGGCTGTCTCTCTGTCTCTCATTCTTTCTCACTCTCTCCAGTCTCTCTCTCTCTCTCTCACACCCTTTCCTCAAAGGCTGTCTCACTCTCTCTCTCTCTCTGTCTCCACTCTCACTCACTCTCACACTGTTTCCCCACAGGCTTTCTCTCTCTCTCTCTCTCTCTCTCTCTCCACTCACACTCACTCTCACACTGTTTCCCCACAGGTTCTATCTCTCTCTCTCTCTCTCACCCTCGCATTGTTTCGTCACAGGCTTTCTCTCTCTCTCCCAATCACTCTTACACTGTTTCTCCACAGGCTTTCTCACTCTCTCACTCTCTAATTCTAGCAGTTTCCCCACAGGCTTTCTCTCGCTCTCTCTCTCTCTCTCTCTCCCTCACTCTCTCTCTCTCACTCATTGTTTCACTACAGGATTTCTGACTCTATCTCTGTCTCACTCTCACTCTCGCACTGTTTTCCCACAGGTTCTCTCTCGTTCTCTCTATCTCTCAATCTCACACAGTTTCCCCACAGGCTTTCTCTCTCTCTCTCTCACTCTTGCACTGTTTCCCCACAGGCTCTCTCTCGCTCTCTCTCTCTCTCACTCTCTCACTCTCTCCAGTCTCACTCAGTCTGACACTTTTTCCCACAGGCTCTCTCTCTCTCTCTTTCTCTCTCTCTCCACTCTCACTCATTATCACAATGTTTCCCCACAGATTCTCTCTCTCTCTCACACACTTTCACACTGTTTACGCACAGTCTCTCTCTCTATTTCTCTCTCTGACTCTCTCACCCTCGCACAGTTTCCCCACAGGCTCTCGCTCTCTCTCACTTTCTCTCTCTCTCCACTCTCACTCACTCTCACAATGTTTCCACACAGGCTCTCTCTCTCTCACTCTTGCACTGTTTCCCCATAGTCTCTCTCTCTCTTTCTATCTCTCTCCACTCTCACTCACTCTCACTCTATTTCCCCACAGCCTCTCGCTCTCTCTCTCTTTCTCTCTCTCTCCACTCTCACTCACTCTTACACTGTTTCCACACAGGCTCTCTCTCTCTCTCTCTCTCACTCTTGCACTGTTTCCCCACAGTCTCTCTCTCTCTTTCTCTCACTCTCCACTCTCACTCACTCCCTCATTCTCGCATTGTTTCGCCACAGGCTCTCTCTCTCTCTCTCTCTCTCTCTCTCTCACTCTCACACTGTTTCCCCACAGGCTGTCTCTCTGTCTCTCATTCTTTCTCACTCTCTCCAGTCTCTCTCTCTCTCTCTCACACCCTTTCCTCAAAGGCTGTCTCACTCTCTCTCTCTCTCTGTCTCCACTCTCACTCACTCTCACACTGTTTCCCCACAGGCTTTCTCTCTCTCTCTCTCACCCTCGCATTGTTTCGTCACAGGCTTTCTCTCTCTCTCCCAATCACTCTTACACTGTTTCTCCACAGGCTTTCTCACTCTCTCACTCTCTAATTCTCGCAGTTTCCCCACAGGCTTTCTCTCGCTCTCTCTCTCTCTCTCTCTCTCCCTCACTCTCTCTCTCTCACTCATTGTTTCACTACAGGATTTCTGACTCTATCTCTGTCTCACTCTCACTCTCGCACTGTTTTCCCACAGGTTCTCTCTCGTTCTCTCTATCTCTCAATCTCAAACAGTTTCCCCACAGGCTTTCTCTCTCTCTCTCACTCTTGCACTGTTTCCCCACAGGCTCTCTCTCGCTCTCTCTCTCTCTCACTCTCTCACTCTCTCCAGTCTCACTCAGTCTGACACTTTTTCCCACAGGCTCTCTCTCTCTCTCTTTCTCTCTCTCTCCACCCTCACTCATTATCACAATGTTTCCCCACAGATTCTCTCTCTCTCTCACACACTTTCACACTGTTTACGCACAGTCTCTCTCTCTATTTCTCTCTCTGACTCTCTCACCCTCGCATTGTTTCGCCACCGGCTTTTTCTCTCTCTCTCTCCCAATCACTCTTACACTGTTTCTCCACAGGCTTTCTCACTCTTTCACTCACTCATTCTCGCACAATTTCCCCACAGGCTTTCTCTCGCACTCTCTCTCTCTCTCACTCTCTCTCTCACTCTCTCTCTCTCACTCTCTCATTGTTTCACCACAGGCTTTCTGACTCTCTCTCCGTCTCACTCTCTCACTGTTTTCCCACAGGCTCTCTCTCGTTCACTCTCTCTCTCTCACTCTCACTCTCTCACTCTCTCCACTCTCACTCACTCTCACACTTTTTCCCACAGGCTCGCTCACTCTCTCTCGCTCTCTCTTACTCTCACTTTTTATCCACAGGCTCTCTCTCTGTCTCTCTCTCTCACTCACTCTCACACTGTTTACGCTCAGTCTCTCTCTCTCTCTCTCTCTCACTCTCTTACTCTCTCCACTCTCACTCAATCTCACACTGTTTCCCACGGTCTCGCTCACTCTCTCTCTCTCTCTCTCACTCTTGTACTGTTTCCCCACAGTCTCTCTCTCTCTCTCTCTCACTCTCTCACCCTCTCCAGTCTCACTCACTCTCACAATGTTTCCCCACAGGCTCTCTCTCGCTCTCTCTCTCTCACTCTCTCACTCTCTCCAGTCTCACTCAGTCTGACACTTTTTCCCACAGTCTCTCTCTCTCTCTCGCATTGTTTCACCACTGGCTTTCTCTCTCTCTCCCAATCACTCTCATACTTTTTCTCCACAGGCTTTCTAACTCTCTCTCTCTCCACTCTCACTCACTCTAGCACTGTTTCCCCACAGGCTCTGTCTCTCTCTCTCTCTCTCTCTCTCCACTTTCACTCATTATCACACAGTTTCCCCCAGGCTCTCTCTCTCTCTTTCTCTCTCTCTCTCCACTCTCACTCACTCTCACACTGTTTCCCACAGGCTCTCTCTCGCTCTCTTTCACTCTCTCACTCTCTCCAGTCTCACTCAGTCTGACACTTTTTCCCACAGTCTCTCTCTCACTCTCTCTCTCTCTATCTATCTCACTCTCTCACTCTCGCACTATTTCCCCACAGGCTCTCTCTCTCTCCCTCTTTCTCTCTCTCTTCACTCTCCCTCATTAACACAATGTTTCCCAACAGATTCTCTCTCTCTCTCACACACTCTCACACTGTTTATGTACAGTCTCTCTCTCTTTCTCTCTCTGACTCTCTCACTCTCGCACAGTTTCCCCATAGGCTCTCGCTCTCTCTCTCTTTCTCTCTTTCTCCACTCTCACTCACTCTCACGCTGTTTCCCCACAGGCTCTATCTCGCTCTCTCTCTCTCTCTTTCTCTCTCTCTCCACTCTCACTGATTCTCACACTGTTTCCCACAGGCTATCTCTCTCTCTCACTCATTCTCGCATTGTTTCCCCACAGGCTATCTCTCTCTCTCTTTCTCTCACTCTCTCCAGTCTCACACAATCTATCACTGATTCCCCACAGGCTCTCTCTCTCTCTCTCTGTCTCTATCTCTCTCTCACTCTCTCCACTCTCACTCACTCTCGCACTGTTTCTCCACAGGCTCTCTCTCTCTCTCTCTCTCTCTCTCTCACATTGTTTCACCACAGCCTTTCTCTCTCTCTCCCAATCACTCTCATACTGTTTCTCCACAGGCTTTCTAACTCTCTCTCTCTCCACTCTCACTCACTCTAGCACTGTTTCCCCACAGGCTCTCTCTCTTTCTTTCTCTCTCTCTCCACTCTCACTCATTATCACAATGTTTCCCCACAGATTCTCTCTCTCTCTCACACACTCTCACACTGTTTACGCACAGTCTCTCTCTCCCTTTCCCTCTCTGACTCTCTCACTCTCGCACTTTTTCCACACAGGCTCTCTCTCTCTTTCTCTCTCACTCTCGCACTGTTTCCACACAGGCTCTCTCTCTCTTTCTCTCTCACTCTCGCACTGTTTCCACACAGGCTCTCTCTCTCTTTCTCTCTCTCACTCTCGCATTGTTTCGCCACAGGCTCTCTCTCTCTCTCTCTCTCACTCTTGCATTGTTTCCCCACAGGCTCTCTCTTGCTCTCTCTCTCTCTCTCACTCTCAAACTGTTTCCCCATTGGCTGTCTCTCTGTCTCTCATTCTCTCTCACTCTCTCTCTCTCTCCACTCACACTCACTCTCACACTGTTTCCCCACAGGTTCTATCTCTCTCTCTCTCTCTCACCCTCGCATTGTTTCGTCACAGGCATTCTCTCTCTCTCCCAATCACTCTTACATTGTTTCTCCACAGGCTTTCTCACTCTCTCACTCTCTAATGCTCGCACAGTTTCCCCACAGGCTTTCTCTTGCTCTCTCTCTCTCTCTCTCTCTCTCAATCTCTCAGTGTTTCACCACAGGCTTTCTGACTCTCTCTCTGTCTCACTCCCTCACTCTCGCACTGTTTTCCCACAGGCTCTCTCTCATTCACTCTCTCTCTCACTCTCACTCTCTCACTTTCTCCACTCTCACTCACTCTCACACTTTTTCCCACAGGCTCGCTCACTCTCTCTCGCTCTCTCTTACTCTCACTTTTTATCCACAGGCTCTCTCTCTGTCTCTCTCTCTCACTCACTCTCACACTGTTTACGCACAGTCTCTCTCTCTCTCTCTCACTCTCTTACTCTCTCCACTCTCACTCAATCTCACACTGTTTCCCACAGTCTCGCTCACTCTCTCTCTCTCTCTCACACATTCTTGCACTTTTTCCCCACAAGCTCTCTCTCTCTCTCAATCACTCTCACGCTGTTTCTCCACAGGCTTTCTCACTCTCTCTCTCTCTCCACTCTCACTAACTCTAGCACTATTTCCCCACAGGCTCTCTCTCTCTCTGTTTCTCTCTCTCTCCTCTCTCACTCATTATCACACTGTTTCCCCACAGTCTCTCTCACTCTCTCGCATTGTTTCACCACTGGCTTTCTCTCTCTCTCCCAATTACTCTCATACTGTTTCTCCACAGGCTTTCTAACTCTCTCTCTCCACTCCCACTCACTCTAGCACTGTTTCCCCACAGGCTCTCTCTCTCTCTCTTTCTCTCTCTGTCTCCACTTTCACACATTATCACACTGTTTCTGCCAGGCTCTCTCTTTCTCTTTCTCTCACTCTCTCCAGTCTCACTCACTCTCACACTGTTTCCCCACAGACTCTCTCACTCTCTCTCTCTCTCTCTCACTCTCTCACTCTCTCTCTCTCTCCACTCTCACTCACTCTCACACTGTTTCCCCACAGGCTCTCTCTCGGTCTCTCTCTCTCACTCTCTCACTCTCTCCAGTCTCACTCAGTCTGACACTTTTTCCCACAGGCTCTCTCTCTCTTTCTTTCTCTCTCTCTCCACTCTCACTCATTATCACAATGTTTCCCCACAGATTCTCTCTCTCTCACACACACTCTCACACTGTTTACGCACAGTCTCTCTCTCTCTTTCTCTCTCTGACTATCTCACTCTCGCACTGTTTCCACACAGGCTCTCTCTCTCTTTCTCTCTCACTCTCGTACTTTTTCCACACAGGCTCTCTCTCTCTTTCTCTCTCTCACTCTCGCATTGTTTCGCCAGAGGCTCTCTCTCACTCTTGCATTGTTTCCCCACAGGCTCTCTCTTGCTCTCTCTCTCTCTCTCTCTCACTCTCACACTGTTTCCCCATAGGCTGTCTCTCTGTCTCTCATTCTCTCTCACTCTCTCTATCTCTCTCTCTCCACTCACACTCACTCTCACACTGTTTCCCCACAGGCTTTCTCTTGCTCTCTCTCTCTCTCTCTCTCTCACTCTCTCTCTCTCACTCTCTCATTGTTTCACCACAGGCTTTCTGACTCTCTCTCTGTCTCACTCCCTCACTCTCGCACTGTTTTCCCACAGGTTCTCTCTCGTTCACTCTCTCTCACTCACTCTCACTCTCTCACTCTCTCCACTCTCACTCACTCTCACACTTTTTCGCAGAGGCTCGCTCATTCTCTCTCGCTCTCTCTTACTCTCACTTTTCATCCACAGGCTGTCTCTCTGTCTCTCTCTCTCTCACTCACTCACACTGTTTACGCAGTCTCTCTCTCTCTCACTCTCTTACTCTCTCCACTCTCACTCAATCTCACACTGTTTCCCACAGTCTCGCTCAATCTCTCTCTCTCATACATTCTTGCACTTTTTCCCCACAAGCTCTCTCTCTGTCTCAATCACTCTCACGCTGTTTCTCCACAGGTTTTCTCACTCTCTCTCTCTCTCTCCACTCTCACTGACTCTAGTACTATTTCCCCACAGGCTCTCTCTCTCTCTGTTTCTCTCTCTCTCCTCTCTCACTCATTATCACACTGTTTCCCCACAGACTCTCTCTCACTCTCTCTTTCTCTCTCTCTCCACTCTCACTCAATCTCACACTGTTTCCTCATAGTCTCTCTCTCTCTCTCTCGCATTGTTTCACCACTGGCTTTCTCTCTCTCTCCCAATCACTCTCATACTTTTTCTCCACAGGCTTTCTAACTCTCTCTCTCTCCACTCTCACTCACTCTAGCACTGTTTCCCCACAGGCTCTGTCTCTCTCTCTCTCTCTCTCTCTCCACTTTCACTCATTATCACACAGTTTCCCCCAGGCTCTCTCTCTCTCTTTCTCTCTCTCTCTCCACTCTCACTCACTCTCACACTGTTTCCCACAGGCTCTCTCTCGCTCTCTCTCACTCTCTCACTCTCTCCAGTCTCACTCAGTCTGACACTTTTTCCCACAGTCTCTCTCTCACTCTCTCTCTCTCTATCTATCTCACTCTCTCACTCTCGCACTATTTCCCCACAGGCTCTCTCTCTCTCCCTCTTTCTCTCTCTCTTCACTCTCACTCATTATCACAATGTTTCCCAACAGATTCTCTCTCTCTCACACACACTCTCACACTGTTTACGCACAGTCTCTCTCATTCTCTCTCTGACTCTCTCACTCTCGCACAGTTTCCCCACAGGCTCTTGCTCTATCTCTCTTTCTCTCTCTCTCCACTCTCACTCACTCTCACACTGTTTCCACACAGGGTCTCTCTCTCTCACTCTTGCACTGTTTCCCCACAGGCTCTCGCTGTCTCTCTCTTTCTCTCTTTCTCCACTCTCACTCACTCTCACGCTGTTTCCCCACAGGCTCTATCTCGCTCTCTCTCTCTCTCTTTCTCTCTCTCTCCACTCTCACTGATTCTCACACTGTTTCCCACAGGCTATCTCTCTCTCTCACTCATTCTCGCATTGTTTCCCCACAGGGTATCTCTCTCTCTCTCTTTCTCTCACTCTCTCCAGTCTCACACACTCTATCACTGATTCCCCACAGGCTCTCTCTCTCTCTCTCTGTCTCTCTCTCTCTCTCACTTTCTCCACTCTCACTCACTTTGTCACTGTTTCTCCACAGGCTCTCTGTCTCTCTCTGTCTCTCTCTCTCACTTTCTCCACTCTGATTCACTCTCGCACTGTTTCTCCACAGGTTCTCTCTCTCTCTCTCTCTCTATCTCTCGCATTGTTTCACCACAGCCTTTCTCTCTCTCTCCCAATCACTCTCATACTGTTTCTCCACAGGCTTTCTAACTCTCTCTCTCTCCATTCTCACTCACTCTAGCACTGTTTCCCCACAGGCTCTCTCTCTCTCTCTTTCCTTCTCTCTCCACTCTCACTCATTATCACAATGTTTCCCCACAGATTCTCTCTCTCTCTCACACACTCTCACACTGTTTACGCACAGTCTCTCTCTCTCTCTCTCTGACTCTCTGACTCTCGCACTGTTTCCACACAGGATTTCTCTCACTCTCTCTCTCTCTCTCTCTCCACTCACACTCACTCTCACACTGTTTCCCCACAGGTTCTATCTCTCTCTCTCTCTCACACCCTCGCATTGTTTCGTCACAGGCATTCTCTCTCTCTCTCCCAATCACTCTTACACTGTTTCTCCACAAGCTTTCTCACCTTCTCACTCTCTCATTCTCGCACAGTTTCCCCACAGGCTTTCTCTCGCTCTCTCTCTCTCTCTCTCACTCTCTCATTGTTTCACCGCAGGCTTTCTGACTCTCTCTCCGTCTCACTCTCTCACTCTCACACTGTTTTCCCACAGGTTCTCTCTCATTCTCTCTATCTCTCTCACTCTCTCTCTCTCACTCTCTCACTCTCTCCACTCTCACTCACTCTCACACTTTTTCCCACAGGCTCGCTCACTCGCTCTCACACTCACTCTCACTCACTCTTACACTTTTTCCCACAGTCTCTCTCTCTGTGTCTCTCTCTCTCACACACTCTCGCACTGTTTCCCACAGGCTCTCTCTTGCTCTCCCTCTCACTCTCTCACTCACGTACTTTTTCCCCACCGGCTCTCTCTGTCTCTCTCTCTCTCTCTCTCTCTCTCGCTCTCTCTCTCTCTCAATCAATCTCACACAGTTTCCCCACAGGCTCCCTCTCTCTCTCTCTCTCTCACTCACGTACTTTTTCCGCACAGGCTCTCTCTCTCTCTCTCTCTCGTTCTCTCTCTCTCTCAATCACTCTCACACTGTTTCCCCACAGGCTCTCCCTCTGTCTCTCTCTCTCACTCTCTCACTCTAGCACTGTTTCCCACAGTCTCTCTCTCTCTCTTTCACTCTCTCTCACTCTCACTCTAGCACTGTTTCTCCACAGGCTCTCTCTCTCTCTCTCTCTCTTTCTCTCCACTCTCACTCACTCTCACACTGTTTCCCCACAGGTTCTCTCTCTCTCTCTCTCTCACTCTCACACTCTCTCTCTCTCTCACTCACTCTTGCACTATTTCCACACAGGCTCTCTCTCTCGCTCTTTCTCTCTCATTCTCTCCACTCTCACAAGTTTTCCCACAGTCTTGCTCACTCTCTCTCTCTCTCTCTCACACTCACGTACTTTTTCCCAAAGGCTCTCTCTCTCTCTCACTCTCTCACTCTCTCCAGTCTCACTCAGTCTGACACTTTTTCCCACAGGCTCTCTCTCTCTCTCTTTCCCTCTCTCTCCACTCTCACTCATTATCACAATGTTTCCCCACAGATTCTCTCTCTCTCTCACACACACTCTCACACTGTTTACGCACAGTCTCTCTCTCTCTTTCTCTCTCTGACTCTCTCACTCTCACACTGTTTCCACACAGGCTCTCTCCCTCTTTCTCTCTCACTCTCGCACTGTTTCCACACAGGCTCTCTCTCTCTTTCTCTCTCTCACTCTTGCATTGTTTCCCCACAGGCTCTCTCTTGCTCTCTCTCTCTCTCTCCACTCACACTCACTCTCACACTGTTTCCCCACAGGTTCTATCTCTCTCTCTCTCTCTCTCTCACCCTCGCATTGTTTCGTCACAGGCATTCTCTCTCTCTCCCAATCACTCTTACACTGTTTCTCCACAGGCTTTCTCATTCTCTCACTCTCTAATTCTCGCACAGTTTCCCCACAGGATTTCTCTTGCTCTCTCTCTCTCTCTCGCTCACTCTCTCTCTCTTACTCTCTCATTGATTCACCACAGGCTTTCTGACTCTCTCTCTGTCTCACTCCCTCACTCTCGCACTGTTTTCCCACAGGTTCTCTCTCGTTCACACTCTCTCTCTCACTCTCACTCTCTCACTCTCTCCACTCTCACTCACTCTCACACTTTTTCGCAGAGGCTCGCTCATTCTCTCTCGCTCTCCCTTACTCTCACTTTTTATCCACAGGCTCTCTCTCTGTCTCTCTCTCTCACTCACTCTCACACTGTTTACGCTCAGTCTCTCTCTCTCTCTCTCTCACTCTCTTACTCTCTCCACTCTCACTCAATCTCACACTGTTTCCCACAGTCTCGCTCAATCCCTCTCTCTCTCACACATTCTTGCACTTTTTCCCCACAAGCTCTCTCTCTCTCTCAATCACTCTCACACTGTTTCTCCACAGGCTTTCTCACTCTCTCTCTCTCTCCACTCTCTCTGACTCTAGCACTATTTCCCCACAGGCACTCTCTCTCTCTGATTCTCTGTCTCTCCTCTCTCACTCATTATCACACTGTTTCCCCACAGACTCTCTCTCACTCTCTCTTTCTCTCTCTCTCCACTCTCACTCAATCTCACACTGTTTCCCCACAGTCTCTCTCTCTCTCTCGCATTGTTTCACCACTGGCTTTCTCTCTCTCTCCCAATCACTCTCATACTTTTTCTCCACAGGCTTTCTAACTCTCTCTCTCCACTCTCACTCACTCTAGCACTATTTCCCCACAGGCTCTCTCTCTCTCTCTTTCTCTCTCTCTCCACTTTCACTCATTATCACACTGTTTCCCCCAGGCTCTCTCTTTCTCTTTCTCTCACTCTCTCCAGTCTCACTCACTCTCACACTGTTTCCCCACAGATTCTCTCTCTCTCTCTCTCTCTCACTCTTGCACTGTTTCCCCACAGGCTCTCTCTCTCTCTCTCACTCTCTTGCTCTCTCCACTCTCATTCACTCTCACACTGTTTCCCCACAGGCTCTCTCTCGGTCTCTCTCTCTCACTCTCTCACTCTCTCCAGTCTCACTCAGTCTGACACTTTTTCCCACAGTCTCTCTCTCACTCTCTCTCTCTCTATCTATCTCACTCTCTCATTCTCGCACTGTTTCCCCACAGGCTCTCTCTCTCTCCCTCTTTCTCTCTCTCTTCACTCTCACTCATTATCACAATGTTTCCCAACAGATTCTCTCTCTCTCACACACACTCTCACACTGTTTACGCACAGTCTCTCTCTCTCTTTCTCTCTCTGACTCTCTCACTCTCGCACAGTTTCCCCACAGGCTCTTGCTCTATCTCTCTTTCTCTCTCTCTCCACTCTCACTCATTCTCACACTGTTTCCACACAGGCTCTCTCGCTCTCTCTCTCACTCTTATACTGTTTCCCCACAGGCTCTCGCTGTCTCTCTCTTTCTCTCTTTCTCCACTCTCACTCACTCTCACGCTGTTTCCCCCCAGGCTCTCTCTCGCTCTCTCTCTCTCTCTTTCTCTCTCTCTCCACTCTCACTGATTCTCACACTGTTTCCCACATGCTATCTCTCTCTCTCACTCATTCTCGCATTGTTTCCCCACAGGCTATCTCTCTCTCTCTTTCTCTCACTCTCTCCAGTCTCACACACTCTATCACTGATTCCGCACAGGCTCTCTCTCTCTCTCTGTCTCTCTCTCTCTCTCACTTTCTCCACTCTCACTCACTCTCGCACTGTTTCTCCACAGGTTCTCTCTCTCTCTCTCTCTCTCTCTATCTCTCGCGTTGTTTCACCACAGCCTTTCTCTCTCTCTCCCAATCACTCTCATACTGTTTCTCCACAGGCTTTCTAACTCTCTCTCTCTCCATTCTCACTCACTCTAGCACTGTTTCCCCACAGGCTCTCTCTCTCTCTCTTTCTCTCTCTCTCCACTCTCACTCATTTTCACAATGTTTCCCCACAGATTCTCTCTCTCTCTCACACACTCTCACACTGTTTACGCACAGTCTCTCTCTCTCTCTCTCTCTCTGACTCTCTGACTCTCGCACTGTTTCCACACAGGCTCTCTCATTCTCTATATCTCTCACTCTTGCACAGTTTCCCCACAGGATTTCTCTCACTCTCTCTCTCTCTCTCTCTCCACTCACACTCACTATCACACTGTTTCCCCACAGGTTCTATCTCTCTCTCTCTCTCTCACACCCTCGCATCGTTTCGTCACAGGCATTCTCTCTCTCTCCCAATCACTCTTACACTGTTTCTCCACAAGCTTTCTCACTCTCTCACTCTCTCATTCTCGCACAGTTTCCCCACAGGCTTTCTCTCGCTCTCTCTCTCTCTCTCTCACTCTCTCATTGTTTCACCACAGGCTTTCTGACTCTCTCTCTGTCTCACTCTCACACTGTTTTCCCAGAGGTTCTCTCTCATTCTCTCTATCTCTCTCTCTCACTCTCTCACTCTCTCCACTCTCACTCACTCTCACACTTTTTCCCACAGGCTCGCTCACTCTCTCTCACACTCACTCTCACTCACTCTTACACTTTTTCCCACAGTCTCTCTCTCTGTCTCTCTCTCTCTACTCACTCTCGCACTGTTTCCCCACAGGCTCTCTCTTGCTCTCTCTCTCACTCTCTCACTCACGTACTTTTTCCCCACCGGCTCTCTCTCTCTCTCTCTCTCTCTCTCTCTCTCTCTCGCTCTCTCTCTCTCTCAATCAATCTCACACTGTTTCCCCACAGGCTCCCTCTCTCTCTCTCTCTCTCTCTCACTCACGTACTTTTTCCACACAGGCTCTCTCTCTCTCTCTCTCTCGTTCTCTCTCTCTCTCAATCACTCTCACACTGTTTCCCCACAGTCTCTCCCTCTGTCTCTCTCTCTCACTCTCTCACTCTAGCACTGTTTCCCACAGGCTCTCTCTCTCTCTCACTCTCTCCACTCTCACTCACTCTCAAACTGTTTCCCCACAGGTTCCCTCTCTCTCTCACTCTCACATTGTTTCCCCACAGGCTCTCTCTCGCTCTCTCTTTCTCTCTTTCTCTCTCTCTCCACTCTCACTGATTCTCACACTGTTTCCCACAGGCTATCTCTCTCTCTCACTCATTCTCGCATTGTTTCCCCACAGGCTTTCTCTCCCTCTCTTTCTCTCACTCTCTCCAGTCTCACTCACTCTCACACCCTTTCCCCACAGGCTCTCTCTCTCTCTCTCACTCTCGCAGAGTTTCCCCACAGGGTCTCTCTCTCTCTCTCACTCTTGCACTGTTTCCCCACAGGTTCTCTCTCTCTCTCTCTCTCTCTCTCTCTCTCTCCACTCTCACACTGTTTCCCCACAGGCTCTCTCTCTCTCTCTCACTCTTGCATTGTTTCACCACAGGCTTTCTCTCTCTCTCTCTCTCCACTCTCACTCACTCTAGTACTGTTTCCCCACAGAATATCTCTCTCTCTCTCTCTCTGTCTCTCTCTCTCTCACTCTCTCCACTCCCACTCACTATCACACTGATTCCCCGCAGGATCTCTCTCTCTCTCTCTCTCACTCTCTCCACTCTCACTCATTCTCGCACTGTTTCTCCACAGGCTCTCTCTCTTTCTCTCTCTCTTTCCACACTCACTCACTCGCGTATTGTTTCCGCACAGATTATCCCTCTCTCTCTCACACACTCTCACACTGTTTACGCACAGTCTCTCTCTCTCTCTCTCTCTTACTCTCCACTCTCACTCACTCTCACACTGTTTCCCCACAGATTCTCCCTCTCTCTCTCTCACACTCTTTCCATACAGGCTCATTCTTTCTCTCTCTCTCTCTCTCTCTCTCGCTCACTCTCTCTCCACTCTCACTCACTCTCACAATGTTTCTCACAGGCATTCTCACTCTCTCACTCTCTCATTCTCGCAGTTTCCCCACAGACTCTCTCTCGCTCTCTCTCTCTCTCTCTCACTCTCTCTCTCTCCACTCACACTCATTCTCGCACTGTTTCCCCAAAAGCTGTCTCTCTCTCTTTCTCTCTCACTCCACTCTCACTCATTATCAAACTGTTTCCCCACAGACTCTCTCTCTCACTCTCTCTCTCTCTCCACTCACACTCACTCTCGCACTGTTTCCCCACAGGCTCTCTCTCTCTATTTCTCTCTCTCTCCACTCTCACTCATTATCAAACTGTTTGCCCACAGACTCTCTCTCTCTCTCTCTCTCACTCTCTCATTCCCGGAATTGTTTCGCCACAGGCTTTCTCTCGCTCTATCTCCCTCACTCTCTCTCTCTATCTCATTCTCTC